>NW_021163044.1:1200000-1800000 GCF_004324835.1 Dendronephthya gigantea
ATCATTTCCGCTCAGAATGTAACGCAGAAGCTGCTAGAGTTTATTTTGGGTACGGTTTTTACCTGAATCATCGTGGCACAGTATTTCGCTTTTCGGCTTCGCACGAAGCCCTTGATACGGTATTTCTGCAAAGAAAAGGGAAAAATCAACATTTCAGGTCGCATTGTTTTCGCGGTGTGCGTGCCCGATTCAAAGCTCTCGCGCTGGTATAAATAAGTGACATATATTAAATATATATATATACACTTACCTCGCTTACTTATCCTTGATAAGTGGAACGGGTTGACACACAGGCAATCCCCCATGCCCGTTTCCCCCTCCTCACTGCTGCTACCTTCTTCTATATGCTTCAACTTGCTGCCGTCTTTCAAATCGGGCCAACGCCAAACTCTGGATATAAAGTATCGTTGATTTTGTAGCGAAGACTCGGCAGTATCCTCGCCGCCTATCTTGAGGCACGCGTCTGAGGATTTCTCGTCGAGTATCTTCGCCAGTAGACGCAAAGACGCTGTGTCCAAACTCCCGAGGAAACTATGAACAGCCTCTTTCAGGTAGCCAAACGCTTTTGCGGATACTTGATCTCCTATACAAATCTCTCTGGCGCTCCAAATCTTCTGAACTAAATACCGTCTGTGTAGGCTAAACATTAACGGAAATAACGATCTCACAGTGGTTAGGAACCAAAGTGGGATAGTGGTGGGTTGAATAAATCGCTAGATAGCCACGTTTTCCTTGTGTACAAGCTAGCAGCGTTCGACAGCTCAATTGTCTAGACTGTAGTATGAAATTAAATGAGAAACCTGTTCTCCTCTTATGAAGTTGGCTACTTGGAATATTTTAAGATAGTGCCTCTGATTGGTCTTTCATAATCACGTGGTTGTCTAGACGCGACAGCAGGGTGCTTGATTTATTTGAATAGTATCTAGACACAAACAATTCTTCAATATTGCACACGATTGGTTGGAAAATTTTTGTATGTTTAAGATAACAACCGCCATTCATCTGTGATGAGTTGGGAAAATATGAAAATGAAAACTTGTCTCGATCAGCAAAGAAGAGAAATTCGCTTTGAGCTTCCTTGCGGAACGAACATGGCAGACGTTTCCCTCCTTTACGAACTGTGTTTATTCCCGATTTTAAAAAAGGGATTAAGGAGCGCTTTAGAAGATTTAAGTATTGCATTTGGAAGCGCAACTCTGTCGCGACAGTGAGATTAAATTTAGGCCAAAATAGATTTGCTTGCGTGACGTTTTGACAAGACTTAAATAATATATATTAAGTAGCGTCTGCCAGTTTTGACTGGAAACAATGGGTCTAGAAATTTTCATCGCGTTCCATGGTCTGATTAAAAATGTTGCTTTAAGGTAGATTGGGGGAAATAGGACGATAAAGAATATAGATTTATCGCGTATACCCTCTGTCCGATACGACCCGCATGCATATATATATTTATATATAAATTTATTTATATATATATATATATACGAGTATCAAGAAAAAAAGTTGTCTTGAATATTTGACAAGTCAAAGTCATTTCCTACATCTCAGCCAAAGCCGCTGAACATTTCTTTGAAATTAATAACATTTTTTGGAGTTTTGCGCTTAAATGTATTCAGGTGGGTTGCGTATAGCGTTATCATGGCTGCTGCGTCTAGCGCTTGCGTATCAACGTATTGCAACCCAAAAGCTCACTTTATAACCTAATATAGTTTGAATTTGAACGACTGTATTTTATTTTACGCGGGGCTTATGCGCGTCACTCGATGGAGTAAAAAAACACACTGCAGACACATTTTAAGACTAAAAGTTTGAATCTTAATGGGTGATTATCCGACTTAGTTTTAAAATTGATAGCTTATTTAGTGTCTTAGACGATACAATAGAGTATAGTCTTACTGACAGCTCTGTTTCATTCTACAATAGCTTCATATAATGGCGTATCAGTATTCAGAGAAATGTTGTTTTAAATAATATATCATATGGCTCAATTATACCGTAAAACTCATGAAGGTTCTTAAAATATTGATTGGGGGAGGGGGGGTATGCCAATGGGGTGTTCTAATAAAATCCTTTTTGTCAATATCTAACCCTTGCCAGGGATTGTGATATTGATTCTAGTTTCCCATCAGCCGGAGTATATATATATGATAAGAATGATTGTCTTGAGAGAATTTTCAATATTATATTTGTACACTTAACCTTCTGTAACCGCGTGTGAAATAAAATATACTTTAGTGAGACTGGATGTACATAGAATAGAATATAAAAATTTCTTCCACAGTTCATATTATGAATTCAGCTGGTATACCGTACATGAAACCTGTGTCGAATTTTTTTTAAAGTTCACTGTAGATATTTGTTTTCTGGAAGGGAATAGTGCTTATCAGATAATCAATATATCTACAGCCTTTTTTGTCAGTCACAATGGTAGCGAATGTTTCCTGTGTAAAATGTTTCATTCTTTCTCTCCATCGTCACTCCGCTATTTTTGGTGCCGAATTGGAATGCTGTATTGTCGTGAATATCTGCTTGCTGTGAAATGCGTGTGCCGACTTGCAGCGGCGGTAATGCTCATGTGATTCGATTTTGGTCTGGCCCGTTGAAACAACCCGTCTGGAATTGCTAATTGAACACTTGGCTTACTTCCTTGTTCCTCAATGTCTGGTTTTTACACCTTTGTCGGCCAAATCCGAACAAGGCGTATGTTCCCGTTGTGATATCTTTCACGTTTTTTCAATATCACATTCGCAATTGCGTCTAGGTTCAAAGATGATTTCTTATGGTAATCATGCGCACTTGAAAATTGGCGTTCATCGACATCCTTAGATGTTTCGTAGTCTGGCGTTCCATGTGGTCATTACTTCGTGTGGCGTATATTCCTGTCAGTATAGTAATCCTCTTGTCGATTTCGATATTGTGCACGTCTACCATCGTTTATATATGGCAAAGTGCTGTTATACTGGAAGCCATGTTTAAGAGAATTTCACTTTCGAATCTGCCCATGGGGTAGCTAACTCAATTTCATGAGATATGACATGTTTCTTGGTGACTATATACGCACACTTATACAGATGGTTTTGTATATATATATATATATATATATGTGTGTGTGTGGGTCACAGCAATTAAAACAACAAACACGAGATTGTTACGCGGATGTTTTAAATTAAAAACTTTGCTATTTTAGAAGGAATTGTGTGGAATTTTAAAGAATTAGTTGCAGCTTCTCGGGCGTTTTTGGTTGATCTTTTCGAGGCTGCGCCATGCAGGAGTTCGATATCTCTGAGAGATTTCGGGTCATCTCAATCGTCAGTGTACGAGATTTTTCGGAATGATATGCCCACAGAGTTCACTTTCGGATAAAATCGAAGCTCTTGTTTTTTCTTGCCTTATAGTTTAAAGATAAAATCTTCCAATTTAGTCGCATATTACTGCATCTCTTCCTGTATATCATTTCATTTCAGCAATATCGCAAACAGTTGCGGGCCAGACTTTTTATATTGAAATCCCAGAGGCTCTAAAGCTTACGCTGACCTTCTCACTGTATCGTAAAGCAACGACGTTTATCTGATCAATTCAGACGAAAAATCTCGAGTAAAAGTCGCACGTGATGCGAATCTCATTCCATCGCAGTTTCTCAGAATAGCCTTCGATAAAATAGCTGATGTTTTCGAGTTCCCTTGGCAACCATTATGATAGTTACCTACATTCTTTCAGTGGTCTCTTGTGAGTCAATTCTGTCATGGTTACCGCCGGTCGGTATAGCATATTATATTTATTGTACTTGAGGATTGACCTCCATATGATAACAAATGAACACATTTTTTGGGTGTAGTTGATGCCCGACGAAAGATTGTCTCTATTGCTACACTCTTGTGAAAATTGACGACGTTCTGGGCTGATAATACAACCGATTGATTGGGCGTGTACCAGGTGCTTTCAGGGTGATGCGTTTTGGCATATAATTTACCTATGGTGATAACTGGTATCACTTTCTTCTTAATTTTCAAATTAAACTGGCGACTGAAGAATGTGTCTGTCTTACCACACTTTTAATTAGCTTTGTTTTTACGCATAAAACCCGCGAGGAAAGACAAGGAGATCTGGACTGTTTGATTTCGGTTTGGAGAATGGAACATCTAAATAAGCAGTCATCAATTTGAATTAGCGTGGGTGAGATTGAGAAGTGAACTTGAAACTTCTGATATGCACGCTTTCGTTGTTTACTGAAATTTCAGTGTAACTCGTTGAGAAATCTGTCAATTGATAATAGATATATGTGCCATCTGTTGTTTGGCTTCGGGTTTTTGGAATGCAAGTTAATACGAAATTGGAAACCGTATAATTAAAGCGTTCAATACCTTCAATGCATGGTTTCATGTTTAACAGTTATGACTTTAACATGATTCTAATAGGGATTTTACGAGCTTATAAATAACCCGAGGTTAAAGAAAGATGAACTTACATAATAGGATTTAATAAAAAAACATGTCCTGAAACTAAATTTGTCTCTTTGGTCAGGTGTTACAAAAAAACAATTAAAAATGTTTTTGCGAAACACAAAAACTCGTAATGAGTCGGGGCTGTTTACATGAATCGTCCCACGGTTATATACACCAGAGATTAAAAGGATGAACTATATATTATCTCGCGTCTTTACGTTTGATCTTGAGTATAAAGCAGAATCATCTCCTAAACAGGCAGAGTTTACCCTACATGAGTGGAGCTTTTGAAATCCTATGTTAGTATTTTAGTCAGACTGTTGTTAATGCATTGTGTGATTTTGATTTGGTATAATTTTCGCTCAAAGCAAAGCACACAAATAACATGCGCACGCCGCCACTTAAATCGTCACGATTTTCGTCGATGAAAAAAAAGGTTCTCTTTGAATGAAAATATTTCTTCGCTTATATTAACAAATATGTTACTCAGTCTTACTTGTGTTCGGTATAAACGTGTAGATCACGAGTGACAGGGGGTGTGCATTTATTTAAAAGTTCAAGCTCGTGAAAAACAAAGAAATTTGAGGAGAAACAACCTCCTCGTTCAAAGAGACATAAGTACTTGTATGTCTGTCAACAACACTACAGCTTATGCAATCATCAACATAATTTAGACATCCCGACAGCTGAATATTTGTTCTTCTCACAATGGAAGGCCGGTTTCCTTGTTTCTACGTATACAAAATCTTGTCAAAATTGGATGAAAAGGTCTATTCAATCTTTTATCTAAATGCGAAAGTCAGTTTCCCCTTCTCAATTAAGTTTTTTTGAGAAAGCTTTTTGGTGTAAAAAAATATCTCCATTTTAGCAGACTGAGATTTTCGTAGCGAAGTTCGCTGAGGAATCATTCGATATATGCATGCACATAGAGAAAGTATATATATATATATATATATATATATATATATATATATATATTATATATATTATATATAATATATATATATATATCTTTACGTATCTTTTTTGGAGACGTACGTCATCCCAGTGTACGGTGACAACACTCGCCAAAGTGGGCGAAATCTAGTTGTAGAGGCAATGCATTGCCCGAGAGGTTAATTTGAAAGTGAAGAGAGCAGAATAGCGAAAACAATGGTTCCATGCAAGATGGCGCCGTCCGAACTTGAAACGGCGTACTTTGCCAAAAAGGTCAAAACAAAATGGAACCATATTTCTTCCAAGGACACGCAATAATATTTAAAGGAACGTTAATGCTTCGTCATTCCATAATCCAGAGACACAAACTGAACTAACATTTTCGCTTAATCGGCTTTTCGACTTTATTCAGTTGGGAAGCTATAGGCATATAGCCCGGCTTGTCTGCGGAATGCTGCATGTAAATGCAGTGAAACAAAAGAAGTTAAATTTAACACTCTCGTTTTTCGCCGTTATCCCCAACGGGGAGAGAACGATCCGCAAACTATATTTACTTGGCTATTCCTAGTGAAAAATCACTCCATATGATGATGCATTTATAAGTTGTTTATGTATCCTACATACGTATACGCTGCATCTGAACTCTAGGTCAAGGCCATCCGTCGGTATTCGCTCAGACAAACGGTATCAGTAGAAATGGATTTTTTTAACATGTCCCGATATACAACTAGACAGTTTCAAGTAATTTACGCAAAGCGGTGACTTCACAAAATTGAATATCGGATGACTGAGTTTTGGACGGTACGATATATGCTTTTGTCGGCTGTTCGTCATAGAAAGCCGCTTGTATACTTCTTATGATTGATCAAAGCGAGCATCCTAGCTCTTATGCCATTAGCTATATCATGAATATTTAAATCGGTATTATACATGGCGCATTGAACTCGAAATGTTGTGATGTCGTCTGGCGGGTTTTAAAAAACTATCTCGGTGTATATCTTCGACAGTGAAAGACGACATTGACAACGTACTTGTGTGATTTTGCTTTTTTCCGTCTCATTATGAATGTGAATCCGCAAGACGTGAACATTGCTGGATTGTGAAGTTTATACACGGGTTTAATTGCCGGATTATGATGGATATTCAACGAATTTACCTCTATTGATGAGCAGTTAAAAAGAATCTCAAGCAGGGAAAATATTGAGCAACTCGTTTGAGCGGAGGCTTTCATTGTATATTTCATGTTGCTAAGGTGGGGTTAGTAGAATTTACATAGATAGCTAGGCCTATGGCTATGTCAATCATATGACAGCGGCAGCGTATGCAATCCAGGACGAGTGTAGCTATTTCATCTGATCACCCTGATTCTTTTACCTCACTGTCGTGTTGCACGCATGCATGCATCGATTTATTGCAAGTCGTGTTCTATTATCCTCATTACGTGCTCTATTATCTTCAGTATCTTCGTGCTTGAATACCTACATCTTGTTCTTTACTACCTACACATCACGTGGTTAATTGCATTGCTCCGATTTTGCTTGATCTGACATGCGCAGAACATGCTCTCATGACAACACGACGCGCAGTCTACCAGTGTGCGCCCACTCTGGTTTTTGTCATGTCAATCGGAAAGGCACTCCACCGGCCGGTGCTTGTATGAAGAGACACAACATTTAGTGGTGTAATTAATATTTAAGGATTATTACCTGTTGTATATGTCTACAGTCGCGTTTCGGCGCGGTTTCATTTCATAAACAACTCAACTTGTTTTCATATGCGCAATAGTTTTATGTTTCATGCTTGGGTTTGGTTAGAAAATTATCCGGCAATAAAACAGTCGTGTTTGCTCCAAGTTAAAAAAAAAGGTTGTGGCTTTGTGAAGACAAAGCTTGTGTAATATCAACGAGCGATTATGATATTACAAGGCCGGATAACTTAGCGTTATGAAACTATCATATAAATGATATTATTCTGGTTCGTCTTTTTTTCATGCATATCTCATCATCCCATTCTGACTCCATTGAGCGGGTCTGGGCCTTAAACAAGTTGCAGTCTTTCAAAGTAACCAGGCTCTGAAGGAATCTCACAACAGCATTCGGCTGAATGAAACATGGCTGGCAGATAATGATATAGGGCTGAAAATAATTTTTGCATGAGTATTTTTTCAAAGCAATCTCTTATATACAAGCTATCAGTTAACGAAAGACCATTAAAAAAGTTGTATAGTTGGAGCATTTTTGATCAAAAATGTTTTAGTTGAAAGGCAATATCATGCATTTGCCGTTGTATAGAAGCAATTTCATACTTTTCTTCAGAGTCTTTTCTTAATATTTGCTACACCTATATGACAATATATATCATTGACCTAGTTAGACAGCCTAAATGGGGTATTACATTTTGCGGTAATTTCAATTGCTTAGCTGTGTGTCCAAGATTAATTATCCGGTATAATTATCCGGCAATGTTTATTACATGAAGAATTAGCGTAACTTAGCAATCATGGTCGACAGACACATTGTCTGAAAACTTGGCAAACTTTAAGGAGTCCTCAATGGATGAAGATCTGATGTTGGCTTTCCATACAAAGGTTTTCTCATTTTTATCTACAAATACATTGAATATTACAGTTGAGTAATTCAACTTGGAATATAGGAGGAACTAGCTATCTATGGTTAATATCCATAAGACCGAAAATACGCATGCATATATACAAATCATTTAGATCAATTGAAAATATATAACAGATTTCTTGTTGTTAAGCCTCTCAGGATTAGAGCCGGAAAACGTTGAACATTGTCAAATGCACTGGTGACGCGGCCAACTGTAAAATGTGCTATTTAAAGAGATGATGACATTAAGTTAGGATGGCGTGGATGTCGTAAAAATCAATCTTCTTCACCGTGCACACAGTTTCGCTGAGTGAATCACACATGCATAAACAGATATGGTTAAGACATACTAGAATGTAGATCGAGTTCACTTCGGACCACACGGGACTGTGACCGTAAATGAAGAATCATGACCGACTGGTTAAATCACTCACCATTCTACTGATTTATACAAATTGTACTTAAATGGAGACTCATAAAACATTGTGTCCCACTTCAGTCGCCAATTTTGCATATCATAACTATATATACGTTTCGTTAAAACACATGTTCCTCATTTTCATTATTGGTGTTCTTTACTGATTCCTTCTTATCACGGGTTTTATTACTGATTTGAAAGTCAATTCAGGTTTGGTTTTCTGCACTTTTTGACCTAGAAATAGCAACCGTAGATAATCCAATTCGGCGTTGAAGTGCTTATTCACTACCGATGATATACATATATAAAGTGGTTTGAGACAGTGCGGCTGAATGCGCACGAAACACGTTATTATATCGTCACTGTACTTCGTGGGCGACCTTAGTGCGATGGAGATTGTAAGCAGTTACAAAATAAACGAGAAAAAAATTAAACCACTTAGTTTTTTCCCTTGAAAGTGCGGGAATTGACTCGGTAGTGGCCACGAAGATGACGTCTAAAGGTAGATTACGACGTCATATTGATGCATTCCCAAGCAAAGAGCAAGGTTAAAATTTGAAAAAAAAAGTTGAAGGATGAAGCAGCCATCATTTTCTTATTCATGTTAGGTTCGTCAGTCCTAAGGTCATTTATCAATTTTCCTGAATTTAAAAGCCTACGTCCATCGTGTCAATAATTATACAAGTTATCAAGCACACATATAACGAACGTCGTTTTCTACACAAGTTCAAATTTGGGAATGAACTCTGTTTCATTATTGCCACCTCAAGAAGCCTGTCGAAGATATATATAACACTTACTGCTAAGGAGCTTGAGAATTGCATCCTTTTTCCCATAGCTAATTATAACAAAGATGGAATGATAAAGACATTCATTCATATACCTCATCAGTTTCTGCGCATGCATGCAGTAAATTCTGGTTAAACGACCTTATATACGCCCTTTAAGTTTCGTTCCCATGCAGGGATTAATCTTGGGTATAGTTTAATCATTTATCACCACAGAACAGCGGATGAAATGGTAAAATTTATGGGAGTTATACAGTTGTACCAGGAACTTTCTGGCTGCCTTACATCAGCTGGAGTTCATGTACTTATTCTGCAACTCAAAGTTTAGGGTTTTTTGTAATTCTGTGCGGCCAAATTAAGCAATGATATACATCTCTGCTATGTCCATACGCACATAATAACGTGCGTATACAGGTTACATGTAAAATAATGGTGATAAATATTGCATTTTATCACGGAACGAATCTTATTTATCGCTGCACAAATTGGTTATCACTGCACGAGAATGATCCTTGTTTGTTACATGAGTTTCGTGTGCACATTAACGTGTGGTCTGGTCAGCGCTGACGTAGAAAATTTCAGATAATCATGATGCTGAGAAGCCATGCAGTGCGCCTTGAAAGGCAGTTAATGCAATATTAGCTTGCATGGTCAGCGTTTGCACTGTACCTGCATAATTTTCTCCTCAGAACATCTTCAGTTGGTTTGCTGTTCAAGGACAACAGGTAGTAGCCAGTATTTAGTAATTCAACAGATGTGATAGCTTACATTTAAAACTTCACAGCCTATATCATTGCGTACAAACTACGACCTGCTTTTGATAGCAATCCGGTTGTAGTGAAAACAAGCTCCTAATTAATATGACACAACAAATTAGAAATGACTTCATCCTCAAAACCTGCTTTCTGGAATACGGATCAGAATCTTTAAAAGAACGGTGGTGGGACAACAACATTGTGTATAAAAAAAGCGCTTCGAAAATAGGGTGAATTGCGCATTGTAATACAACTTACAATCAAAATAAAAGTAAAATGGGCGTTTACACTTGCGGAGTGAAGAATAAACTTTCTATAATAACAATCAATCAATTGTTTGTTCAAAATTCATTCCTTATTCTATCTTTCTTTGACAAAGTGCCTGCGTGTGGGGACTAATATTTCGAATTCAATCGCGCAAAAGGAATGCGCTCTATTTCTACCGTTATACGGGTAAAAAGCTTTCAGCAGCTTCCTTGCAACTTGCGCTTGCTAAGTTTTTCAGTATATTTGTGGGAAAGTCATCAACACAAATAGGACATGGTTCGCTCTATCTGTATCATCCTCATTATCTATATTCATTTGTTGCATTCTGGACGTGTTTCAAGTGAAAAAACCGACTCCGTATCAGCAACGCGCAATGGATACAACAAGGTGTATTATCAATTGCAGATTAGAGGGCCTTTACCGTGAATCACATTCCGATCATATGGCCACTATTTGCAGTCCGCAATTGTTCGTCGATCGAAATCGAATCATAGTTTAAATCACTGAATTCCTTCATGCCAAGGATCATTCGCAACACTGGCATAACTGGGAGTTTTCAACTGCTTGAAATATTTAACTGATAAATCAATCTTTCATAGAAATATTGTGGTTTGAGTTATTTACCTTGACGAATACCGTTTTGAAAACGCGTCTCATTGACGGGAGGGCATGGGGGTAGATTTTTATCGAATTTGAGACATGTGTGCATTAGCTTAAATACGCAAGCTGTGTGAATAAATCGCGTGATGATATTCTGCGTGGTTTTTCATGTTTTTTTTCGAACCTGGTTGCGTTTAGTGACTTCGTAAGGGAAAATGAGGCGTAAGTCCAGGTACAAACCATCTGAAATGCAAGCAGAGAGTAGGAAAACGTTTTCTAAGTCTGTTGTAACGTTTGCATGGGCGCGTTTTTGCCAAACACCGCGGAACTGCCAAATACACTGGTATGTGAGGACACTAGTATGTGATCGTGAGGGGGAATTAGCCCAGTGAACTCAAGATATCTGGACGTTGACTTGGCCGCCATATTTGTAAGCTTGTAGCCTAGTTGTGTGCAAGCTGACATCACTTATACGCGGAAAACCTGGGAACGAGAATGACTATGTAACGTATATTTCACCTCGTGTTCTCGTGGTACACATGCACACAACTATGATGAGACTCTAGCTTTGTTTCCAGTCTCCTGATTTGTCGCTTCTTAGAATGCGCGCATAAATCACGCGAGGGCTTTCTTGGGCGGGGCCTTGGAATATGGATTGGGAACTTGTATAAAGCAGAGACTAATGGTAACACTTTTGCCAGTTTATTTTACGCAATTCTAATTCACTACCTAAATTTTGACTGTCACTGTGTTTGGTGAGTGTGCTAATAGTATAGATGAACGAAGGTAATTGTTGAATGGCAGAATACTTTATTTTCCCCAGCAAAGTCAGACATGTCCGAATTATGTTCAGCAATATTGTGGGACTAAATTAACGCACAGTGGCTCTCTAGATGATTATGTTAGCACTTGTGTTGAAAAAAGCTCATTCGCTGAAAATTCTAGTGCTTACTCGGGTTCCATAAGGTGGTACATTGTGGTACATGACAGTACAATACGCGGGATGAGTGTGCTACAACTAGGGTGATTTATGGGATGAGGCTGTAAAGGCTTCACGGATATAAATATATCACTGAAGATTGCACACAAGTTACACAGAGAAACGACACGATTTTTTCGAATCTTGGTTATTTGAAGACATTTTTCTATGTATGTACATACCATCCTACCTAATACTACAGATTTTCTTCGACGATTTGGTACAAAAATAGCAAAGTAATTGGAAGCATAATCTAAAATATATATTGGATTTATGAACTCGTCGATACGAACAAACCTGGAGCGCGCGTTTCACGGAGGAAACCAAAGATCGAGAATGCCATAATGGCGACTATTCATATTTGTCTACTATATATATATCATGGATCAGTGGCTTCATTTAGCTACCCATTGGATGGCACTAGATCTCCGATACTACAATTCAAAATTTGACCTCGAAACAACGGGAATGCTCAGGCGTATTCGTATCGATAGGATAACCAGTTTGATATGTTTCTGAACTGTTGCTCTTCTTTCTGCCTTTGTTATTTCCATGTTGTGATCGAATAACCGCAACAGGGTTGAGGAGGACTTTAGTTGCATATAAACCAGTACGGTTTTAATAAATTATCAAGGTTTATCGTTATGGAATGGTTATTATGAATTCTGCTGTGCCTACACGAGAAATTAATGCTAGATTGCGGAAAAAGATGTTTTGGAAAGTGATTTATGGAGTATCGCTGTAATAGGCTTCCTTATTCCACATCGTTGTGATTGGTTTTCCTATTTACGAGCACCAGGTGAAATACCATGTCACGCCAACCGCTCTGCCTCGCTATGCGTGTACCAACATTTTGGAAATATCAGAGTAAAAGTAGAACCGAATATTGGTCGACAATCATTACCTATACAGAATTTGGAAACCTACAATAGTCAAGGTACAGTAATGCAACGGACGCGGTTATTATGATCGCTTAATGCATTTGTCTATTCAGCATCATTGCTGTATTGTTTTTACCATACCAGGGCACGCACTACCTCCGTTCTCAATGGCACCGTTTCTATTCATCATGAAGACCATGCAAATGCACGACACCATCTTCTGTTGCCATGGTAATAATGACGCGTGTTGTTTCTATGACATTGATGAACATATACCGCTGGCGCTGCCCATCTGGGTGAGAACCTTATCTAGCCACTGTAGTGGACCGTTCAGATGAACTTCCACCCAACATGGGGTGCTAGTGATTGTCTGTCTTCGATACTCTGCGCCCCATCCTTTCACAAAACTCATCCTAATCATGCACATCTGTGTGAGACGGTAAACGGCTTCGAAGCCCTGGTTTACGGACTGCGACAATAATTGCGCGAATTCCTGATTATTGAATATCTTCAGGTTACACCCGGGCGGTATCTTGCATACAGTCGAGGGATGCCAGCCGTATCGACGATTACAATTAGGACTTTGAACGAATATACTACTATCACTCAGACACTCCGCAAAAACCTCACCACCGATGTAATATAATCGCACGCCTTTTCCAATATGGCGCCTCGTCGTTTCAACCTGCGGGTTTCTGTTGATGTTCGATAAGATACCCAGACAAAATCGGTCGGCACTCGATGGGTCTGTGAAGCCATCTACCGTAACACTTGGTGCTGAAGCGTTGAATGGTTCACCAACTCGGTAGTTCATTTCGTAATACGCAATTGCGCACCAATGCTGTGGTTCCTGGTACTGCACCGGCTGGGTTTCTGCTAAGAAATGAAAACAAGTTAAAGCCTTCCCGATCCCACAATTTATATCTCACATTTATTTATTTACACGATACAAATATCTGTATTAACGGTTCCAATTCCCAGGAATGAAAGCGACGATTACAACCCTTGCAGCGAGCTTGAAATTGCTCATGATGACGAGTGAAAAAGGGTTTTAAATGCCACAGATACAAAATTTTTCCAATCCGATAAAGGCGAAATTTAAGACGAAGTTCCCAGAAAGACGCTGATCATGTGATTTTAAACGTACGAAATTTTTCCAATCCGATAAAGGTGAAATTTAAGACGAAGTTCACTAGAAAGACGCTGAACATGTGATCTTAAACGTACGACGTGTCATTCAAACGTACGGGGTGTGTTCTTCTCACACAATCCGGTTTCCTCATTTACAAGCAACCACTTACCTAATGGCATTGCGGGCTCAGGCGATAGCTGACCTGATTCTAAAGAAAGAAAATTTAAGAGCACTTTAATGCCTGAATGAAAAATCCCTGGAACAATGCTACCATTATGCATAATATTTAATCCACAGGCACTTTGCCAAAAAAATTGGGAGAATTGGACGACGGTTTCACAGGCAATCCATATATATTGACTCGTTCTCCTTGCTTATAAATTATTCTGCTAATTCTTAACTGAATTGAACTCTTCTGTCTCTTGTCTTGCAATTTCTAATTCCTTACCTTGTGGCATTCCTACAACACTAGAATCTTCTGACATCCCATCATCTGACATATATGGCATTAAAGACGTATCTGATTCGAAGAAAAAAGTATTAACGATTGTTATCTTACCACAACGAACTGTGGATTTTGTAAATACAGTGTACTTAGACAAAACTATGATGTAAAATCCACACCTTGTTATTAATGAACCCTTAATCCAAACCTCCTGTTTTTATTTAACCCTTCATCCAAATTTCGCATTAGCTATCTCCCACCATGTCATTCTAGTCTTATTGTATTGTTTGTACCGTTATCTATCTTTCCTACAATATCCTGACTTCTTCCCTCTCCTATATTCTACAAGTAGACAATGTCTAAAGACATCTACTGGAGTCCTAAATTTGGAGAACCTCATTCAATCTGCAAAAGAAGTGCTTTAGCCAAACTAGATTTTTAAATACTCGCTCGTCTCACAAGATACCTTTAAAGGTTTTTTTACAACCAATCTTTAAAGGTGTTTTTACAACGCACATGCTAACTTCCATGCAACTCTCATGGAACTCAAGAGTCAAGACCATGGATAAACTCGCATGCAACCTAATTTGATTTAGAGAATGCACATAAAACGTGACATATCTAGAAAGCACAAAGTATGGCTCTATATTATCCCCTGTCCATCATCCATTTTTGTCATCTTTGAAAACGTTTATCCTAAATCTGCTTCCTACAACTGTATTTTAACAAAAAGACTTGCATTGGTTTCTTGTTACTTACCTGGGGAATATGGAGTCATCATTGGTGGCTCTGCTGTTGGAAAATCCTCGTTCATAGGATTGATATACTCATCAAGTTTCGGATATGAGGGACGTGGTTCCGTTGGATGGATAGGAACTAAAACTGGAGCCAATGCTGAAGAGAAAGAATGATAAATTTTTAGGCGGAGAGGTTGAGTGGAAAAGAATACGCCAATAGGCAGAACCGCTTGTGGAAACAGTTTTATTGTGTCTCCGACAGGACCAGATTTGTACTTGTCAAAAGGAAAAAAAAGAATTGGAAATTTATAGTTTTAGACAAGGAGGACGGATGAACGAAAGACAAAACAACTCTGAGTAGAGAACGCAAAGAAAAAATCTAAATGGATTGGTTTACCACATCAGATATTGTCAACCATCGTAAATGATAATTTCAAGATGCTCGCCACAGAACAAGCTCGTGTGCTTTTGGTGTAACGAGGAAATTCTTTCTAATTCTGTTTAGACTGTAGTACTTATTGTATATGGGTCTGTTCACACGACCCAATTTTGTTGGACCCAATTCTCCGTTTCAGGTATGAATTGTAGTCTTTAATTGATAAAGCAGACTATGAAATATCCGTCAGGAGTGAATTGAATGAAAATTGGATCATGTGAACCCAACGTTGAAGTTAGGATTGTTTGGTGATACTGTGTAAAGATGTCATGCATATTCTGAATCTGGATTATTGGATGTGTGTTGTTTAAAGATTATGCGCATTCTTCCTGTCAGATTTTTTTTAGTATCTGTTGCATTTTTAAAAATTTCGTAGAGGATAAGCCCCAAATTCCAGGAAATAACTTTCAATATTTTAAGTAGATTACAACAATAATTCAGGAGTTCTGTATCAGGATATACTATCAACACTTGCCACCCTCTTTGGCAACTTCTATGATATTAAACTTGGGTGGGAAATTAATTGTTGCGAATGTACAATACATAAAATTTGTGATCATTTTTGGGTTGTTAACTAGTTGTGGTAAATCGTTGGAGAGAAACTAAGTTGTGTCAACACTAATCACATTTAAGGCAATGCACCAAGATACTTATGCAGCATATTAAGGACACTGCTGGTGAACAATTGGTTATGTTTAGCTCATTTAAAATCACCCATTAAATGCAATTTCAGTTAGGTATGAGCAATTGTTACTCCTTTGCCAAGGGTCTCAACATATAAATTAAAATATATATTAGTCTTTCATTCTCAAAGTATCATTTCTTCACAAGTACTTTAGGCATGTATAAAAATGTAATTGCGTTCTTGAGGGTTTCCTACATAATTGACGTCATCACCTTCACTAACATACTCATATGGAGAGCCCCCTTGTGCATGTTATTTAGTCCCACAACACTTGCTGAGTACGATTTGGACACGTGACATTGCTGTGGGAAAGGGAATAATCAACAATTGCCTTCGTTGAACTTTAGTATAACCATACTCATTAACAGAAACCAAACATCTTTATAAGCTTGGCTCACACCTGACAAGTTGCATGATTTGGACACTGGGATTAACAAGTCTTTGACATACTTCAATTCCTCAATGTTTTTTCAGGAAAGAGTTCAAAATACCAAAGCAAAAGTCAATCCAATTTCAGACAGACTAAGGTGGATTAAGTTTGTTTCCATGAGGATAAGAAAATAAAACCTTCAACCAAACTAATCTACTTT
Source organism: Dendronephthya gigantea (assembly GCF_004324835.1). Lineage (NCBI taxonomy): Eukaryota > Metazoa > Cnidaria > Anthozoa > Malacalcyonacea > Nephtheidae > Dendronephthya > Dendronephthya gigantea. The sequence continues at coordinate 1,216,701 of NW_021163044.1, forward strand.
GAGAAAAGAATCTTTGTTGAAAAAATCATTAAATTCCCCCCCAACAAAATTTATCTGAACAGGGATCTAAACCAATTTTGGGAGGTGTTCACCAATTACACACTGTAATGATTTACTAGAGTTCCTGTGGTGAATGGGATAACACTCCCACAGAGCAGATGGTGGGCAACATGGAGTTATCAGATGAGTGAATTTGTTCATCGGTGATAAATGAAGTGTTAGAGACAGTGTTTGCTTCGAAACTCTATATTACTTATATTAATTTACTTCTGAATTCTGTAATTTTAATATTGAATCCGAGTTCAACAAGTCGCAGGTATTGAGAGTTTATCTAAGCTGACAATAAGTCTTAATTAAGTATAAGTGACATATCTGGCAGAACTATACTGAAATTCACCAAAAACAAGTGTTTCCCAATGGATTTACAAAAGACTGTTAATCACAGTTGTGTGATTGTATTTGAATATCTTCTGTGGTCAGCAAATACACTGCACTTCATCACATTATTTCATCTCTCAGACATTCACACAGTACACCCACAAGTCCTTAATCCTTCAAAATTCTGGCACAGAATTTCTGCCAAATTTTTTAAATAAATTTGCCAGCACTTTCCCTATAAATTTGCCCAGATATTAAAGTCCTGTGCATGAACATGACATCTCCTTATATCCGACTTTCAAAGGGGGAAATACTAAGGGAAAACAAGCAATTTATAGAGTGCCACTCCAAACTATTTTGAGTGTTTGTAACGAACGTCGAACGTTCGAGAAGTCATGAATGCGGTTGAAAATCCGTGCCTTTTCCTTTGTAAATAATTCCTCCGAATGCGTATTAATTGCATTCACATGGAACGAATTTAGGTGGCTATTGTTGACGCAATTTTTTGTCCTGTGAATTGGATGCGAATGTCATGAGGAAATACCGGCCTCCGACATTTTGTATAATTTATTAAATGACTTTCAAATCAAACATATCGGTGTATTTGCCATTTTCCAGGAAGCCGGGGTTTGTGTGCTCGCGATTCGAACGAACTATATTGTTGTGTCATTCGACCCATGGCTCCGAATAAATATTTTTGAAAAGGAAATAGAAGCCGTATTATTGTGTACATACAATATATGTAGCCTCATTTGACCACCAACATTGTTATGCGTGACTCGTGCACTTCACAAATACTTTGAAATGTATCAATCCATTCAAAACCCGGCAATTTCTATTCTAATTAACGTTCGATATCCTTTAATAATTTGATACACTTTAGCACGCGGCAATGATGCAAAACTGCGGTGATTTGGTTGTAAATAATCCGGAGAATCGAACGCGTTTACCACATGCATGAAAGAACAACAACATACATGTAGTAGGATATAAAACAACATAACAAAATGAATCCCCCCTTCGCTCGTGTAACTCTTACAAACAAAAACACCGCGAACATGCTTCGGACTTCGATACACGTTGTCAAAGGTCCGTTGAAATGTGACATGGGCGAGAAATTGAGGGCGCCAGTTCTGTATGATAGCAGCAATTGGCTTGCATGTAGTACAAACGACTAATGTGTGTATCAACAATTACGAGTTGTATATATAAAGCTTTCGTATTCATGCGTTCAAATATACCTGGCGTCTCCACACGTTGATAGTGAAACGGGTTGACACACACTTCGTCCTTTTTTAGACTAAAAGCAAACTCGCAGCAGTCCACAGGCCGCAGTTCGTGATGACTTTGAAGGTCAGGCCAGCGCCATAGTCGACAGTATATAACATGTGGCAATCCTTTGCGATGCGATACTTGTAGCCGGCCGTCTAAACTTCGCGGAATTGTCACGCATTTTGTAGGTAGACCTGGGTTGGTTATAGCACGTTCAAGCTCTTCCAAACCTCCGGTCTTCTTCAACTTTTTAACCAAACTCTTGACCGCTTTCTCGGCCCACTTGTCTTCGTCGTTTTCCTCGCCTTTCTTCCAGCCCAAAAGTCGTTTTACTATCGGCGGTGTAAAAGGCAACAACGAAGTCATTGCTTCGCCTAAAGTCTCACGCTATCCACTCCGTTTAAACAATGGTATAAAATGTGACTAGTTTTCGTTATATCCCAAGGGAATAGCTTGTCTAATTCGTACGCTCTCACAACTTTACTTTGCTTGCCATGATTGACAAGTACGCATTGTCTTTGCCCCTTGATGAGGATCATGTGATGCGATTCAGCGCCTCCCATTGGCCTGCAACAATCGGGTTTTTCATGTAGACCAAACAGACGTCATGAGATGCGGACGATCAAAGGGGAAGACCGGGACATGATTGGCTGCCTCTTGCCTATCTTTTCCGTTTGCTATTGAATTACGGTTTCCTGTTAGATTAATGTTCACGGAGGTACACGCAAACCGACATTAATAAATCTCATCTCTTTTTTAAAAAGATTGTAGCACCCAAAGCTGAATTGTACTTGCTGCGTATTAGAACTGCTCGTGCAAATGCACCATGGTAACTGAACTTCTGATGATGCAATATCTCTATCCAAGAGCTATCTAAGTAAAGAGCTATATAGTATCTCTGTTGCTAGTGTTCGAAGTAACAGTGTTCAGATCTTCGTGTTTTCCACGAGAATAATCGAACAGTAAAAAGAAGGCGATCTTCTGTTTTTTGTGGCTGCCATTTCTCAAAGTTTGAGGTGATTAACTAGACAGGTCGCTTCCTCAAACTTTGAGGTTTTAAAACTAGACACTCCCTTTACGGCCTGCTGTGATTTGCTTCAACTGAAACACAAGCCAGGCGCATGAGACATAATTTTAGACATAAAATCGCAAAAAAAGACACTGGAGTGATTTATGCCCTCCTTTAACATTGGTTTTGGCAAATACCAACTATTTAAACCGTAAAAAACCCAGTGATATATAATCCATTTCAACATCACAATGAATTATCTTTTCATTGTGTGGTCGAATCAACAATGTCAGCGCAAGAGAGGGATTTTATGCTAAAAAGATTAGAGGAAATATATGCGCAACTTTTCTGACGCTGGTTTTCGTCAACGGAATTCATCGTGCCATCATAATCATAAGCTGCGCAAAATCCCTTGGCCGCCAAAAAATTTCGATGATTTAGACAGAATGGGTTCTGCGAATCGAACACGTGATAATCACGATGCTAAAACCAACCTTTTTTATTTCGCAAGACACATCATTGATAATTTTATCATAAAAATCCCATTAGATGAAAAAAGTCAAAGACAGTGCATTTGACCTTTCCATTTATTTTATTCACACGGACAAGTTCATAGATGCAGCATATGTATTTATCTAGTGAAGTAATTACAATGGCTTTGTAACGATTTACGTATATTCTTTGTGAAACAAAAATAACTGTTCTTATGTCACGCGGAAGACAGGCAAGGTTATCGCAAGATCAATCCTCTTTAATTCTTCTTCATCAGACCGCCCACTATCCATCTCATGCAGACAACGGGAGTTTTTTTTTGGTACGCAAATTATCGATACTTAGAGTTCCAGTTATTAAATCATCGCTAATCAAAAATAATTATTGGCACACATTTCACTTGCGCGCATTGCATTGTAATTGTCACCGTCACAACGCACGCCGGCTTCGTCGAACAGCATTGAGCCGTAAGAAATGGTGATTTATCAATTGACTTTCTGACCACTCCTAGTGTTAAGTATACTAAAGTGTTTATGATTAAACCGCGTTGTTTTAAAGACTATTAAAGTTGTGGAATGCTAGCCCTAACATTACGTATACGCTACATTTGATCGGATTTTTTTACCGATGACACAACATCCTGACACCATTTAACCATTTATTCGGTATTATGTTTAGTACTTATGACGTAATCAACGGTTTGCCATCAAAATCTACATTTTCGTACGAGCGTCTTTCACCTCGTGATGGCGAAGACAAGTTTTGGCTCGGGTTTTCATTGTTCCTGTTCTCATTTTTCCGTTTCAGGTAAGGGGATTGGGGCACGGAGTAGTGTTCAGTCTTTGCTTTAACCGGCAAGGAATTCTGGTATATTTCATTTTTCTCCGGTCTCGGTGGTACATCATACGTCTCCTCTCCCTCTGTCAACATTCCATCTTGTTTTATAAGTGGTATCTTCATCAATCCAGGAGGGACATCATACGTTTCTTGAGGTTCATCAGGGTATTCGTTTGATTTAGGAGGTACATCGTAGGTCTCTTCGGGTTCATCTCCTTGTTTAGGGGGGACGTCATACGTTTCTTCTGATCCATCAGCAGGTGCTTTTGGTGGTACATCGTATGTTTCCTGGGAATCCGCATCGTAACCTTTGCGAGGTACCGGTGGGACCGAATATGTTTCCTCATCTTCGAGCTTTGGAGGGACATCGTAGGTTTCCCCGGAATCGTTAGGGTCATTAACATCATACGGGTCCACATTCCCATATATTGGTGCGGATTCCTCATCATCCACATCAACATTACTGTATATGGGCGCTGATTCAAAATTTCCATATATGGGTGCTGAATCGTCATCCTTTCCATATGAGATTTCTGGAGGTGTGAAATCATGCACTGCCCGAAGGCCCTCACTCCGATTCCGCTCGTCTGCAGGTACATCGTTGACAGATTTAGGTAATGTAACGAACCCATCATAGCCGGCTTTTTTAGCAGTCTCAGACTGAGCTTTATTACAGGGAGGTTTAGAATAGTGGCTACTGGGTGCCATTGTGATTGGCTGAGGCGATAGTCTCTCCACGTTGATTGGCTGTTCATCATCACGATTGCAACTTTGGTTGGTGTAACTGGGTAATCTGTCCTCGGCCATTTTGGAAGAGTTCGAGAGCGAACGAGCTGAAAAAAAAAAGTATGAGGATTACTGAATTTAAAGATAACAGTTTGATAATATTTTCATCTGAGTTATTTGGACTAGAATGAGCTAGCAATTGCCAATTGCCAATTGTAATCCGCGTTTAACCCGTTCATCATTTAAATCTAGAGCTAAGCTGAGATTGAAAGGAAGTCCTTTAGGCTCTGACTCACTCATCGCAAAAAATAACTCAAGTAATTTCGTCCAATCACAATGCTTGACAGTTTATTTTAATTCGACGCAAACACTCGCAACGAGTTTGCGAGTTGATCTTGCGATGAGTGGATTATTTGGTTTCAAATCCTGGAAGAGACTTTAGCGATGAGTGGATTATTTGCTTCCAAATCCTGCTGGCTAATATTTAATATTTCCGGCTTACCTTTGAAATTTTCAAGAATTTGTTCCTCCTTCGCCTCAAAGCGTTGTCCAAAGTCATCCAGCGAACACAACTCGTTGATGATCTCAGGGAACAAAATGCGTTTCTCTGGATCGGCATCCCAGCATTTCAACATGATGTCATACACAGGCCTCGGGCAAATATCAGGCTTTTCAAGGAGAACACCCTGGAGAGAAATATGCAACAATTCATTGACGATGAATGAAATGCAACTACAATCATGACATTTGATTAACCGATCTCGCATGTCATCTCTCTTTCAATCCTAATGACGATTTACCAGACTCACGAGAGATGATGAAGAATACAATATTTCGTATTCTCGTTTCTCCAATTACTAATGAGATGGATTTACCGAGATCGAGTAGAAATTCGTGTATTCGGCAATTATAATTATTTTGATTTGCTTGTGCGTTTACAGTCGAGTATAAATATCTGAAGCAGCTCTTCTTGAATATTCGAACAAGCATATATCTTAATATAGGCTTAATATCCCTTCGTGTTTCTAAAGTCGGTGTTTCTACCCCCACCCAACGGCTGGCGTGTGCTCTCCTTATCCGTAGAAAAGCCAACTGGATAGTGGTGGACTCATTCCTAAACCATTTCCAGTTTTGTCTCTACTGAATGAAATAGCGGCGATATTAATACCATAGCCCAGTGACCTTACCTCCAGAATCAACTCCATGGCTTTATTATTATCATGGTCATTGTATGGTAGCATCGCAAACGTAAAAACCTCCCAGAGTAGAACACCATACGAGTAGACATCGGAATACGTCGTGAACTTCCCGTCAACGAACGCCTCCGGAGGAAGCCAACGAACAGGGAGCATTCTTGTCTTGTCCATCTAAATCAAAGAAACTAGCAGCGTTAGTGAAACTAGACGTTGGAACCTCCTTATAGTTACACCATCAACTCACTCTGTAGTATTCGGAAACATAGACGTCACGTGATAATCCAAAGTCGCTGATTTTCACCACCAGTCCTCTACCAACGAGACAGTTCCGCGCAGCTAAATCTCTATGTACACAGCGTATCGACGATATGTACTTCATTCCTGAGGCGACTTGCACTGCTATTGCCAGCTGGTCTGTGACCGTTATCTTTGGGTACGCAGAGTTTGCGTCTTCTGCGAATTCATCACAATTTCTTAGAAAACTCGCCAGATCACCAAATTCTACGAATTCGAATATCATGCAGTATGGTTCGCCAGTCAAGGATACACCAATCTAAACAAACACTCGAATTGCGGTTAAAATGAACAAAATATTTTTACTTTCGCAAGGTTCATATTTGAAATTAAATATTAATTTAGGGCAGGTTGAGAGTTGGTCGGGATTGCATGCATCAAGAAAATCTTTAGCTTTACCAATTTGACAACATTTGGATGACTAAACGTCGACATAATATTGACTTCTTGACAGAATTCCTTGATGGCTTCTTGTGAAGATCCCTCTCTCAATGTTTTCACGGCAACAATACTAGATGTTTCACCGTCAATGTCCTCAATCACTTTGCCTTGAAAAACTAAGCCATATTGACCAGAGCCGAGATCTTTCAAGTACTCTGTACCAGGAAAAAAAATAAGTAGGGCTTTTTGAGAACAATGCAAGTAAATGAGGAAACATAATTGAGGGGGAGTGAAAAGTATAACTTCAGACTATCTCAGCTGAGTTACGTGACACGTGTCTCAAATTTCCTTTTCATAATCTATCGTGACTGTTTAATCTCGTTGTCGACGAGAACTTTTCCTTGTTTGCCAAGTCTGATTTCATACGAATCTTGCATTATTTTATCCCTTAGAAGTCCTTTCAGAGGTCGTATGAAGTTTAAAAAGACTTCTCTTACCAATATCATCCACAGGAATTTCCAGCACGCCTCTCGACTTGCATATATCGACAAGTTCGACCAATTCTGAAGGTGCTACTTTCCATTCCCGAATACGATCTCTCATTGAAACGACATTTGATAGTCTATCCTTGTTCACTCCAGTTTCTTCTTTGCCAGGTTCGTACAGAATTGAGTTCAGTCTTGCTTTCTTAGTCATGCGTCGATGGTGAATGGCGCAGAGAACGAGAATAAACACGGATAGTGGAACGAGAACAGCGATCGTGATGATCACGCCCTTGTCTAACTCCTTGGTTTTGCTCATCTTTGGAGGAATTTCTAGCAAGGAAATGTACACGATTTAGCGAACTGTGTATTTGAACTCAGACGATCTGTGTTTTCCGGTCAACAGTGAGGACCAATATGCCTGACAGGTTGAATTCACTTAACTTTGCATAATAAGTTGTCGTGTGTTGTGAATGTCACTTTTATTTCAGGCTCGGCGCTCTGGTTGCATACAGGGCTGTACAAGCTGCGGGGGGGGGGGGGCGCACGGAAGAGGAGAGTTCAAGGGGGGGAGCAAGAAAGGGGGCTTCCCCCCTCCCTTCCCCCGTATAGACACAATCACTTAGAATAAGCGTTTTAGAAAGGTTGTGAAGATGTTTATATGTACATACGTTAGTGCAATCTAGCTCTGCGTGATCAGCTTCAATAGTAAAGGCTGACATTTTATTGCATTAACTTTACCTCGCTTTATATTTTATGTAACGAACAGCCTTGCAGACTGTGTCCAAGCTGTAATACGAAATTATTTCTTTTTTACAACATGCACTTTGTTTTTTACAACATGCACATTCACAACGTGGGCTGAATGAATGTAGATCTTCAATACTGAACGCTAAGGTAGTTATGACTTATGACTATTACATTAATACAGTATTATAATATTTGTAACATATCCTTTGGATCAGATTACTGAAGACGGACTACAATGAGAGTTAGATTTTCTTTCATCAGGAATTGCACTAATTGTAGCCTCTCTACTGCCGTGTTTACAAAGTCAGGTTTGGGCTTGTTCCGGGCGTAACGCGATCTTATCGATTCTTTTTTCAATATCAACACTTACTAATAAATGGCAGATGTCTGCATGAGTCGTTTCCAAAATCCTCCTTAGAACTTTTGAAATCTTTGCAGCTGTCGAAACGGAATATTTTCGCCGGTAGCTTGTTTTGAAGGAGAGCTTTGCCAGCTCCAACAATCTGAGGAAGTCAAAGGTTGATGTCGAGTTAAGGATAAGCTTTGATGAGGAAACACGATCCTAATTCATGTTCCTGAAAAGGACTTCCTTATTGAGCACCTTGGCTGATAATCTGATAATTCAACTATTCTTTTCTTGATTGGAATTTTGTTTTTAATTTCAGAATTCCTATGACCTGCTAAGGGTATATTTTGTTTCTAAGACAAAGGCTTGCATCAGTTCTTTTGAACAAGGAAGTACAGCGCTGATGTTGTTGCTCCGGTACGAAATAATGAGAGATGTTCATATTTGGAAAGGCACTCAACTTGCGTTTTCCGGAGTATATTGCCAAAGATAAACTACACCGAAACAGGCCGTGTGTGTTTATCAAAGAACAACAATTGGTCAACTGCATGAACCTGGCTAAAAATTTAGACTCTGCTACAAAAATTGGATTTTCCGCAGTTCAAAAGTCAATATTGCCTCATGCTGCGTTGCCTGAACTAACTAAACATTCTGATCATTGTTGCACGGGTGCTTACTCCACCGCTCTCGGGTAAGGAGCAAGGAGAAGGGAAGACTATATGTCTCCCCCGTCTCCACTATTAAATAAATAAAACCACTCACTAAACACATGAAACGCAGGCTTGCTGTACAAGAATAGTCTTTAGTGAATGTGACTCACCAGGCTGATGTCACCACCACAGATCTCAAAAAGGTAGTTGCAGTCTTCACGACAATAATCTAGTTTTTTATGCTCCATTGAGCAATATGGAAACAGAAAGAAACAGATTGTTTGATTCACGATCGCTTCACAAGTCTTATCTGGTTTTGTTTTGTACGTTTTCCCAGAAAAGTCCAGAAATCGAATCGCAATATTTTCCGTGGCGTTGAAACCAAGAGTCGTGTTAATAAAGCGATGCTCTGTGGAGTTTAGGAAATATGAATTACATGCTCCATGGTAATGGATGCATTCTTTCGTAGGCGAATGCGTCCTAAAAAGACAGTTGAAAATCCTCTTTCAGATTGAATGGACAACTGCTACTACAAGAATACACTCCTACCAAAGTGTAAAATATCAGTAGTCAAAAGATGTGTCGTGCAGAATGCTAAAATAATCAGATTTTGAATTTTTCACTTACGTGGCGACTTGGGTTTTTTGTAAACCTAAAACGGAAGAAAAAAATTCTAACCATCAACTCTAAATGATCTAAAACCACTTTATAAACCGTCTGATTGAGGTGGAGATCTATTATCTGCTACCTAGATCAATGGTGGAGATCTGTTATCAATTCTAGATCTCCATATAACTGGTTGAAAAAAGTCTCCAAAAAAAGATAACCTCAGAAAGGAATTTGAAAATTTCTTCAGAGAAGCTGTGCGTTTGATGACAACTGACATAGAAAGGTTTATTGTTTCTTGTGTTGAAATAACAAAAAAACACTTCCCTATTATAACGCCATCTCAATTAATCCTCTGTCAATATTTTGATATAAAAACGGCGACAAATTAAACGACCACGTAAAAGTTGTGTTGCGAGATGTCAACAAAGTAAACATTGATGCAATGTTAAGTGTTCCTGGGGCACCTCTGAAACGAAACACCTTAAGATCTCACGCAGATCTGACATGTTTAGACCACTCTGTGAGAATTTCGCACAAGTTTTCCTGCGATTGATTGAGAAAACGAAATTACGAAAACTACCAAACATACAATAGTGCATGGTACTGGAGTGGATCGTTTCGTTTGCATTGTGAGACCCTAATTTGTGTAAACTATGATGTCTACCAAGGTACTTTTAATTTGTGGATTTTCCTTTATCAAAAAGGCATGTCTGATTGCAATATAGCTAAGTCGATTATGAAGATAGCCATGGACTCTAAAACTTGCGGGACAGGACACGTTCTAACTTCCTTATTAGAAATTTGATCAAGGCTAATAAAAAACAGGAATGTTTTTTAAAATTTTGACTCGAAAGTACATGGACTTTGGAACAGCCGAACAGCTACCTTTATACAATAATTAAAGACACGTGTTAGAAATTATACAACTAAATCTAACCATGTTAATTAAATAAATAAAAGCGAAGGATATGATGGTATATACGGTCATTACACGCACGCAACGCGCATGAATCGTTTGAAAGGTATACGAAATTAACCGGTTATATTTTGTGCAGGGTTGAACGTTCAGGATCCTGTAATAGGTTTGATCGCCAAATTCATGTAATTTAGATTTCACGTAATTTAGAATAATAGCAACGGGATACCAAATATTTAAGAAATTTAAAGCGAGGTGAAGTTACTGGTTTCACTTTTGATTGGAACTTCAACTTGCCCTGCGCGCAGACTCGCAACAGTATACGATGAAAATATTTATCCTGGAATTGGGTGACATTAATCAAAATGCCAAAGAAACATTTGGCTGCGTAAATTAGGACATGAATGTCCACTTAATCACAAAGGACGAAGCGGTTTTGCCCTCTTGTCGATTAGTATTTCTATTGCCTTCATTTGTGTTTTGCTCAGGAACGTAGCAAGAATTGCAACATGACATCTCAAGGTCAAAATGAACCAACACCTTTGAGCGATAACAGCGGGTTTAATATGTGATTTGATAAACCAGATAAACAGATATGTAGGGTATGGTCAAGATACATTATACATGATATAAACAACTACACCAAAAACAAAAGCATTCTGCCAATAGGACACTGCGTCGTCTTTTCAGTCCTTGCTTTTGAAATTATGTTTGCTTTTTGCAAAATGGACGTTTTGTTAGTTTGTGTACTTAAGTCTCGTGATGATTTCATTAAAAAAAAGGCTCATCGGGTTGGTTAAATCAGTTCTAAACGTTTCTCGTATAAATGGATTATTTGGCACCACCTTCTCAAAGTCGCAAACTGCATTTTGAATTTAATACGCGTTCGTTCTGATCATTTTGGCCACTTTGACCATTTGTAAACATTCATATTAGGTGTATAATCCCTAATCTTAAAAAATATGAGACATTATTAGACCTTTTACATACCTACGATTATGTAAAGCAACAAGATAGTCAACCAAGGCTTGTAGGATGATCCCATGCTAAACCGGCTGAACGCCATGACTTCAGTACTCCTCTCGCGGCTTTAAAAGAGGTGTACTTTAGACCTTAGCATAATCTCTTCATGAAGGCGGCAATAAACAACTTGATAATGTGCTCAATACGGAAGTGCACATCGACAGCGCTATGGCAAGTGTTACTTTGAATACTATCCGCGCTGCGGGATATCACGGTAGTTAGAGGTGTGTGTGTATACTTGTGACTTTTTGCCTGAGCGGGAATTTCAACCAGGGAACCTGCGACTAAGGTACGCGGGGTAAATCGCAGCAAGGGGTTGGCAGATGCAGTAGACGCGAAAAACCCTCTTTTGTCCTAAAAAGTGTTCTGTAAAAAATATGCGGTCTTACATAATTATGGCAGAGTGCCACGACATTCTTCACCAATATTTCGTCTAAGGAATTAAGCTTGTAGGTACACCACGTAATTATATAATACTGCATATTTACGTGATGTACCTGCAAGCTTAATTCCTTATCGATTGTCACCATGCAAACGTACAAGAATATCATTAATATTTCGTCTGTTTTTTACCATTCAGAGAGATAAATTTTTCTAGTTGTATAATTATTTATTACGAAACAGCTTTTTTCGTGTAGGGGAGAATTGTAGTTAAGAAAAATCATTTACGGTGCATATGATTAATTGTACGCACAACAGCGTGTTTCCACTCAGAAAAAATCTCCTTTGGATCAGAACGGACCGGGAAATTTCCTTTGTCGGTGAGTTCTCGGGCGGCGGTTTATATAATGGAAACTTTCCTATCCTGTCCGATCCAAAGGAGAATTTTCCTGAGTGGAAACTAGCCTTAAGTACTAGACTAATACAGTGCTGCAATGCATATTTGTACAAATGTTCGTTCTGCTTTCGGGTCTTATGCTAATTAGTTCTTCAGTTGTCTGGTATGTTAAATATAGTTTCGCAGGCGTTTTCCAAATCGCTGCCGTCTAAGAAGAAGGGGGTGACTATTTCTTCAAACCTGAAAAAAGGAGAGGAGAAGTGTTCTTAGACCTTAAATTGCTTTCATAATGCAGGAAACATGTTCTGGCATATGCACTTACTGGGATAGCTTCAATAGCTTTTTATTGAACCTCTTAAATGTGACAGGCTAAAATTAAAAAATATATCGAAAATTTCGAAATGAATTAATGATACATGTCTACTATGAGGAAATTCAAACTGTTTCCAGAATTTTCAAACTATTTCCAGAATTAATTATATAATTTTGTGAAAGTAGTAGAAATTCAGAGCTTTCCTGTAGACTGATTCTTAAAACCATTTACGGGTTTTCCCAGAATTTTTTCTCGGTATATACGGGATCTTTTCGAAGGACCACACTAATGAGACTTACGTTTCCACAGTAACGCATACCAACATAATGTTGACCATCCTAAAAGCAAGAGAATAGAAATTTGACCTCAAGGAATCAACTACACGAGATTTTTAAAAATTAGCGCTGCTCGTGGTCGATACAGGTCACAGCGCTGTGTGCAGGCTGTTTTTGAAAGCAGTATTTGAGGTATTTGAATAATAAAAACCTTTTTTTCGTATAATTCCAGTGAAATGTAAGCTCCAAACGGTGGCCACTTGTCAAATTTCATGTCCAAGGCTGAAAACAAAGTTATCAGCGACGTGTCGTGAACTGAGTACAAGTACAGTTTGTATTGGCTGAAAAATAACAGAAAATAAATCAAAGGTGTGTTTACCTAGTATGTACATGTAGAGAAACTTAAAGTTTCAAGTTAAAAACATACTTTTTCCTGTCAATTTTTGACTTCATATTCCTAAAAAGAGTTTGAACTAGCCGACCACATGACATTGGAAGTACTTTGTCACTATATATAAATAGTAAAAAGCCTACATTAAAATTGGCAGTCATGGTTCAATGAGACAGTCCCATCAAATCTTTAGGTTTATTGGTTTTTTTGAAGAATAGAATTATTGTCACATACTTTGTCCATGGTGGAGGAGATAGGAAAGACTCTGATAAATGCTGCAATGCATGTTTTTCAATGATACTCATGAAACTTTTGATATTTTCTGGGTATGCTTTGTTATGAGCCTAAAGTGTTCAAATGACAATATAAAATAGTAAATTCAACCCCAAATTTTATTCAATTAAGCAACAAGACAACCAGAATATACCACTTACTCTTCGACAGTTCAAATCATCATATATATCAATGAATGTTTTCTTTGGCAGAGGTCGTCCAATCATTTTTGAAAATTTCTCTAAGTCATCTTTGTATCCTGGCAGTCGGTACCCAGTTTTAAAGCAATACTTTATATACTGACGTAAAGCTTTGCATGTTTCCCAGTTGGGGAAGAGAAATTCGTCATCCAACGGCATGGTCCAAAATGTCACTGGTTCTATAAATGATTTTGTAGTCATGCGATTATCCAATGTGATTTCAATACAAGGTGTTACTACACTTAATGGCCATAAAAATTAAATATCTTACCCTGAATATGACCTGCAAACATCCCAGCAACTAGACATCTTAATGATTCAATTGTTCTTTCCACATATGTTGTTCGAAGGCTAGCAATTTTAAACACAGGGGACAATTAATCCCACATGTTCTAGCTATTGTGCTTATGTGATATGATGGAGGTTTATACAATCAAGGGTTAACTTACTAAATAGAATTTGGATCAAATGTTTGCCCAATAAAATTCAAATCGTCAATATACAATTCCTTTAATTTTCTACCAAGTTCGAATGTTTGTTGTTGACCTGTTATCGTCATTTGACCCATGCGACAACCTCCCTAATTGGTAAGATTTTTTACTTTATTAGGGTCATATTGATATTGAGGTGCAACTGGCAGCGTACCTACTGGATGGTATACCAGGCTAAGTGAGTGATTGATTGTGAAAATAACCATTGATGCAGTTGTTTGTCCTAGCTACCATCAAACTGGCTGACAGGTAATTGACAGGACAAACAAACAAACACATAAACAGTGATGAAATGCACAAATATATGTAAAAATTCATGACAGTAAAAATAATCTAACAATGGAATATCATGAAAGCAAGGCTTGGTAATCTATCAATAAATTAATTTATCCAATAAATGTTTAAAAAATACTAAAAAACCGGAAGTAAACACAAGCCTACCCTTAACTCATCCTTAACAGAAAGTGGGGGAAGTTCGCCTCGTTTTAAATTCTTTAATTTATGTCTCAACTTCGTATGCTCTAAATCATATCTTAGTTCGTATTTGTTCCAGACAGTTTCTTCCAGTCCTGGAATCAGCTTCAACGGCGTTCGCGCCCCATGACGAAACAGCACTTGAACCAATTTTAATTCGGTATTTTCATATTCCAGCCCAACATCGCCGGCGTTTAAAACTTGTTCTCTTCTTTCGAAATGGTTTAAAAATTTCACGGTTAAATATGAGCTAACGGCCACGCCGGACACAACAGATAGACGGTAAAACATTTCACGAACGATAGTGACTTTTTTTACCCAGCCATTCCTGTTGATATCTATAAATATATTAACCTGTTTGCCGGTTAATATTATGCAACAAGAGCTGCTGTATTTTTGTGTATTGTACAAAGTTTGTACAATCTCTATAAAGATTAAAGAATAAATGTCGATGAAAAAAAAATATAGTAATAATTGTATCGAATAATCTTGTAACGATATTTTTTTATACGAAATTCTAGAAACTGAAACTAACAAATTGTTACAAAATGGAATGCCGTTTTGGCGCAAAATTCCGCCAACCGGTGAACTTGGCGCGTCAATTTACCGCCAAATCAATTTGCAATCGTATTTTTATTTTCAAGTTCGCCTATAAAAAAAAAAAAAAACAAGATGATCATGCAGTAATATCTTTATGAAAGAGAAGATCTATTTTGCTGTCGTATTTGCTGAGGAATATTTGAAGGAATTATTTAAGCTTATGGTGAATTTTCGTCTCGATTTGGTAAAGATTTGATCAAATTCTATGAAAATTCCTCTCTGATATATCAAATTCCACGACATTTTTTGCTTTAAACTTTATGGAAGTTGATCAGCAAGAGATCAATGAAAAAACTGCGAATGCTACAGTGGACACTGATGCAGGCACTAGTCAGGTTTGCTCAAAAGGAGAAACTTCAAACAGCTATTCAGGCATTTTAACAGAAAATGTTGAAGATGTAGTGCAGCATTTGACGGATGGATTTTTGACCGAAGTGGAACCACAGTTGTTAGAATTACGAGAAAAAACAAAAGAAATAACGTAAGTGTCTCAGGAGACGAAATTTAATCAATAAATATATAAACAATCTTGACCTTAATATGAAATGACCTTTACAAACTTGACCCTTAATTTGCTATTTTTTACAGGAAAAACCAAAGCATTCTAATTGAGACAATTGAGCAGGAAAACAGAAAATATTCAGAAAACAAGGACATAGAGGAGCTGACTAAAGTGGTAAAAATTGTTCACTATTCTTTGTTAGTCCTTTCTCGTCATTTGTATTTTCCCTGGTCCTTTTGTGTTTCTCATAGTTTGTTAGAATACCACAAGTCCTGACAATTTTGGATCATTTTAGATAGCTGTAGTTCAATCTTATTACACCAAGTTGAGGAAGATCAAAAATGATATGGATCATTTGGATGACAAATTGGGAAAATTAAAGGTAAATTAATCTTAATTATTCTAACTGCAAAATTCTCTACTCATGAATTGAGAAGTGATTCAACATTTCACAAATAAACCTTTTTCTATTAATAGAAAAGGTCATTGAAGCTGAAAGAGAAAAGACAAAAGAAAGATCAGGATGAGGCTCAAAGGAGGGAACGGGAATTGGTTTTGGAACGAGAATTAACTGCTAAAGTAAAACCTGCAACATAATTTTTTTGGAATTCAAATGGAAAGGTGGGGAAAGAATTTACATAAAAGATAGGAAGAATTAAATGCAGCAGTACTATGCATACACAACAGAATGTTATGTGATTATGTATGTGTTGAAGTTTGTATTCAATTTCAATTGTAAAATAGGTCTTTCATGGTGTTATTGACTTAGACACAAGGACTTGTTGTTGGTGTGAGGAAACCCTTAGAACTATGGTTAAACATGTCTGGTAATCAAAGAATACAAATTTCATTTTGTACATTCTGCTCGTCTGTGTAATGAACCAATACTACCAGTACACTTTACTTTAAAATCTATAAAATTAAACATCAGTATAGTGAGTTTTTTCAAGTAATATTTGTTCTTCGTCTGTACAAGGATTAAGGATATACTACATTTTGCCGTACATATCTGTGGTAATGACTGCATGCAAGAGTTGTTGTACCAAATAAACTACAAAATGCTTTATAAATGCCATATAGACCATCAAAACTTTGCACATTCTAAAACTTAGTAATACTAATGTCCAGAATCCACAAATGTTGTCTTAACTTTGAACCTAAACCTGAATCTAACCCTTACCTAACTACTAACCTTAAATGATTAGATAAAGGATAAATTCATGGTTCTGAACACAGAGTTGATACTGGAGTGTTTGAAATATTAAAATAACTGACCAAACAGAGAGCATCAGCTAAGATATTATCCACACTTCACGGTAATTTGTATACTTCAAATATAAATATAAACAAATAATAGCTAAGTGAGCACATTGATAATGTGTTTTATCATAGTCTATAAAGTTGTATATATGATTTTAATAGCTACACTGTTTCTACATCTCATGAGCTCTATGTTCACCACTAGGCATAGCTGTCAACACCTCATCTAACAACTGTAGAGCCCGATGTAGATGAATTTCTATCCAGCATGGTGTATCTTTGATACTCTTCCGTGGGTAGTCCGGTCCCCAACCTTTAACAAAGCTCATGCGCAATATGCACAACCGGCGGAGGTCATCAACACCGATGCCTGCAACAAAAGTAGTTACATAACTTACATTGAATACTGGCTAGTCGGAGTATTTTGTAGTATGTAATACCTTAAAACTGTTTGTTTTATTATGGGTGAGTAAATTTCATCATACCTGTTCCAAGTTGTGATATAGGCATCAAGGCACCAGGGCCAACACCGCTAGCAACAGCCACTGCCTGGGCCGCTGCAGCAGACTGGGCAGCATTCGCTTGCTGACGAATCTGTCTGAAACATTGACCAAGGTCAAAGACCTTGATATATGCACCTGGGTAGATTTTGTGCACTGCATCACCTGGCGAACGACCCGACTCGCGATCTAGGTAATAGCTTTGTACAAAAACGCTGTGCTCACTTAGACATCTCACCCAGACATCACCTTCACCACGTAACTCTAAGTTCACGCCTTTACCTATATGAAAGTCACATTTCATGAGATCAAACTTGAGTTTTGCAATGCATATTAGACAGCTGAATAATGTGCTAACTTCTTACCTATGTGCAACCTTGCCTTTTCACTGGCCTCAGTTCTATGAACATTGGATAATTGACCCAGGCAAAACCTGTGACCACCGGATGGGTCAACGTAACCATCAATTGTCACAGAAGAGCAATTGGATGGTACTTTGAATATTTCACCAACTTGTTGATCCAATTCGAAATATGCAATTGATGACCAATGGTCAGGTGCTAAAAATAACATTTATTGATGGCATTGGTTATTAGGTTGATGGCACATTTTCAAAGCAAGATGCAAAAAAAAATTCAAAATGAAAAACATACGAGGGTGTTTTGAGATTGGGCCAGCCACATCATGTTCTGGCACTTGTTTTTGATCCCCTAAGGAGTGAAAAGTAGACTGGTGTCAACAGCAAAAGTACTCATTCTAGTCCAACTTGAACCATGAACTCAAGTGAATAGCATCAGAGACTTACAATACTGTATGGTGCTTGATTGCTGGGGATAAGTTGGTGTGGTTGGTTGTTGACCAGGCCAACCTAAAAACAAGATCCATTGTATCTAGTAAATTGTGAGTTTTTGTTCAAGAATGGTTTCATAGTCTGGTATGATATATCTTACCCAAGACTTGACCATTTATTGTTTTAACATCCACAGGACCAGGATGTCCAATTTGACTATCTAGGAAATAAAAAAATGGATTATATATTGTATACATGGTTGCTGCAAGGTTAGTGGAAGGGTTAAGCTCACCAGGATAATGGTGGATCTGCCTATCCGGATGCACATCTGGAGTATGAAATCCTGGGTCACCTGGATAACAAAATTATTGTGATAACAAGTGTAATAGATAACATGATATTAGGTATTCCTGTGAAAAAAACTTCACTTACCACGAGTTAATGATAAACCAAGATCTGCAAAAAATAAATACCAGTTATTAAAACAATAGTATAATTCTATAAATGAATCTATACTATAAAGGTAATGTTTTCCATAGTGTTCAATGGCTAGAGAAACATGTGCATACAGATGAAATCATCTGGTGTTCAACAAAGTAAAATGTGCAGAACAATGGCAGGAAATGGGGAGTGGGCGTTTACTGGAAACTAGAATAATGGTAATGTTACAAATTAAGGTCCTGCTGGGTAATTAAGTCTGTTAATTGAATAAATTTGACCAATCAATGAGAATTTGATCTTTGGTATAAATATGGTTCCTATTTGAACATTTACGGAAGCATGATATATTTATACAATAAGACAAAGCAGGAGATCAAATATTGTAACTTTAGCAATTATACTACAAACAATATTTATCAACGTACCTGGTGACACAACTCTTTCGTAATGATACGGATTCACGCATACATTATCGCACTTTAAATCAAACGCAAAACGACAGAACTGGACGTGCTTAAGTTCGTTTTTATGAAGATCAGGCCAACGCCATATTCTAGCGTAAATAACGTGAGGAAAGCCCTTTCTCCCAGCCACTTGCAAACGACCGTCTAAAGTTCGTTGTATCGTGACGCATTTCGACGGATGGCTACCGTTTGTTGTGATAGCTGTTATTAACGACTCTAATTCATCGCGTTTCTCTTTTAATTTCTTCACTAAACTCTCAATAGCTCGCTTGGCAAACGCTTCGCTCTCTCCTCCTTGCCGATGGCACATCAGACTATGAACTATGCTCATACAAGCATCTGAACTCGTGGGAGCCAAAGCCATGATTTCTGGCGCTGTATTTCACCGTTTTTCGTGCAACTTTCGCGTAGATTTTTACCAGGTATTATCCGCAACTCTCGCAGTTTAATTTTTCATGAATTTCATGCTGTAAAATCACAGTAAAAACAACCACTTGTGATATTTTCTAGCTTTTCACTTTTTCACAGAAATTAAGAATTCACATTCGTGCTTCCACCGTGTATTTTGCTGGGAAATTCGATTTCAAATTTTACTCGTTGTTTTGGCTTTTGCCAGCGGCTTTCGCTGAATGTTAACGACGAATTCCGACCGTCAACGATGTCGTCATTCTGACGTTTTCCTTCATTATTTCAAATAACATCAACGTGCATACGAATTTGCGACGTGTTCTTTGCCCTCAGTCTTTCATCATACATAAATCCAATTTATTTTTTGTGGACATTTTGTTAAAAGCCGGTTGAATTTTTTTCACACGAACTTTGAATATACCTAAACAATACTAGTTCTTATACTTTATCACACGTTAACGTGCTTACTTTAAACCGAGTATAAAAATAACGCGAAGATTTACAGGTAAACATTCACATTTTAATACATATATATGGCGTCGGATGCGATTGGAAATGATGAAGATTTGTACGACAAAGCCAAGACGACTCAAGAAGATGATTGCCACGCGGGAAGCCAATTGCTTGAGAGGGTATGAGTAATCGACAATGATAAGTGTTAATGAAACTGCTGTACTTTGACATGAACCCTAGAGATTCTGTTTAATAAAATAGTTTTAAAAGTTTATTAATTGCTACATATGCTATGTATCAATTTGAATAAAATTTATTCTAATTTTTCTATTGTAAAGCTATTTACCCTGTGCGATTTGTTGCATTAACCCTTACCCTGACATATGGGATTAAAAAAAAAGTTAAAAAACACACATAGATAAAATTTTCATATTCGAAATTTGCCGTCTGCTAAAGGAGAAAAAGTATGCATGAAAAAAAGGCCATTTGTTTCTATCTTTCAAATTTATCAATGTACCCAAAAACAGGCCTGTAAGGTATAAATGTAATGTAAATTCTAATATTTTCAGGGTGGTAATGAAAGTCTATCTGATCCAGATAAGAAGTGTGTCCAACCAGGAGGCCTCAGAGTGATAATAGCTGGTTCCATCATATTTGCATTGGCAGTAACTGTTGCATTGATAGTTGATATATACACTGGCGATCATAATGTCGGCCATGGCGTGGTGTCGTCAGATTCTGCCCAATGTTCTATGATTGGAGAAAGTATCTTGAAGAAAGGTGGTTCCGCTGTTGATGCGGCAATAGCGACCACATTGTGTGTGGGTGTAGTTTGCCCTGAAAGTTCTGGTATTGGAGGGTAAGAGTTTATACAATAGTTACACCCAATCATTTTAATTGAACAGGGCATCCATTGTAGTCATAATTTGTTACCTGTCTTCGACTGTAAGGTGGAATAAGGATTATTGATATTTTCTATAGTGGAGGATTTATGCTTGTTCAATCGCCAGAAGGAGTAGTGAAAGTGATAGATTTTCGTGAAGTGGCACCAGCTGCCTCAACAAAGGATATGTTTGGGAAGGATAAGAAGACTTCACTTTCAGTAAGATCCTGAAGCATTGAGTTCACTTTAATTTATCTGTGTAATTCAATGCATGGTGCAATTTCAAAGATGAGATATATATATTTCTTGATGCTAAATTTCTATAAACATGATAAGTAATATCTTGTTTTGCAGGGTGGTTTGGCCGTTGCCGTTCCAGGCCAGGTGTTGGGCCTTGAAAAAGCCCATGAAATGTTTGGAAAGTAAGATTTTTCAAAATGTTTATGATAATCAGCTAAAAGAATATAGCTAAATTTATAATTCAAAGGTAACCTGTGCAATATTTTATTCCTACTGAGTTATAATGCCGCATATCTGCTCACATTATTTAGACTAAAGTGGAAGGAGTTGTTCAATCCAGCTATTGCACTTGCTCGGAATGGGTTTAAAATACATAATACCACCGGTAAATATGAATTACCATTCCGCAAACCTTTTTTTATTTGTGAATCAGCAGAATCACACATCTTCACTGGAAAGTGAAATAGACACATATCACATAATGTTTTTAAAACATGAAATAAGTGTTTGTTCGTTGTAACATTTTTTTAGAAAAATGGTTAAAAGATGAGATTATATCTGACGATTTGGAAGAGATTGTCAAAAGATTTTTTAGATTTACTACATAAGGTACTGTACATTTAGATGTTGTTCAAAATTGTCAAACTATACATATATACGGATGCCAAGGAAATGGTATGATATTTCTGCTTGTATTTTCAGAACATTACAAAAAGACCTAAACTTGCAGACACACTACAAGTGATTGCAGATCAAGGCTCATCAGGATTCTACAGTGGTGCTGTTGCTGAGAGCATTGTTAACACAGTAAGATTACAATTTACTTCCAAATTTTTAAAATAATAAAATACTCCAGGAGAGCCAAATCAATTGCAATTGCATATTGTATTTCAACAATTCTTTTT
Source organism: Dendronephthya gigantea (assembly GCF_004324835.1). Taxonomy (NCBI): domain Eukaryota; kingdom Metazoa; phylum Cnidaria; class Anthozoa; order Malacalcyonacea; family Nephtheidae; genus Dendronephthya; species Dendronephthya gigantea. The sequence goes on from NW_021163044.1 coordinate 1,238,703, forward strand.
CATGCAGCTGATTCAAAGAGCTTAGAAACTGTCCACACCTTAGAAACTATCAAAGATTCTTTACAAACTCTGAATGTTTTAATTGTGTTGACCTTTTTATTGATCTTATCAGGTTATAAAGAACAAAGGCATCTTGACTTTGGATGACCTAAAGAGCTACACAGTTGAGACTCGTCAGCCATTGTCTTCCAATTATCAAGACTATCGCTTATTCACAGCTGGACCACCAGCCTCAGGCGCTGTGCTTCTTTCTGCTTTGAACATTTTAGAGGGCTTCAACTTAACAGCTGCTAACAGCAACGACACCATAGTTTATCATTATATTGTTGAGGTAAGCTTTTTAGCAAGTGTTTCTCTCCATATAGGATGTTGAAAAGCATTGAAAACTCTATCAATTCCAGATCATTTACCAATCTTTCAAAGCTTCCTAGTTATCTAGTACATGGCCGGTTAATACACTGTAGTGAACAATCTCTTCTCTAATCCTTTACAGACCCTTAAGTTTGTTTACGCCCAGCGTAGTCATTTGGCTGATCCAGGTTTTGTAAAAATGAGAAATATTACAGATGTTATGTTGAGGTAATTCAGCTTTGTGGACATCATTCAAGCCACATTGAAGTATTGACATAAAATTCTCTCTGATCTTGTAGCAAGGAAGAGGCAAACATGTTGCGTGACCGTATCAACATTTCAAAAACAGAAACTGACCCAAGCTACTATGGACCATTTTTTGATTCACCACCAAACAAGGGCACCTCGCATGTTGCTGTGATTGATAGGAAGGGAGGAATTGTTACTGTTACAAGGTGAAAAATATATTTTTAGGGATGGTAGATGATTCCAATCAAAGGCAATTAATCCAAATGGTAATTAATTTACTTTGTACGGTATAGCACTATAAATGGTCCATTTGGTTCAAAGCTTTACACACCAACTGGAATAGTTTTGAATAATGAAATGGATGATTTCTCAAGACCCCATGTTTCTAATTTTTATGGTGTTTCACCATCAAAGGTAACTGATAAAGTCTTTAAGGTCTCTAAGTCTTAAAGGTGTAGAGATATTGCATATATTGCATCTCTGGGCTAGGTATTTTAGCTGTCAGATGGTATTTTGCATGTCATTTGAAACTGAAAAATGAAAAAAAAATGAAAATCCCTAGGCCTAGTATCCTCCTGCACAGTTAAACAATGTAATGTCATTTTACTGCGTATTTCTTTTCAGGCAAACTATATTGAACCAGGGAAACGGCCATTGTCATCAATAACCCCTGTAATTGCATTATACAAACCAGTATGTATGAATAAAATGGTTTTTTGATTGCATCAACATAGTCTACCTGTTTGAGTCTGATTGGAGTTGTACTTTGCAGGATTTATGTGGTCGTCAGGTAGTATTGGGTGCATCAGGGGGATCTCGGATCACAAGTGCAATTATTCAAGGTAACCAAAGTCGAATACACACTACAGTGACTATAGTTTAATCACAAGTTGTTTTTGCCGTGGTACTGGAGAAACAATTTTTGATACAACAAATAAAGTTTAGATTTAAATTGTTTGAATTTGGAACAGAATTTCCTAATGTTTTTTATATAAATCCATTTAGTTTTACTGAATAAACTAACGTTTGACCGAAGTCTCAAAGAGGCAATAGAGTGGCCCAGATTACATCACCAGCTCCTTCCAATGTTGGTAGAGGTTGAGGGTAAGATTGCATGCTTGTGACTGGGTTCACTGTAGTCAATATAATTCACTATAAGTTTTTAACTGATCTAAACTTATATGGGCAGAGACGCTCTTGTATCACAACGACCTGACTTCTATGTTACAATTCATATATCTAGGAAGAAGATTTTCCGATGAAGTACCAACGAAAAATATAGCTCAATTCCTGATAGACAAAGGTAACAATGTAACCAGTTCTCCGAAGTTTATTGCCATTGTTAATGGTGCCTCAAAACTTGACGGTCATTTGTATGGTCATGCCGACAGTAGAAAAATTGGTAGTTCAGCAGTGGTATATTAACTCTAGTTAACAATTTACTAAGAATATAATTGACGTGATATGGGACCTTGTTGTTATTTATATAGCTGTTGGTATTGCCTACAGACTATAGAACGTAAATATTACGTTTAGTTGGGTCAAAAAATTGTCATGGGAAAGTATATTTCATTTTGGATACAATTTTATATATGCTCCGCCTGGTCGCGTGCTGGTGTTTATTATTTCAATTGACTTTATCGCACAAATGTGCTTAGTTAAATTAGAATTTTTGCATTTAAGCTGTCATTGAAATTTATCGGGGAAAAGGGAAAAGTATTTGTATATAGCTTGGTTGATAATAAATGATAAAATATAGTGCAACTGTGAGTTCATTTTTAGCTAGTAAGTATATGAAACCAACGCAAAGCAATTTAAGTTTTCTTCCATTTAATATGTTATATAATTTGTTTAATTACGGTACGTTAAAAATTATTGAAAGATATCACAGGTTGATATAAACACCGTTAACAATCAGTAATAAGCCTCCCAGAGGTAAACGAACTCTACACACAATATTAATCAATTTTCAGTTTAAATACACAATGCACACTATATATTTTTAGTCAATCGATAGAACCACAAAGTTAAAGAACAACGGGCGTTTTTGCCCTTTTAGTAAATTAAACCACGAATAAGGACTATAAAATCTGAGTTGTTTAATATCTAAGCATTGTTTTCTCCTCTTCGACCCTAATAATACGAATTGTGTTTGTATGTCTTGGTCCAAATTTCCAACCAGAAACCAAGACAACGTAACCGCCAACTTTGAGGAAGCCCATTTCTTTGCCTTGTTTGATAGCAAAATTAACACGATCCTCGAGATCAGCGAACCAGTCCTCGCTGTTGCGGTTATCATAGATCAAGGGGAAGCAACCTCTGTAAAGGTGTAGTTGCTTTGCCGCCTGTTCGTCACGTGTGATTGTGATGATTGGACAGCGAGGACGGTACTTGGATAGCAAATGACCAGTTCTGAAAACAACAAAGTTTTCTCAGAATTTTTTGTGAAGAATTAACTGGTCTACAACATACCATGGGAGTTGGGAGGGAACCGTCAAGAATTGTCAGGTAAATCGTGGCTGTGAGATGATGATATACTCACGTTCCTGTGTGGGACATGCATATGATTGCTGAACATTTCTGTTTGAAGGATGCGTCAACCGCAGCGATTGCAATGGTCTCGGCAACCGACGGTTGGTCGACGTAATGACGAATGTCGTTGAAGAACTGACGATGGAACATGGCGGCCTCTGCTTCGCAACATATCTTGTGCATTACCTGGATGGAGGAGTGATGAACATTGGAAGAATTAGAAGATTTGTCTGGTACAGCAGCTGCATTTTGCTAAGCAAAATGGGGTTAGTGGGATTGAGTAAGCCAGATTGGGTAAGCGAGATTGGGCAATCGAGTCGACCCACTGAGTCAACACAAAATAATGAATCAAAGAAGTTTTGGCGGGCAAAAGGGTGCCAACCACTGGAAAACCAGACAGAGATTGAGCCTCCTACCTCAACTGCCTTCACTGGGTATTTCCCTTTAGCTGTTTCCCCAGACAACATGACGCAATCAGCACCATCCAAAACAGCATTTGCAACGTCAGATCCTTCAGCGCGCGTTGGCCGTGGCTTATGCACCATACTCTCCAACATCTGAAAACAGACGATAACTGTACGGACACGGTTGCAAAGCTTTTCTTACCGAAGTAAGTCCTACCTATATTGCAAAATTTAGCCTAAATATATACATACTCCTGATTTTAAGAGGTCAGTTGGCCGTGCCTGAGAAGGGCCTTGGGTGCGAAAGTAAAAACGTGTACGTAAGTAACGTCACTGCTAACCTGTGTCGCTATAATCACTGGTTTGCCATGGCTTACGCATTTTCCAACCATCATTTTCTGCGCAATGAAAACTTTTTCCGTCGGAATCTCTATGCCAAGATCACCCCTGGCGACCATGATGCCGTCAGCGACTTTGACAATGCTATCAAAATTCCGTACGCCTTCGTGATTCTCAATTTTTGCAATAATCTTGATGTCTTTCCCCTGGGGTCCCATCAGTGCTCTGATCATTCGAATATCACCCGCTTTGCGAATGAAAGAGGCAAAAATGATGTCGATCTAAAATGAGTTTTGAGGTAGTTATCAACAGAGACAAACAATAAACGGGGGAGGGGGAGTTATACTTCAAGTCCCAGCTACATACAGGGTGCAATTTTTCTTGCAACCTGCCATGCAATTCTACTTTTGAGAGATATAAATGACTTCAAAATATAAGTGTAAGAAACGTCCTTGGAGTGTAATCAACACAAAAGCGAAGTAGTTTTCAAATTTACATCCTTCAAAAGTAAAATTGTATGGCAAGTTGCATGAGAAATTTCACCATGTAACATGGGCCTTTAATCTAGAAATTTATCAAATATGATTGTGATTGTGGATACATTTTGGAATTATCAGTTAGATAGAATTAGATAGAATATCAGTTATCAATTAGAGAGAATTCCTTACCCCATTTTCTACACCAAATAATATATCAGCTTTATCTTTTTCAGAAACAGCTGGTAGATCAACAATTGCTTCTGGCAGATTAACACCTTTTTTACTCCCCAACTTTCCATTATTCTCCACCACGGTCATGACATAGTCCTCGCCAACCTCTGTGACGCGCAATGCAATAAGACCATCGTCCATAAAAATCTTGCTGGATTTTTTCACTGTTTTGCCAAGGTTTGCATAGTCCACATATACCATGTCTTTATCACCTTGCTCATAATCCTCCTTCTTCAGTGAAAGTTTGAATGTCTGGCCTTCAACAAGATCGACTTCACCTGTTGGGCCCTAACCAATAAAAAAATTATCAAAACATGAAGAACACATTGAGCAATAAACCCTAGTGTGAACTAGCCTTTATTATTCTCTTTCACTGAGAAACACAAGAAATTCACAAAACCGTCCTTACAGATTTCAATAAACCTGTCCGTATTTCTGGTCCTTTGGTATCAAGAGCAATGGCAACTGGATGAGGATATTGATCCTTTGCAGCTTCGCGGACATTTGTAATCGTCTCTTTGTGGTACTGCATTGATGTAAAACTGACATTAGGTAGGTAAGGTTCTCCAAGATATTCACTATACACATGGATAATCTTGAGGAAAAGTGGGCCCTGGGAAGCACCATTGAACTGGAGGAACTTATTGGGTGTGGCAAACCCTTGTAATTATCCTAGGGTAATCTCCAAAAGAATGGAAGAATGGAAAGTGAGGGTACCTTCATTTGATGCTAAGGTGACAGGTATATATTAGATCTACACTTTCTATTCTGCATATAAAATTGACATACCGCATGAGTTCCATGTGAAAAATTCATCCTTGCAATGTTCATACCAGCATCTATGAGCTGCTTCAGCGTAGAGACATCACGGCTCACAGGCCCTGGGAGATTCAACAAATTAAAAAATTTTCATTTGGTAACACCCATCATTGTTCCTGACTTCCTGGCTACCCCATATATGATTGACACATCACTCACTACTGTAGGTACCCACCTATGGTACATATGATGCTTGTTTGCCGTATAGCACCAGGGTTAACATCAATATTCAGGCCACAAAGGTACTCAAGAAATGTACTGCTTTTATCACTGCCATTGTTCCTCTCGGAAATCAATCTGCATTGCATATTCGGACTGCCTCCGTTTCGACGACATCACTGCTATATAAATTGCATTATAATGTGGTAATGTTTGGGCTCTCTCCCCTACACTTTGCAGCTTTAGTCATCAGAATTCAGCCACAAAAGCAGCTATTAAACTAGCTGCCCTGACATGCATAGTTTTGCATCGGGAAATTGCCAGGGACAGGGACCGGTTCTTTGTCCATATGCAGCCGAAAACTGCGGGGAACCTTTTTATCACGAGATCTATCGAACTAATAAATAAATTGATCTGTCGTATATAAAATACCCCAAAAATTTACCACATACTCGACGAAAATTAACATGTTAACCAAGACTGAATGAAGAATATTATCGTGTAGAATGCACTTGATTTATTGAATAACATTTATGGCTTTTTATTCACACTCGCTGCCCGGCTTTTTCGGGGATACAGAAATAACAATCTACAGGTGTATCGTGCAGATGTGTACTTTTATATTATTCTGTGGCTCTTTTTGCAACAACAGACACGAATTTGGGTGCAAAACAAATGCAAATAAGTAAACATCTTACCTTTAAGAACGTGTTGAAAACGATGTTTTTGTTATAGAAGATAATTTAACATAAAATAAAGAAATGTCAAGTTCATTACTGTATAATTTTGCCTTGTGCGGTGTTTCCACTTGGCAATTCTATAGAATATCTGGGTGGGGTCAATCATGGGGTGCATGGCCCAGGCTTGAAGCAAGAAAGATCTACATAGACTCTCTCTTTATTTAGAAAATCTCTGACCCACGTGTTTTATAGGCCTTTATACGTAACACAAAAGAAAAGATTATTGTCCGTACGAATGTTTCCAAGCCCTGGTTTGGCATACGAATGAATGCTTATTGGGTAAGTTGCAACTAAATTTCCTAGGAGAACTTGAATTGCGTAAACATCTTCTATATTAGATAGTTTGCAATCTTTTATACATATTGCAGCAGACCAGTGATATCAATGAGTTTCATTACCGTGTCGCCATTCAGGTGTTAAACTTATTCAAAAACTGATATAATACATTTCACATTGCATTATAATGACTCCCTGTAGCTATAAACTGTATTATTATATACTGCCCGGGGTTATTTTTTTGTTGGAAGGTTTGATATGTTAATAAATCTCGGTTGCCCGATATGATTCGCAATCCGTCATATACGATAAGAGCGGTTTCAAATTTGTGGAGAACTGAAACCTTTGGAAATTCCGACGTTACGTTTATACACATTGTGTATGTTTGAAGAATGAATGCATACATGGAATAGAGGTTACGCACGGAAATTGTTACCATGAAATTGTTACCAGATAATTCTCGTCCGTATTATGCGGAACACGCTGAAAGGCATTGGCCTAAAGTACACCTCCAGGTTGCATCTCGTATACACAAATACAAATTTACTGTTGATCATGAATATTTTCTGTTGCATGTACTTCGGCATGTTTTAGCACCTGCTGGGTTACACGACTAATTTCCTGACCAGTCAGCAGGACAAACATTCCTTCAGTAATAGTCCTTTTTTTTTGGCAAGCCAAGTTCGCAAGACAATGCCTTGCCTGCATGCATTTAAGTTAGTCCTTTTTTCCGGCAAACCAACTTTGCATGACATTGATTTACTCGCATGCACTTAAACCCTTGAAGACGATCAGTTGTTTTTACGATTTTTTTTGGCATGTTTTATGTACTAATGAATTGGGTATAGTCACGGCACTTCCTTCGTCTTTCCTCGTCTAAGATAACAAATGGTTTGTTAAAAAGCTAAGCCACAAACGTGAAGTCAAAGGCACACACAGGGCCGTAGCTAGAAGCTTAATTGGGGGGGTGCATATTCATATATTCGTCTTATGCCCGAATGATTTCTTTTGTATGCTATTGTTCCTATGGTATATAAACATGAATATATGAATATACACCCCCCCAATTAAGCGGTCTAGCTACGGCCCTGGGCACACACAAAACAGAGAAATTGTAAAACAAATTGTAATAGCAAATATCGTGACAGTTGATTGCGTGCAGACATCAACGAGCAAACAGAAGAATTGTCATCGAAAACGCCAGTAAAAATTGACAAATGATTGTGTGCAGACAAGCGGGCAAATAAAGTTTGTTATAGAAAATTTGTCGTAAGGAAATGTTTATCCGTGAGAGACCTTAGCCTACCGTACATTTTGATTTTTGTAAGTTAAGACATTAATTTAACATAACAGGGCGAAATTAACATTATCCGTGCGAAAATAGGCCGCGGTCTAAATTAGTAAATACGTAAGCCGCGCCTCAGATAAGTCGCAAACAGTATACGGGTTGGAGAACTTAGCGACTTCAATTATCCTCGGGTCTGTGGCCTTTTTTAGATAAGCTCTGAAGCCTCGGCCAATTTAGGCCGCGGTATATTTTCGCTCGCCATAAATGAGCGTATAATATTGCTATTTTATAGGTTTTCAGTTGCAATTATTATGCTAATGACACTGTTCGTTGGAATGCAGGCGTACCTAATGATTTACAGTATTCTATCCATTCAATAGCTCGCACAGGAGGAGCACGGTACGCTATATAACCCAGCAAGAAAATATCATCAGCAAACCGATCCGACAGATCAATCATCATTACCTTCGATACCAGGCCACTGTGCTTCTAAGGTTAGTCCTCAATCTTTAGAATATATCTGTAATAAAACTGGTAAAATGATAAATTTTGATACTCTAAGCATTCGGGGCTGTTTATAAATGCCAGTCACGAAAATCTTTCGCCGAAATAGTCTACAACAAAATATCTTAAAATATGATTCTATACACGGCAAGTGTGCACCTGGTCTTACTAAGTGGGTGGCTATATTCCTTTTAGCTTTATTTCACGCCAAATTTAAATAAATCCGGTTAAATAAAACAAACCCGTTTATATAACAGTCCCGAAACGTCGAATTGAGCACGAAGCCTGACTATAGACTATATGGTTTAAATTCCTCGTTATTTTGTTAATTATGATTAGTTGAAAACGAGAGAAAAGTTTAAGGTAGCCCTGAGTCAGAACGAAAGAGGAAAATACATATTTTTGGTATCTTCTCGATCCCCGAATCGTTTTGAAAATATTCGAGTGGGTTGAAAAGAATTTAGCTTGACCAAACGCAGAGATTCTTCTCATTGGAAGTTGGAACAGAATCGTGTAGAGTCGATACTTCTGCTGTTGACACTAGTGTACAAAACTGTTGAAATTTTAGTTAATGTTTGATCAGGAACTCTATGATATTCCAAAGCTTTTCCCCGCCGACAATGAGCTAGCTATGAACGGTTAAAGCCGGCTGACACCAGGGGACCGAAATACCTGAATAATGATATATTCCTAAATATAAAAACTTTGCATATAGCTATTATAGCCTGACTTATAAGTTTGTCTCAACATGCGAGCTATATACTATGTCTTAATCATAAAACCTGAGTTCCTTTGAAAAAAGGGAAAACATTCTGAATTCTAAAACCATATTCACTCAAATTATGAGTTTACATTCATATTATGCATTTCATGCATGTGCGTATGTTGAATGAAAACAATTTTAAAGATGGAAATTGCAAATCAGTGAACAAGATGTAAATATACACCTGGACATTTAACTCGTTTTCAAATCTTATAACATATTTATATAGTCGCAATTAACAGAAATTAATTAATTTAGCGTTGAATGCAGCTTAAAATGGATTGGTTAAAAGAACCTTCAAAGAGTTAGAAAAGCCGAGTTTCAAAGATAAAAGAATGCTTTGAAATTTTTTTTGTAATGCCTCATTAGGAAATTCCTTGCAATAAATTATATTGTGAACATGACTATTTATAACGTCGCTTTTGAGAATACGATTGAGATGAATGAAGTTATCTTAATTGAAATCAATTAAGATGAATTATTCTTTACATACACTATTTGCTTTAAAAGATCCGATTTCCGTAGAGAAATAAAGTAATTCATAAAAAATACAATACAATTTCTCCTGTGTATCAAAATGCAATCCTAACTAGTGACATATGACTACGTAAGTTCTGTACACATAGATGACCCCGGAAAAGCTGTGCCAAAAGTCGATTTACGATTTACGATTAAAGTAGTTTCAATTTCATGAACAGATTATTTCATACTGATTTCACATATATACTATTGTACGGTATACGCTTGAAAGGTCCGCCTATATCATCAGCGATATATAATGAGAACTAATAATATCCGGTGTATAGAAGTGCCGATTTAATTGTCCATATACACTCACGGGCACAGTTGCCTGAAAAAAGCACCTTTTTTCTGCCAAAAATGTCGTCTTCGACACTACAGAGTCTTGAAACAAAAGTAATTAATTTCCACTGAGTAAAACTGAGTGAGGATAAATAGCCCGTCTTTTGGACAATCGCTCTCTCCCATTTGGGTCTCTGCCCCACAACCAGCCGTTTTGTTCTTGTCACCTCACGAAACAAAAAGCAATTAAGCGCTTGGTTACAAGGCATTTGTATCCTTGAATCTTCTTTGGAGAGATTGGATAGACCTAAGAAAATGTCTTGTTTTTACTTCAGACGGGAAAACATAAAGTTGTTCGTCTGCGTTTCATTAGATGGATAAAACTAAAGATGCCACGACGGTGTCCATAAGACGTAGAGGCGATGAACACAGGACTGGAAAATTCGGCTATTTTGGTTGCAACCCATCCTTTCTACAATGGATGAATTGTCCCTGGGTCATGTTGATCTTAATTATCCTGGGGATGATTGCCCATAGTAAGTGAAAACAAAGTTTCTTACATGGTAACCTTGCATGCACGGCAGAGCCAAAACAGTTCAGTTTGGCCTGTCAATAACCGTAGTTTTGGTTTACCATATCTCAAGAGGTATAGTAATTATGAAAGTTTAGGATCCCGAAATCGACTTATAGAAGGTCTGTCAATGAAGTCGTCGGGCACTTTTGGAATAAATCAGTCCTATAATATATTAACTTCTTTAACTTCTTGCGTATATGGTCAAGCGTGCAGTTCAACCCCTATCTTAAATTTTTCGGTTCTGAATGGCTGGTATGAAAGTGACTGCATGCCAATCAAATTGTGTTCGTGTGTGTGTTATATCATCAACACAGATATCGGCTGCGCAAAGCTGCCGAGCCAATCAAATTGCATGTAACATAAGCCTTTCTGCGTTTGACGTCATTGTGAGAAAGTTTTATTCTGTTTTTATTTCTTATTAAGCTTGTGCTATAGTCGGCGTTTTGGCGACAGTTTTGCCGCACATGGAAAAGCGGTTTAATTTATCCAGTTTTGATTCTGGTATGATCGCTGCTGCCAATGATGTTCCTGCAGTCATTTTTGGTCTTTTTGTTGCGCACTGGGGCCATTTTAGTAACAAGGTTCGCTGGATTGGCGTGGGAGGCATAATTACAGGTATAAAATGAAGTAACTGGAAAAACAGGTTAAGACAGGCTTAAATATTGTACTCGAGATAAGCCTTCAGTGAGCAGGGGGGGTTTTGGGATTAGGGTGCGAGATGACCTGGAATGATTCTATAGCATACGGTGGTCCCGGGCGGCCTATTTAACCTGCTTACCAAATGTTTTTCTGAATGAATTCCTTGGTAAATTTTAGTGATGACATGATGAGAAACTAGTGATGATTTATATTTTTTTTATTTTAGCCGTTGGCTTAGTCATCAATGCAATTCCGCATTTTATTATCGGCGAGTACAAGCCGCCACTTCCCCAGAATATATTGTGTGGTCTTCCTCCCGGATTTGCCCCCCCAATTACGAACACCACGCCCGTTAATGGTACGGGAGGCGGTGGTCCACCAACAGCATGCGACTCCGGAGATATTGCTGAGCGGTATAGTAACTTCTAACCTGTCTCGATTTATGATTCATTTTCTTTCAATTAATTGAGTTTTTATTCAAACTAATTGGGTAGATTTTTGTATTATAAAAGCGTTGTTAAGACATTGCTTTTATTCACATAATTCGACAGAACACACGCTCTCCCAGTGCTATATCGTTTGGAATAAAACACTAACGTAACATAATATGACATTGCAGGTATCATCTTGCACTGATATTGATTGGTCAGTTCATAGCTGGAGTTGGTTCCATTCCCCTGTTTGCCTTTCCTCCTGCCTTATTCAGAGAAACGATGAAAGAAAAACATATGCCAATGGCATTGGCATTCTGGCAGGTGTCTGTGTTTATTGGACCTATGATGGCCTTTGCTTTCTCTGAACCACTCCTAGAGACGTGGGTGGATATCACTGAGGTAACTGGAGAATGTTTCATCGTTTTAAAGAACTTTATGACCATTAAAATTTACGAATTATTACGGCTCTGAAAAGCGCAGGGAGAGGGAATTGACTTGACATTTCACACAGTTGTTTTCTGCATTTTATGTTCCCAAGTTTGCACGAATCTCTCGGTCGTCTAATCGTTCTTCATCTGCAATTTAGCCAAAAGGCCTGAATCTGACCCCGCAAGATCCACGATGGATCAGCGCGTGGTGGATTGGTTTCCTCGGCCCAGCTGGACTAAGTTTTCTCGTGGGGGTTATCAACTTGGGTATGCCTGAGCATATCAGCAGCCAGTTGAATGATGCTGAAATCGAAGAAATCAAAAGAATTGACGATAAGGAACGAGATCTAACGCTGAAAGAAAAAGTGTTGAAGATTCCAAAAATCCTCGGAGAGTTATTGACAAATTGGACCTTTGTTTTCAATAGCCTGGCTTTTAATTCGACGTTGATGTTTGCCGAAGGACTGGCGCCATTTATTGCAAAGATTTTGATCCTTCGGTTTGGTGTCAAAATCCAAGACGTTGGGAAAGTTTTAAATATATCCATCGTTCCTCCACTTGTTCGTAAGTTTTTCTGTTCATATGTATTTAGTAACCATAAACTCCGTATTTTTTTTTGGAATGGGATAAATAAGAAATGGAGAGATGAATTTAATTTTTTTTTCCTCTGGTTCTATAGTTGGTGTTTTGTTCAGCATATTTTTGCTCAGAGTTATCAAAATCGAGAATTCGGGGAGAAAGTCCGCATTGATTTGTTTTCTGCTTCATTTCGCTGGAGTTTTTCCACCAATTGCAACCTTACTATCTGGTTGCGATAACGTCAATTTAGCCGGTTATTCAGTTGACTATGGTATACGGTGAGTGTTAAAACCATTGACTATTAAATTATCATAATTTTAAGTGGGAAAAAAAAAGGTATTGAAATGAGAGGATAACATGATCCTGGCAGTCGTATAATCACCACAACAATAGCATGTGCTTGTTTGATGTCATAAAGACTTATTTCAATACCCCAAAGTCCTCTCACGCTTCGTTGAATCTCGGGTAACCGGGCTCATGTAAACAGCCCCTTAGTCCTCAGTGACAGCTCGGAGCCAGTAGTCGACCAGTCGGTTGTCTCATGCAACTACAAACTGAATAGAGATAGATATCACAGCGCATGGTTTGTCTCAGTGATGAAAATGACGCAATGATAAGATCTAGTTTGTCTCGTTATTAAGGAACAAAATTGGAAACGAATTCCATCTAAATAAAACATTCCCATCCATTCCCGGTTATCCACTTGGATCAACATGTAACGAGAATTGCAAATGTGGCTTGGAGTCCCAAGTTCCTGTTTGTGGAACCGACGGTGTGAGCTATCTCAATCCCTGCTTTGCTGGTTGTAAACTCCCAAGTTTCACAGAAAAACTGGTACGTGACATATATCGAACTTTCTTCACCTAATACACTGCAACATTTCACAAAAGCGCATCTCGACCGATCATACAGTAAAAAACGTAATTTAACAAATTGTTTTTAGACTTTTACTAACTGTTCATGTATTCCCTCGGACGATGGCTACGGTGGCAAAGGAAAAATCGGATTTTGTGATGCCAATTGTAAGAACTGGTTGGCTTTTCTCGCCATGATCAGCGTGTTCTCATTGGCTACCTTTACTCAACTGGCCCCGTCGAAAGTTGTTGTTGTGAGGTAGGAGCCAACTCGGCAGTAGCGACTGACCGTCAGGAATATTTTTGGAGTAGGCCGTGGGATGAGCATCGAAAAGATGCAATTCCGTTGCACCCCTCGTGAAACTACGTAATTTTTACATGAATCAATAGATAAAAACTTACTTTATCAGAATCCGTCGCTCCCCAAGTGAAACAGGTGCACAATTGGGAAAAAAATCCCTCCAAAGTTTGCTAATTTCGCGTTTCGAAATATTCGAACCGCCATTGTTTTAATAGCAAATACGCATGCGCATGTCAGCCAAAGTCGCACTGCGCACGCTCACACAGGAAAAATGGATTTTCCCTGTGGGTTTTCCCCGATTTCCCGCGTGAAAACAACAAAATAAAATCACGGAATAAAGATTAAACCTTGTAATATTAACGAATAAATACACACACATCAAATATTGTTTAAAACACATTGTACATTTGCTTGCTGGTATGCTAAATCACTTCAATTCATTGGCTATTGTTTCAAAATACCGTTTTACGTTAACATCGTTATTCATTAAAAATTGCGTCAGGTAAAAATACCACCTGTATCAAACAGGATGGAGAATATATAAATATACATACAACTCACACAATCAAGGGACAAGTTAAATATTTCGCTTAACTATAGCCTTCACATCACTAACAAAGCCTGGAGGAATAGCAGAATCCTTGGATATATTCATCTGTTCAAGGGCAGTCTCATGGCACAATACAAATGAGTGTGACATGCAATGTCCAAAACAACTCAATAGAAAAATTACTGAGGCTGAACCTGTCAGTTGTCTAAGTGTCATGGCAAGTGCTATGCTCTTGGGTGTAGGATTCCTTCCCCCAGATACTAAATTCACAAGGTCTTGTACCATTGATGTTAGTTTGGCACTGTTCTTGCCCTCAATTGGCACGTACTCACTTAAAGTTGGCTCTGAATAGAATCACAAATCCAAGCCAATACATTAAAAAGTTCACATGGAGCCACTTTTTGCACATTATCCATTGTCAAATCAGATGCCAATGGTGGCTAAGGAAGATTTAGTTTTGGTATTTCTTGGACCTTTTGGCAAAGAATCAATGCAGCATTGTATAGAATTTGTAACTCATTGACTTTAGAATTTCCCTCAGTTTCTGTGGAATTCAGATCATCATCATCAATGGTATAGCTTTCTTCATCAAAGTCTTCATCGTTGTTTTCTGACTAGTTTGACATGTTCCTCAACCAGTTTGGAAGAATCCAAATTTTCCACATTTACAATCTCGCTAACATTTCTCATTTTCGGTACATAGAACACAAGTTGGGGATAACTTTTCATCAGTCTTTATTTGGATGAAGCTCTATATTTGGATGCATCCACATTCTCTGTGTCCTTAGCAATGATAACAAATTTCTCCAGCAAATCTTTCATATACCTTATTTGCTTAAATTTGCATAACTTCAGTGTCGATTACTTTCTTACAGAAGACATCATAAGACTTCTCATACACTGATGTAGATCTTTCAGTCTCCAATTGCTTTTTTGCCTCTCTGGTGAGAAATTTTACATAATTGTAGTAACAAACTTTGTGATAGAGGACTTCCAGTGCTACACAGTCTTTCCCCCGGATTCGCATGAGTATCCGTTCATCATTCCTTTTCTCCAAAGCTGTATGTAGAAGACCAGCATCAATTGTTTCTGCCAACATGAGTGGGGTTCTTCTCTTCTTAGTTACCTGGTGTGAACAAGATATTTTAAAACCAAACTCGAGAATGCTGTGCTACTAGTGCACATTGCACTAGTATAATTATATCTATCAAAATGATCATGCATACCTTGTCTAGTGAGAACCAAGAGGCGTCTCTTCCACAAACAATACATATCTCTGGAAGTACGTGCTCGTTTCTTTTAGGCAGGGTCGTATTAACGTCTGCGACTGATTGGCGTGTAATTTTTCGCCTTGGTTCCATTGGTTCCACTTCTACATGTATTTCTTCGGTAGAAGTTACAGTTTACAGTTTTAGAGCTTTCTTCTTTTCGCTGTTGTCTACAGATCTTCTCTTCATCACAAAATCTCTTCCAGTATTTCATATGATGGTGCCATTCTAAGTTAATGCTGTCAGGGTTCTTTTCCATGTATGAATTGACAGATCCGTCATCGATGTTCGCGTACGATTTCTTAGCTATTTCTGCTTGTTGACATTTGAGTTTAACCCATTTAGACCTACACTCAAGAAATTTCTTAAGCCTTTGGCGTGTAACTTTGCAAAGTTGCTCCGTAACGCCATCAAAATGAATAAAACATGAGGATATTCGAGTTTTATAAATATCTTCAGCCATTATTATTTTGCATAACTAAGCGTGTTTCCACTTCGAAGCATGTGCGTGCTTATGCGCGTGCGCAGTGCGAGTTTTCCTGACATGCGCATGCGTATTTGCTACTAAAACAATGGCGGTTCGAATATTTCGAAACGCGAAATTAGCAAACTTTGGAGGGATTGTTTTCCCAATTGTGCACCTGTTTCGCTTGGGGAACAACGGATTCTGATAAAGTACATTTTTATCTATTGATTCATGTGAAAATTATGTAGTTCCACGAGGGGTGCAACGGAATCCGTTTTCTAAGCATCTTTTGGATGCTCATCCCACGGCCTAGAGGGGGAAAATTCGGGAAGTTTTAGAATAAATCAGAATTTTTACTCTCTAACTGTGGTAAAACTGATAATATTGATAAAATAAAATTGATAACCTTGGTTTATTAAATCTGGACAAATTTGGAGGGAGGCCTTTGTCCCCCCTGGTTTTCCCTTTGCCCCCTTTTGCCGGAGGGAATTGAACGAAGAGACAACAGAAAAGGAACCACTATAATGTCGCTTCCATCGACACGTTAATCGTACCTGAAAATGTGTTTTTCTTTTTCATCAGAAATTAGGGTTGTAACTGTTAAAATTTCACCTTAGACCTGTGTAAAAAACTATAAGGGGGAGGTTTAGCATAAAACCAGCATGGTTAGTCATATTAGTTTTGCGAAAACCAGATGTTAAATGAAATCAACAACGGACGTGAATTCATGTTTCCATGCACGCGTTATTTTGTTTTCAGAGCCGTAAAAGCAGAACACTTGTCGTTTGCCTTTGCTTTGCATTACCTTTCAAACAAAGTCTTGGCTAACATACCTGGTCCTATAATATTTGGCCATATTGTGGACCTCAGTTGTGACATATGGCAAAAGGTCTGTGGGAAGACTGGTTTTTGTATGATTTATGATATGGATGATTTGATGACACAGTGTGCTATCATTGTTGGAACTTTGTGTGGTAGGTTGAAGCATTCAAGATGCCCACTCCAGATACATAAAACGGCTCAGCCGGGCCTGTGTTTTTTTTGGCGGTACTCTTAAAGATGATGTAAAGTCCGTTCTGAGCATATATTCTGCGCATAACAATGTTTGTTTACGTTGGTTATATAATCTTTACATGACGTATGCGTCGTTATAATTTTATTATTTTCTTCTCGCTCGACGGGCTGTGATCTGTGATGAATATGCTAATTTTTATTATATTTTGAAGAAAATATTGTTATATTTTGAAGAAAATATAAAGCGAAGCTTGTAAATAAACCGGCCGTTATTTAAAACGTTATATATTTGTAATTGTAGGACAAGCGAGAAGGTGGCGTCTGTAGCGACAACAAATAGCCTCGCCATTTCGGGCCTTATTCAACAAATAAATTCTTGGAGCATTCCTTTCAGCATAATATTGCTTTTTTCTAGCAGCTTTATGATAAGATAAGTTATCGTCGTGACTCGCAATTCGAGCCTCTTCGCCTTGCGACATAAAATAAAATAATTTTGCTCCCGAACTGCCGTTTGTAATACAACGCGTTAATATCGCATATCATTAACATTCCAAAAGTTGCTCCCCCACTGATGGAATGTGTTGATGCGCGGAATATATGCGCAGAACGGACTTTACCTCATCTTTAAAAAAGTTTCGTTAGTTTCAGAGCGAGCGATGTTTTCATATAAAGGCACTGTTTTCTTGTTCAACTGTTCACCCACATGGCAAATGCCGGCTTTAATTAATCATTAGTAAATACCCTGTGCTCATATTAGTGCGGGAGCGAGGCTCAGATAAAATTATGGTTACGCTCGTGATTGGTTGATCTCATAGACATATCGCATTTGATTGGTTCATGTTCCCTCCCCTCGCTGATCTGTTACGCTCGTGATTGGTTAATCTGATAGACAATTATCGCATTTGATTGGTTCATGTTCCCTCCCCTCGCTGATCTATTACGCTCGTGATTGGTTAATCAATGATCAACCCAAGGGCATGGTACAACAAGTTTAATGCTTTTTTTTCTGCTAGGTATTGGGCTGTTGTGCTATTTCATCACATGGTTGGTATACAAGGAAGCTGAACCTGTAGCTGTGAAAAGGGAATTTGAGCTTAACAACCCTGGGTATCAGAGCGATAGTAGGGGCGATGGAGTGAATGCGCAAATTTAATCCGGTATATAGTACACAACAAAATACTATATATCAGTATTTGCAATAAAAGGTAGCTTAAAAATTTAAAGAGTCGTATGTTAGCATGCGACAAGGGTTAAGTCATCTTCTTCTACTTTATTAATAAATTCACACATCAATACATTGGGCCAATGGGCCTTGTATTTGTGTTATGCTTTAAAGTTAATTTTCGCAACAAGAGGCCTAGGACTAGGCTCACGCCAGTCTCACGCAGCCGGGTAACGCAGTCCAGTCACTCCAGTGAGGAACGCAACCTTTCCAGCCTGGTGTCAGTGAGTGAGGATCACCTTTTTCTTATTCATTACAACAATCAAATATAACTCCTGGATATTTTATTTTTTTTAAAATGCATAAATAACTGCATAAATAAGAATATTTCCATACAATTTCATACATTGTTACATGGTAGCCTAGCTAATACATAAATGGCTTTAAATATAAATGGGTATAAATACATTAAGGTGAAAGTCACTTTATAGTTATTCCTCGATCGCTACTGCATTTTTGAATTTGCACTTATTCTTTGACTGAGTTCTAAAAACAGAGTAAAGAAGAATAAGGTTCAAGAATGGGCCATGTGACTGGCCATCATCAATCATGGTTATGGATGGATCTGATTCATGTACTGTTATGTTACCTTGATAGTTAATTTGGGTGATCATTTTATCGAAACCATACTGTGAGAGAAGTTGTTGCACTGCAATTATAAAAAAACTTTTTAACAACCATGAAGTGAGGATCCTCAACTACGAGGAAACATCAGATCATATCTGCAAAAAGATGTGGCTAGCTCATCTCTAAGGTAAATGGTTTATGTGTATGGACACTAATGTTTGCAAACCTTCATGTTTTGTCATTCCTTCTCCACCCTTTACAAGAAGATGTTCAAACTCAGCACGGCTAATATAACCTTTTCTGCTTTTGTCTTGTAAGATAAATGCATCAAGAATCTCCCTTTCAATATTCACATGTTTTGCATTTTGTGCAGCAACCATTTTCAGGAATTCAGGGAATGTAACGCTTGTCTTTCCTTGAGAAAGAAATGTATTCAACTACATATATTAATGTTGACATCACCCATATAGAATGCAATGGTTTCTCACTGATACATGTTTGTTAAACTTCATAAAGACACATATTTTGATTCACCATACCATGTTCTTTCATGATGTCAAAAATCTCGACATGCGTAACAGGATGTCCCAGAGCGCGCATGATTTTTGTTAACTCGTCTTTTTCAACCTTTCCATCACGATTTTTATCATACAAGTTGAAGCAGTCTTTGAACACTACACAAAATACGTCCATTTTATATATGTTTATATATATATTCTATTTAGAATTTTTGAAATACCATACCATACTTAATGTCTAATTTAATAACAAAAATACTTAACAAGAAGCATATGATGAAAGATATGGTAACTTACCATCAATCTGATGCTGCGAGAAACTTTCCGCCTGTAAATTGTAACAAATTAAAGCTTAATTGCAACAATTTAATGACAACTGTCAACGTCAACACCGAATACAAAAAACCGAGTAAAACAAATATAAATTTACTAGTACTCCGCATAATTAGTACTGTAGATGAAGATAACTAGGTTTTCAAAACATACCATTTTATTTCGAGTGTAAGAATATAAGATGTATCCGATGTATGAATTTGACACCAAAATACGAGTATAATATTTCAAGTCGGTATTGTATATACGCTTGACTGGGGATAGATTCACCGGTGGGGCTTTTTACCCTTCAGAGCACTCCAATAACTGACCTCTATATAATAGCTGAATGCAAGTTGTGTTTTTCTATCAAGCGCCTGGGTACGAGGCTGTGATTTGGCGCGAAATTCAGGCAAATTAGAATCGAACATGTGAGAGACGGCCATATTGCTTTCATACATTCTCATCTTGAAAAGTTATTATTATTTTTAAAAATCCTATCAAAATGGGCGCATTACTCTCCTCGACGGTAAAAACGGTTAGCAATTCATTGTATCCATGCAAAGATCAGCTGCCGCAATCGATAATGTTTAGTAAAATTAGCGAGAAAGCCATCGCACCCAGCCGTGGATCATCTGGGGCAGCTGGCTACGATCTGTATTCTGCGTATGATATGACAGTACCTGCACAAGGGAAGGCTCTTGTTAAAACTGACATTGCTGTGGCATTGCCCGATGGATGGTACGGTAGAGTTGCTCCCAGGTCGGTGGAAATATTATTTAATAAAATATTATATCAAATCTGCACATCAATAAACTTTGTTGATATTTTTTATCATCTTTTTATATGTTCGCCTCTTCGATTAATCTATTTGTACATTTTACGTACTGTTCCATTGTAATTGATACATTAGGTCTTCTAATTGTGTTTGTCTTAAATAGTTTATAGTTTACACAAATTTTTGCACAGTAACAGTAGGCTTAGACCAGTTAAGGGAGGTTCAGTTGGAGAGGTTTTGGTCTGGATCAGAATGGCAATCAAGGTTGTATCAAAAACAAAATAGAAGTGCTAGTATATAATAGAAGTGTTTTAATATGTTTAGATCTGGTTTATCATGGAAACACCATCTTGATGTGGGCGCAGGCGTCATTGACTCAGATTATCGTGGCAATGTTGGTGTCATTCTGTTCAACCTAAGCCATATTGATTATGAGGTGAAACAAGGTGACAGGATTGCACAACTGCTTATTCAAAGAATTTGCACACCTCAATTAGAAGAAGTTGAGGTAAATGATATTCCGGTATTGGTTAAAATTTCACTCCTTTCGTTCAAATAACACCTAGCTCTAACAATTATGATTGGTTTTCCAGAGTCTTGATATCACTACCCGTGGTGACGGTGGGTATGGCTCCACAGGCCGAAATTGAACTGTTTGAGATTGATACAATTCCGAAAAGGTTTTCATCTGAGACAAAACATGACAGTGTGCTGTCCCTGCTCTCAAAGTACTGTCTGCTGGGCAGTATGTGGAAAAACTTTAAGTTCATTTTAAACATTACTTGTAATTATATTGAAATTTATTTGACAAAATAAAAGTAGCATTTGTAATTGTGTGGATTTTGGTAAAACTAGCTGTGAACAACAGTCTTATTGCATACAGAATGCTAAAAGAGTACTTAACGGCATCTCACACTGTGCAATTTTTCTTGCAACATGCAGTGCAATTCTACTTTTGCGAGATGTAAATTAGTGAAGAGTCTTCGAAATGTAAGTGTACGAAACCGCCCAATGAGTGTAATACACACGAATGTTTCGTTTTTGCAAATTTAGATCTCTTAAACGTAGAATTATTGCATGAAGGTAAACGAAGGTCTACTATGGCTGGTGGAATATTAGTTAGCATATTATCAGTAGGACGTATGAACAACAGACTGACTAGAATATTCCATAAGGATGTCGCAATATCGTTAAAGAGCTTGACGTCTACGACAACCCTCTAACTGCAAACAGAAAAGTTCATGAGGCCGAGAAAATTGGTGCATTATTTTCAAACGTAGAGTAAATACTGAGACAAATTGAGGCCGAGAAAGTGCAAAAAATCTAATTTAAATGTTATTTGAAATTAGCCGTTTGCTGTTCGCGGTTCCTTTAAAGGTCTTTATTAACGCGATTTTCGCTTCCGAGAAGTGAAAAACAAAATACAAACAGAGAGAACCTAAAATGCATAGAATTGAAGAAGTTGGAATGATGAACTACAGAGTTTACAAGATTTTTACTAAATCAACATTGACATAAGAATGTCTTTCGTAGAAGGTTCGTTTGAAAATTGTAGTGCAGATTCGACTTAATAAATACAGCTGTTTCAAATCAATCGATTGATTCTTCGCAATCGATTATGCTTAGCAGCGGTCGGATTGTCCGGATCAGAAGTTAAAATGATAAACAAGTTATAAAGTAAACATCATTGACCTTCTTCGATCATCTCTTGCGTAAAGTGCAAGCGTGCTAGAAAGTTCTTAATCTGTGTGATTAACGTTCATGTTAACAAAGATTTAAAACGTTTACAATACCAATGGGTGCAACCCTTAAAAAATTTGATAAAAACTTCAATTACAAAACCACAATTGCATTTTCATGTTCAAGTTAAAGAATATGAATACGATCCATCGATATTAGTATATTGATCTATTGCTTTATTCAACGTTTATTTTATTACTAACCCGCTAAAGTTAACCGATTGAAACAGCTCAAGGACTTCCCCAATATGCAAGCTTAACAACGCTTTTGATAAATAAGAAGTTTTGAGAGCATATCCATTGAGACTGCACTTCGTAGTCACATTGTGTTGAAATTTACCACACTGAAACAATGGTAGAATACCACCTTAAAGAGACCCTGTCAATCAGTCTGAATACTGCGTTTCTGTGTTTCAGGAAGCACTTGTAATGAGGAATAATATTGTCTGCAAGAGTACTTGACCTTATACCCCCCTCTATCTGCATTGAAATATACAGATGTTGATTCAATCATCCAAATGAAACGTGTTCTAGTAAATAATGACCATCTTTCATTTGCAAACTTTGAATCCTTAAATAATGATTGAAGGTGATTATTGACGTTTGAATAACTCCTTGATGGCATGCGTCCAATAAAAATCAAGATATTTTTAGAAATTCAATGCAACCACATGTAACGCTGACGTGCTCATCAAGGCAGCTGCTCCGCCCTACCGATATGATATCCGCCTTGCCGACAAGAACGCCGGGAGAAATGCCCGGTGTTTGGAAGCAAATCTGTCATATGCCTATTTTGTCATTCCGCTTAACATTCTTCCTGAGGGAAATGTTCCTGGTTTTTACCCCCGGGAACCGTGTGGTTAATATTTCAGAGTAATATAGGAATGCACTGCCGGCGTCTCCGGACATGCGTGCTTATGAATTTCACTGCGAGCGCCGTATAGTCATACGCTGGAAGGTTTTCTACGGACCCTCATTTTCAATTTACAGCATGGAGTTATATCTTGGATTTGACGAAGTGACCCTTCACCTAAACTACATTCCGTGCGACGGCCGGTTAACGACACGAAGAATTGGCATGGCGATTCTGAGATAACGATTTGATTTCATTGTGATGCTCGGTTGCAGCGTGATATAGCGCGTCTTACCCGCACAAAGACGAGCTGTGATTGGTTGATTATGATAAACAACAACCACTGAGCACCCTTGTTTCAGTAGACCAATCACAAAGCGGCATCGCAAAGCGCAACATGTCAGGGAGCACGGACGCTTCGTTTGCAAGCAATTTCATGGAACGCTTTTGCTTTCAAAATGCTCGCTCTGCAAACATACCAAGCTACAAAAATGGTTGTATTCACCTAATAAGTCAACGGCTAGAACCTTCTTTAAATTTCGTTGAATTTTTTTTCACCTTGGCATTGGGGCAAACCGGCCATTATTTATAAAGACCCCCTTACGTAACACCCGCATATATGAATAATATCACGCGCCGCATCGAATTTCAGCCCTCATGAAACTGTAAACAAAATGCATTTATGGTGATCTGCCTTTGAACATGGACGTGGAGTTGTTGACTGCAGGGAAAAACAGGAACGAGCTATCAAACAAGATGACTTCGGCAAAGTTTACTTGTAAAAACTGCGGAGATAGCTTCCTCAGGGAAAAAGATTTATCGAAACATCGAAGATTAGATTGTAAAAAGAAACCGTACGGTTGTCCTGAGTGTGGCCAACTCTTATCCAGACGAGATTCGCTCAGGCAGCATTTGCAACGACATGACGGCGGAAAGAAATATCCTTGTCAGTTCTGCGACAAAACGTTTGATCAGCAGCAAAATTTGAAAGTACATTTACGAATTCATTCTGGCGAGCGTCCGTACAAATGCCCCGAATGCGGGCGGCAGTTTAATCAATCTCAAAACCTAACTACACATCTGCGTGTACACAGTGGAATAAAGCCTTATTCCTGTAACGATTGCGGGGCAACCTTTAGGTTCTGCAGCGGCTACCGAAGTCACATGTCAAGGTCTCACAATCCTTTAAAGCCCGCTAAAAAACGAGGCAGAAATAAAGCCGACGTCGTTTCTCACGGCGAACAGAGTCCTCTTGAACCAGAGGAAAATCGGGTTCATCGTGTTAGCGTTATTGCAAAAGTTTCCTCACCGTCAAGCATGGCTGGGCCAGGCTTGATCGAGAGTGTTCCAGTCGAGAATAGTTGCATCAAGTCCGTAGAAGATTCTATCGATATTCCCTCTCCTTTTAATGCAGGCCTTCTGACTCATTCAGAGAAACGTGTGACTCCACCGGCATTACCCGACCTGCATTACACATGTCGCTTATGCAATCTTGTTGCTTTTAGACAGCCGGAGATTATGCAACACATGATTATTGTTCATGGCCTTCCTCATAATGATATCTTTATTAAGAAAGATTCGAGTAAGGTTAATTAAAGACAAGGGAAAATACGCCGGGATATAGAGATGAAAAACGTGAAAAAACATGGACCTTGCCGCAGTCATGCACTGTAGAGACAATATTATATCTTTATCGTTTAAAAGCGTTGGCTTTGAGAACGGTACAGTTTATTTGAAGTGAATACTTTGTTTATATGTATAAAAGATTTCATTGAAATTATTTATTAAATGCATGTACTCCCATCTGTAAATATACACACAAGTCTGGCGATGATATATTAGCACGTTCCTCAGTACATTGAACCTATAATAATATTTGTCGCCGCATTGAAAACTCTTTCCATATTTGATCCATACGTTCGACATAAAATATAAATTGTTATGATAAACTATTTGTTATTTCACACACCATAGCCCAAAACTTTGATCCTGGAAGCGGAAAAATGTGAATATAATTTAAAACGATTTACAAACATTTTCAAAATGCCTGATCTCCGAACGAATTAGAGGTGTTGCTTAACGTGCATGATTCATTGAAATCGAAAATGGTTTACGTTGTCGTTGAGTATTTATATAGAACGCCTGCATGCATATTCAAATAGGAGTAGTCTTTTCAGTTACAACTAGATATGTGGGAAAATATAAGAGCATTCAAACACAGTGGTTGCGAAATCAAACTGAATTTGAAGTCATGCATGTGTGAACTGTTGTTCCAAAAAAATGAAGCCTTTATATTTGACGCACGTAGCAATATCGTACTTCTGTAATGGCAAGAAAACACAGGGTTATGGCGGCCACAATCTATACACATTGTTAAAGACTACATTTTATCTATCTCCTATAGTTATAATTCTCTAGGCGTCTTCAACGCAGTTTGAAACGTCGAGTTAACATGCATACTTCGCAGTTGTTGAACCTTTTTTATATCGATCTACGAAATGTTTTTAAGACCTTTAATACTGCAACTATATTTGCATGCAAAATTTGCAATGAATGGCATACTTCAACCAAATAATAGGAACATCACATGGTAGGATTCGTTCTGTTCAAACGAAGGATTGAAATAATATAGCCATTCATGAAATTCTGCTGCATGCATCCGTTCCTACTTTGATAAACAATTATTCCGCCCATCTACAAAATAATCCAAAAGGCATTTGGTCGTTCATCTATTGCAAAAGACTCAGTATGACAAGCCGAACAGCTAGAAATGTTCGCTGTAAAACATTGTATCAGTAGTGTCTGATCAGTTCATGTTCAGGAAATGTCTGTATTTAAAAGATCATTCAGCTATAGAAAGCCGTCTCGACGTTTTGAGAACTCGGCCATGCAGGAGAGGTACTTGTCTGAGAAAAATACAGCTTATAAAACAACGTTCTTTGTTGCTTTTCACCCTCTCACCTTTTATCACACTAACTTTTTTGAATTGAAAAAGGTTTCGTAAATGTGCTTCAACCAGTCGTTTATAATTTGGCTGTTATCATGTGTGTGAATATATCACTGCCACAGGTTTGACAATCCTGCAATGATAAACGTAAGACAAAAAGCTTCTCATTCATGTAGCTTTCTTTCACATCTTCACTCTTTGAACTGTGCTGTAGTCACTGCACGTACATGTCGGCAGTTATAATAACTATGACGAACTCTGTAGAATTCCACGATGCTCAAGACGTGAGTAGCCAGATCAATCAATAATGATATAAAACCAATATACCTTCGTCGAAACTTGCGTCAACAAATCGAACCATTTATCTCGAACAAGGTATTCACCAAGAGTAAACTTCGGATATCAATTGAGAATCAAGCTAACGATGTTTTCTACCCCAATGAATATTAAGATTGAAGTATCCGGAGAGGCAAAATTATTCGCTACATATGCCGGCATTCACCCAAAAGCATCGGGAGTAGTCTGTTGAGAGATGGCCGAATCAATCGAAGTGCCAATTTGTGGAAACAACAACTGGAATAAACACTCTTCTGAGGCTATAAAGGTTTATGTTCCTGAAATTCTAAATATAAACAAATAAATTTCAATCCTGTGGAATCTAACAACACCACTGGACGTTCGTTTGAAACTTCGTGTAATTGTTGCGAGCAATAAACCTATCGATGAGTGATGTATCAGACAAACTGCTTATTCTGGAATATTTTCTACATACTTCGTGGGATCAGCCTAATGAATCACTTTTAGTATACTAATGTACTTAAATACTAAATATACTTTTTGGAAATGTTTCTTGTGTTTCCCCTCAAGGTGACGATATCGTGAGTTACCCATTAGTGGCTTGTTTAATTCTTTCCAAGCTAGCGTGTATGCTAACGACGGTGGAAGTGAGTCTAAAATATCGACATCCTCCCTTCGAAGTGTGAATGCCCTTCTCCATGTCAAGCGTAATACGATTAATACTTTTAAAAACCAATTTAATTCTGGTTTTGCAGTTCGTAGAACTGGCAGAATCCCCTATCCATGATCTTTGCTCTGTCCTACAAGACGTGCGGGGCTTGGGTACGAGGGAGAAGTACATTTACCCACCACGTGATCCACATCCGACATCAGCCTGGGTCCGACATCAGGTCTTTCTCTCCCAATGAGTATTAAAATTTAAGTGCCCCGGAGAGGCAAAATTATACGCTACATATGCCGGCAGTTATCCAAAAGCATCGGGAGTAGTCTGTTGAGAGATGGCCGAATCAATCGAAGTGCCAATTTGTGGAAACAACCACTGGAATAAACACTCTTCTGTGGCTATGAAGTTTTATGTTCCTGAAATCCAAAAGTAAAGAAATAAATTTCAATTCTGTGGAATCTAACAACACCACTGGACGTTCGTTTGAAACTTCGTGTAATTGTTGCGAGCAATAAAGCTATCGATGAGTGATGTATCAGACAAACTGCTTATTGTGGAATATTTTCCACATATTTCGTGGGATCAGCCTAATGAATCACTTTTGGTATACTAATGTACTTAAATACTAAATATACTTTTTGGAAATGTTTCTTGTGTTGCCCCTCAAGGCTCAAGGGGACGATATCCTGAGTCTTCCAAGCTAGCATGTATGCTAACCGATGAACGACGGTGAAAGTGGGTCTGATATATCAACATTCTCCTCGAAGTGTGAATGCCTTTTTCCGCGTCAAGCGTAATACGATTAATACTTTTCAAAACCAATTTAATTCTGTTTTTTCAGTTCATAGAATTCGCAGAATCCCCTATCCGTGATCTTTGCTCTGTCCTCCGCCTATTGCAAGGACTTGGGTACGAAGGAGTAAATCTACGCACCACATGATCCACGCCCGAAATGAGGTCTGGGTCCGACATCAGGAATTGCTCGCAGTACGGGAATGAGACCTGTTTAGAGGGTAACGCAGTCCCATCGGCTAAAAGTTCGATCATGGATTAAGATCATGATTGATAAGACTGATTACCCTGATGATTGGTGAATAACTTTTTTTTCCGCATTCCCGTGGAACACCCAGTACCAGCAAGTGGTCTTCACGATGATCCATATTAATCGGTTTGGTCACTTGAGAAAAATTCCTTGATCGGCGAAATAAACGAAGATAAGAAACAGCGACAATCGCATGGTTAAAATTCCCGGGTGTTTTTACGATCGTCCCTAGGCTCCAATATTGCGCGCCTGGCTAGTCGTTCTGGCGTCGCGCCGAAGGTGTGCTGGTAATGAGAAGATATTTAGACACGTCTTACTTCCAAAATGGGATATTTTTCAGGATCTTTGCACGGTCTTACATTCCTTTTTTAGTTATCGGCCTTAACTTGTTTACTGCATTTTTAACCTTAACGACAGCCACGCCTTAATTCGAGTCACGATTTGGACAAGTGGCTTGTCTAGAGGAATGTCTGTTGAAATATGGTTTTCGTAAACTTTGAAATCCTTTCAAGAGTCGCTAAGAAACAACCCAAGCTTTGACGTGTTGTTGACGAACGTTGCGCCCACGATGCGTCTTTGACGCACCTACCTATTAGCAAATTTGTCATTAAATGTCTATTGTTTCTCAAGTCGCTATATGGTTACATTCCATTCACCTGTTTTTCAGTACGTCATGTTATTTGCAGTCATGAGTGTGTGCATGTCCGATCAATTCCACATTTCCACTCAACTTTTTGTTGCGTTCTGGGCATGTTTACAACAAAAACTGATTGCCAAATTAAACTGCATTCACCTCCTTCAAAAACCGCAATTCCTTGCGATCATAGATTTTTTTAGCAGTGAGTGAAAACGCGTACGAAAAGAATTTTTTTAACGATCAGCTGTGGGCAGAATAATAACTTGAAATGTCACAGCGTTTCTAAATATAGGAAAATCCGTAAATCGGATCAATTTTAACCGAAAGTGAAAATCGCGTGGGTTTGTCGGGTCGTATACGCGCGGTATACCATCAGATGCATGCGGACTACTGAATTTTGCACTCAAAAAGAAAAAAATTGCTTGGTACACGTACGCTTTTTGTACAAATCGTTCAGATGCCTCTTTCTTTAGCACTGCTGGGCACGGTGAGAACGTAAAATTACAATTCAAGCGCTTCGGCCAATCATAGATCTTCATTAGAGATAGAAAATCCACCCAACGGCGTTCACTTTGTAAACGATTCGTTTGATTTTGCCGACGTGTTCGAGGCATGTTTATTTAACAATCGAGCTAGCCGTAGATGATGTGCTATTTCAATCAACAGTATCTTTCATTTGATTTATTAAAAAACAGCGTCTGTGATATATCTGCCTTTCTTCTGCCTTCTATTTATATACGATGATAACTAGATCTTAATACAAACGAGTTGATATTTACGATTCAAAAAATTTTTCCAATTTCGCATCCATCTTGATAATAAACGGATTCGGAAATTAGGAGTTCAAAAGGACACTGTGTTTCACGGCAGGGACGCCGTTGTGACAAAACGTATCTCAACCGCATTTCCTGACAGTATCTATTTTAATATACAATACAATAACGTTAAAATATCCTTTATTTCAAACTGAACAACCAGCTGAACTCGCTTTTTATAAAACATGCAATTTACGTGCCGACTGATGGCAAAGAAACGGCGAGTAAATTACAGGAAATGCAAATTTTTAGCGCAATTTTCTAGCTTGTAATTTCCGCGTTTTCACGCTCTGGTGAAATATGAGCATGTTTCCCGCTGTGCGCCTGGAGCCTCATTGGCTACCTATAATTAGCTAAATAATTTCCAATTTTGGATACTTCAAAATCAGGCGACGAAGAAAGCTTGCAATTCCATGCTATATTCTAGACGAAGGTTCACTAATTTTAATTAACCTTTTCGTTCTGATTTGAGCTTCAAAATAAAATCTCTTCTCAATAGCGAAATGGTTTCAGCCTGCGTACTGAAACCTTTTTTTTTACCAAGGGAATGAAGGGATTACTTCGTTTTCGATAATATCTATAGCTGTATGCTACATACACAATGTTCCTCGATGGCTATCATCAAACTATTGAAGCATACGTTTGAATTATATAGTAATTTTATTTCGATAATGATTGCGTTTCTTCAACAGGACATCATTTCGGTGGATGGTTTTTAACTCCCAGCATTATTGAACCCCTCGCGCGTCGTCCACGCACGCGTTGTTTTCGTTTGAACTGTTTTGGAAAGTTGACAAGCATGGGTTGTTACGGGATTAATGAATAAAAACACGCCGATTCTTCCGACGTTTTAGTGGAAAGAGGAGCAAGAATGAAGTACCTTATTGCGACCCTTCTATATGTCACATGTGTGCCTATTTTAGGTAAGAAACCGTACTTATTCTCTTATGAATATCGTCTATAGTGTAGTGTTTATGAATATGTCGATAGCCGCAAGTTGAAAGTCACAATATTCTTGGCTTTATTTACATTTCCAAACTTTAGAGTACAATCTCTAATTGCCGGTGTGTACGTACATCAATTCACATCGGTATATTTAGATCAGAAATAGAAGCTTAAATCAGAACGAATACATATTAATTCTAATTATTAAATTTGTTCTAATGTGTGTTTTCGTCGACTGTCTGACATTAATATAACTTGAGTAACGCTGTTTGTTTAGTTAAGCATGGCCTTATATACTAAGTGTTCTTGTAAAACGGACGATTCATTGACCTTTTGGGGTTTTTGTACAGACTTTAATTGGTGTTCATTGTATTAGAACGATACGATCAGGTACAATGGTACTAAGTAGACAATTTTGGGGACGAACATGGTACGCTTAACATTGTGTCTTGAGTACGATTTTATTGATTTAATGACAAAGCTATGCTTAATGATGAAACCGGATTCCGAATTTATCCAAGTGTTGATGGTTATCGCATTCTGATTGCACAAAGTTCGCAGATAAAATACTTGTCTGTGCAACATATGAACCGGAGTTGAGTTGATAAGGCACTTTAAAATGCCTATATTTCCTCTCGTATGATAAATTGTTTCCTTTTGTGGCGAAATTCCTTAGATAAGCTTGCGCTGGCTTTTATTTTACCAGCAATGCGGGGCCTGAGATTTGATTAAACTGACAGCAATAGAATTTTAAATACTTTATTAATTTTCTTTGTTAACCTTACATGTTTTTTCATCAAGCGTAACAATAAGCTCGTATAACAATGTGTGGGGTTTCATATACACAGATCATAATATTCCTTGAGACTATGGTCTAGTCTCAGAGGTGTTCATAACATGCTGTTTGTCACACACAGTGATCATTATGAGCAAAGTTTTTGATTTACGAGCCAATTATAGGATAGAGGCATTGTGCCAGTGTTTGTAATATCCCTCAGGACCTGAAAGCTATGGTCACATCTGTTCCCAGATGTTCTGCCTCTGATGATCTGTTGACACATGTGTGTCCTCCTCCAGGATGATTTTAAGTTTTGCAGAATTTTAATGAGAGGGATAATTAACAATTAAATTATGAGGCTGAGATTTCTGCGAGTTGTTGATCAAATATACAATAAGCTGCAGCATTGATAGCCACGAAAGCATTTAGGATATAAAATGTTCCCATAAGATAGTTTCTTTGAGTTTTGAAAACTAAGAGAATTAAACACCCACTTTTTAGTCTTTATACTTTAAGTAGATCAAAGAATGGACAAAGGGTCTTTAAGCCTGGGCAGGGCTTTGGGCTGGGTAATTTTGGGCCACCATTAAGACCACTTACAATTTGCATCCAAATTGTGCCAAATAAGATATGTGTTTCTTGTAGCAAAGAGATTCATACAGTTCAACGAAGAGCCTTCAGATCTGGTTGCGTTGAGAAATAAACCAGCGGAACTTCGATGTAATATAACGGCAAAGGGTAAACTTGTCATATCATGGCTAAAGGATGGTGTAAAATTGAATCTTACAAATACTACACAAAGGACTATCTTGCCACATGGGTCATTATATTTTAACCCAATCAGAAGGAAAAAAAGGTATTCTCCTGATAC
Organism: Dendronephthya gigantea; assembly: GCF_004324835.1. Lineage (NCBI taxonomy): Eukaryota > Metazoa > Cnidaria > Anthozoa > Malacalcyonacea > Nephtheidae > Dendronephthya > Dendronephthya gigantea. The sequence goes on from NW_021163044.1 coordinate 1,270,730, forward strand.
AGGTGAATACAGATGTGTAGGTGAAACAATAGTCAATGGGCAAACTTTTAAAATACAAAGTCGAAAAGCAAAGTTAACAGTTGCAAGTAAGTTCAATGCTTTCAATTTATACACCTATTAAACTCATCATCAATTGTAATGCATATTTCTACCCACTGCTATAAGTGGACCTGGTTCCTGTTAGATGAAGTTGCAAATTTTTCAATATGTTTTTAGCCATATCAAAATCGTTCGCCATTGTGCCTCAAAATGTGACCTTGAACGAAGGTGAGACAGCATTCTTTGAGTGCAAAATAAAAAGAAGTCATCCCAAAGCCACAGTGACATGGAAGAAAGTTGGCAAGAATACAGACCTAGCACTAAATCCTAGATTTGTTGTGTTTCCCTCTGGGATACTTGAAATACATAGTGTACTGGCAAGTGATGCAGGGACTTATGAATGCGAAGTAACAAATAAAGCAATTACAACGAGAAATCCAAAAGTCAAAGCTCAACTAAACATTAATACAGGTATTTTAATAATTGCTCTTTGATCATTCTAGCTAGACTACCAATGCTTGGTACCCTTTGGATTAATTCGAATTACTATCAATGAGTTTATAATCATACTTGATTTTCTTTTTAAAAATTGTAGCATCAGTCGCTCCAAAACCAAGCAGCTACTTGGTGAAACCAAAAAATGTTGTTACCTTGCATAACAAGGATGTTATCCTTGAATGTATTGTCACTGGTTACCCAAAACCTCAAGTTGAGTGGTATAAGGATGGAAACAGGATCACCTTAACACAGTCTGGCCATTATAGCAAATTTGGTTCAAGTAGCTTAAAGGTTTCCTCAGTACAGACTGCCGATGGTGGCAAGTATGAATGTGTTATGGGAACAGACAAAGCTGAAGCCAATCTTCAAGTTATTGGTGAGAATGCTAAGTATTCTATGCTTTGGTAGTTGCAATTGCTAACCAAATCTTTTTGTTATTTGCATCTCTTTTATACGGCATCCAATTTATTTTAGTCCCACCACAGTTTAAAGTTTCTCCAAGAGATGTTAAAACAGTAGCTAATAAGGACGTAACAATGCAATGCGAAGCTACTGGCAATCCAAAGCCTAAAATAACTTGGTATAAGAATGGTAACGCTGAAGATGTACAAGTTGAACATATTGAAATGACAGACAAGGAAATAACAATAATGGAAGTGTTGGAAAGTGATGGAGGAATGTACCAATGTTTTGCAGAAAACCAGGGAGGGGAAATTATGGCTTCTGCGCAACTTGATATATATGGTAAATTATTTAAATATTTAAAGGGTAACCTGTATTGAAAAAAGCCAAGAAATTTAACTTAAATTTGAGTGGTATATTACCACAAGATCTTCTCATGAATATTCTGTATTTTTATTTTGATACTAAGAAATAACATGATAATGTGACTTGCGTTTTATTCATATTATAATAAAGTTTTCAATCAATCAAAATTCAAAAATAATGTTATTTCTGAGTATGTGAGTATGATTATGTTCATCCAGGTGGTCATACAACCACATCACCACCATTAATGGAGGCACCAAGTCAACCAAAAGATGTGAAAGCCATTGCTGAAAACTCAACGACAATCCGTCTGTTCTGGCAAGCCCCTGACAAACCTAATGGCAAAATCAAGGAATATACAGTTATCATTCAACGCCAAAGTGTTACAGGTACATTTTCGTTCTGAAAAACCTCAACAATTCATGTTTTCTAATTCAAATTACGATGACATATGCATTATAACCCTCTATAACTAATAATATTGGTGAAGTGTAACTCTAACAATGTTTTTTATTGTACTGTACTTTCTGTACATAGGAGATATGGTGCTTGTACCGAGAATGCCAACTACACAAGACACTCAATTAATTGTTAGCAATCTAGAGCCAGCCACTCTCTATCAATTCAACGTATATGCGTTGAATGAACATAATAAGAGAGGACAACTGAGCAATGCCATTCAAGAATTCACATCGCAGAGAAAACTTTCAGCATTAGGGCCACCGCGTGATGTTCAAGTGCTTGCAATTAGTTCTATGGCGTTGAAAGTGTCGTGGAAACCACCTTTAAATAAGTAAGTCGTACAGAAATACCGCCTATTTGCTTAGTTTTGAGAAAAAAAGGTTTTCTAGGCTGATTTTATAGACGTCTTTGACTTTGTGGTTTGTTAAAAAATATTCGATCTAGAGACTGGGGTTGTTTTGGGCTTTTGGTTGACTTTAGGGATATTAACTATCTTTAGTTGATAATAAAAAGGCAACTTGAGGTGAGTTTAGCTTGCCTCAAATCATCCGAAGTCACCCCATATCACCCAAACTCGCTCAAAACTCAAGTCCTTTATATTTTTATATAATCTCATCTAATATTGCCCATATTGCCAAACACCAAGCAAAGTCCCCCAAAGTAAAAAAATGCCTAAAGTAGCTACAACTTCCATCAGTTTACCATCTCACAGTTTGAAGTGCAGTTCATTTTTTTTCTTCATATTTTTATCTCCGCATGTCCATTCTTTTCCCAGCCTGCAAGTGATAAAGAACTATTCTATCAAGTACCGCGATGTTGATCGCAATACAGCATGGCGTACCGAGTCATCTTTGAGACATAATGTTGTTTTACTCAAACTGCGGCCCTACACTGCCTATGCAGTAAAAGTCACGGCCCATACCGCGCTTGGGCCTGGGCAAACTTCATCCGAAATCGTTGGAAAGACTAAAAGTGGAAGTAAGTTGTTTCAAAGGTGCCTCAAGAGGCGGGCAGGGGTAATTTGAGAGAGTTTAAGAATCTCTTTCAAAGGACAGCTTAGTAGACTAATTTGAGTTTCTAGTATTCGATTTTTCAGTTTCTTCAAACTAGTTCTCAATAAATCTACAATTCAATTGGATGGCAAAATAATCTTGTTTTCTTCTTTTAGAACCCAATGGTATAGAAAATGTAGTGTTAGTTGCTTACCAAGATGTCCTTGTAGCCAGATGGGACCCACCGTCCCATCCTAATGGTAATATCACTGGATATTTAATGATATTGAAGAACGAAAACTCGGGTGTAATTTCCAACTCTACGAGCAAGGTACGCCATATAGCGTGGGTAATATTTTAGGCTGTCTTGAAGATAAGTTTAAATACCCGAGGAGCCTAACTTTGATGACTAGCCACTATTGTTTTGACGACATACCACAAAACATTGCGTCTCCCATTGGCTTGGCAATGCAAGGATTATAAATTACGCCATGCATTCAAAAAATTCTCAAAGTATTGTCTTTTGCGAACGGGTTTTCACTAAACCTACATTTCGGATTTTTTCAGGACAGTGATTATGTTTTTATGAATGTTCAAAGATCCGTAACGTACGCGTTCAGAGTTGCAGCAGTCACAGAGGCTGGTCGTGGAGAGTTTAGCGAGTGGACAAGAAAGCGTACTCCACCGCCAGATACAACCGGTAAATTTTCAATGGTATTTGATTCTCATTTTTCTTAGAGTGCTAATATGTTTATGCTCTTCTTTTCTTTAACAGAGGACGAGGTTCCTGGAAAGCCAAGCAATCTACAAGTCCGTGTTGTACTGGGGATAGTTAAGATTAGCTGGGATCCACCCAAGGAAAGTCATATAGTCGTGCGTGGTTATGTTCTCAGCTATGGCAAGCTTACGCCTGACGACGCCTCCAAAGTTTTACCAAATATTACCACGTCATATCTTCTTCGGAATTTACGTAGGTGTATTTTTAACAAGCAGGCTGATTTTTAGAAGAGTTTTTAGCAAGGCAAAAAATCGGAGAACTAGAAAGAAACTAAGCTTCAAATGAATGAATTGTTCTAACTAGTTACAATACTTTTCAGGCAGGTCTATAGTCGGACTAAGATAATCCCTCCCTGGGTATCCTATCGCTCTATAAATATGTTTACTGTTTAACAGCCATGCTGAAGCATCGCTCTTAATCTTATACTGACTTGAATGATAGTGATGTAGTTTTGTTGCTTTGCAGAACCCGAGACTATTTACATCATTCGTGTTCGGGCGAAAAATAAAATGGGACAAGGACTTGAAGCATTGGACCGCGTCACTATTCCGCGAATGAGTAAGCAAGTTTTGCATCTCTCTTTCAAGATAAACTAAACACAACTAGTTTTGTTTTTAGACGGTACTTAGTTCTACCAATAGCCCTGATTATAATAGCATCTATTTTTATGTCAATTCTGTTTTCTTAGAGCAACCAAATGGCATTTACAACTTGCAAGCTATCCCGTTTAAGAGGAGATCTATGCGACTTTCATGGATTGATCCCACCAGTAATTTACGACCATACGTTGGATACACTGTCAGGTTTAAAAAAGACCACAAGACGCAACAACTTAACGTCACGAAAGGAACCGCATTAGTCGTCAAAAACCTTCGTCCGGGCATGAAGTACACATTCCAAGTGCAGAGAAATGATGAACGAAATTATATCGAAGTTTCGAACAGCACAATGGAAGAAGGTAAGCATTTATATTTTAGCTATACGGTTGAATTCAACTTGCTGGAGATGAAAACATCTTAATATGACAAAAATATATGTGATATACATTATATATCGATTATATATATGCTGTTTTTAATTGATATATATATATGTATATCTTATTCAAAAGTACCAAGTGCTCCGAAAGATCTCACGGTAACGATTTCATCGGAAATATCGACCGTTAAAGTGCAATGGAATGCTCCGGATCAGCCTAATGGAAAACTGAGTAGCTATAAAATATGCTGGCGGCGGGAAGATGATCTTCGTAACTACAACTGGACGTGCAAGGTTGTGAAGTCTTATGTTTTGAACGACCATATATCAAATATCGAACCGAAATTGAAATATTCTGTAAAAATACTGGCAAAAAATCGCGCCGGTGAAGGAGCGTTCTCAAAATCTTTCAAATTTTATGGAGGTAAGATTTTATATCGTCCTCTTATTTGGACGATAAATTACACTTTAAAACTGCACATCCACTAATGGACAGTGTCTAGCCTTTCGTGTTGTTCCATAAATGAATCTTTTTTATTTTGTAGACTCCATTATACCTTTGCCTAATCTTACCCCTCCAACAAAAGGTTAGTAGTTTAATATTAGATCTAAAAGTAAAACTGTAATTGTCCAGGATGAAATCTTGATACTTATTTTCGCGTAGATCAATCGTCCAACGGCACTAACAATACCGATGACCATCCTGATGGAATCTTTAACAAAAATTTCACGAAGCCCAGAGGTAAATCATCAATCGAAGGTGTAACCTGACGTGTGTTTGCATAATGCTGCCTGGATTGCAAATAATTTGTTTAAGGAATCTTTGAAATTGAAGCATTTTTATTTCATTATTCGCTTCGTATTCTATACTCGTTTAGGAACACCAACTATAGAAGACGGCAAAAGACTAGCAGGTAGCCTAGGAATCTTATTTATTCATCATCCGTCTCCCGCCAAAAGTCACCAGCAATTTCGGGCTCAGAAACAGGATTTTTGTCAGGTCTTTCTGTGGTTAACTTTCTTTAATCTTGCTCGGTTTTTAGGGGCTACTACGGAGGGTTTATCGGACGAAGAGAGGACGTTATGGATAGTTATTGCTGTTATCGCTGCTGTAACTTTAGTTGCCATAGTAATCATTAGTATTGTACTTTGCAAGAAACGGGCCGCATGCGGGACACCAACCATAGCCAGGTACATCCATGTACATGTAGGGTTCCGAGAAGTACATAGTCTAGTGTTGTAAAGGTCTGTTCACACCATCAAATTTTGTCTGGTCCAATTGAGTTAGGAAATGTATTGATTGTGGTCTGTAACTTGCTCTGTAACAGTTCTCCATAACCATTTTCCTCGACTCCACTGAGCTTTCATCAGTATATTAGACGAAGGACTCTGCTAACCAGCTGTAAGCCAGCCAGTCATTTTTTGCGTGTTTGTGCTCAAAGATTACAGATTTACAGCATGCTGACTGATATGGTTCATATGATTCACTCTATAGAAAACCACCAGCAGATCCTTACAAAGCTGTTGCTAATGGCAACAGTAAGAAAAAACCGAATAAAGAGAAAAATTTTTGGATCAAACAAGATAATATGGAGTTGGAACCATGTGTGAAGACAACGAGTGAGGATTTCGTTACATCAACGATTCCAAGGTACTGTACGCCATGTGATAAGAGGGGACCGCTGTGGGCAATATGGTACTTGAATTGCCCTGCGAAATTGGTCAGCTTTCCTGCATGTTTCCAAAATCTAATACTTTAATTATTAGAAGTGCTGATGAGATGAAACCTCTGGATAGTCCTTTCCAGTCAAGAAAAGACCGCAATTCTCTCGAGGATGACGAAGATGATCCAGTAGAACAAGGTAGATTCTTTCTTAAGTTCGCTCACGATGGCAAACAACATAATCTAATCGCAAGTACAATTCACACTTTATCAAATCTCGCATGCAGAATCTCACATGTTTCTTCTGCTTTTGATTTTCTAACAGACCATCGGGAGGAACCTCCTCCGTACCGACATAGAGAGGACTATCAACCAATACCTGTATTCCCGGCGAAGCAAAACAATATCCATATTCAGAAATCACCATTTGCCCCTCAAGATCCTGACGAATTCCCACCACCACCCCCTGAGGTATGGCTCACAAGAAAACCGATATTATCAAAATGCCACAATCATAAAAATATTCGATCAGATTTGAAATCTTTTGGAAAAACTGAAGTTTCTAAGGAGAGCTTAGGCGATCTATTTCATCCCGAGCAATAGCTAAAAGGCTTCTTTTCATGGAATGTATTAGAAATTGAAACTCGGGCAAGATCTATTCTTGTTTTTATATCTATTGGATGATATTGAAGGCATTTGTTGTTTTTTGATAGGGTGTGGATGAAATTCCGGACGAAGGACCATCAAGTGACTACGGTTCAGAGGAGCTTGTCTCTCCGAAATGTGACACAGATGAACCAGCTTCGGTTAAGTTCATACCAAAGAATTCGCCGAACGGTTGCGTCAGCGTCGCCTCTGACTACAGTTACCCGGTGAACAAGGTATACTTCGACTGCTAAAGCATTTTTCCTTCAGAATAATTGAACCACCGACAAGGTTGATATTTTGCATTCGTTTTCATTCAATAATATAAAAAAAACATGGGAAGGCAAAGCCGCAAGGTTTAGGGCAGATATATATGGTTCTTACAAGGGCGTAGGAACCATCCAGAGGTTGGGGGGGCACCAGCGTCTAGGGGCACTTTTGGTTAATAAAAATGGCGGTTAAAATGGTTAATAAAGATATACAGGGACGGTTTGATTCGTATTTCTTGGGCTTTGTACTGCTAGGGGGGTCCGGGGGCATGCTCCCCCGAGAAAATTTTAAGATATAGGCCTCTGAAATGGCCACAAACCCCTCTCAATTTAAGGATTGTTGGGAAAATTAAGGATTATTTTTTCAAAAAAGGGCATTTTTGGTCCTTTGAAAAATTTTTGAGGGGGCACGTGCCCCCAGTGCCCCCCCCCTTCCTACGCCACTGGGCTCTTACAACGTTAAATGTGTTCTCAGGGTGTTCACGATATCGACGCGAATAATCTTCAGAACCTTATGAAAGATCTAGACGCAATCATGGCCAAGGAAGATAGAGTTTAACAAATCAATGAACTTCAAAAAGTTCGTGGTCTATATGTGCAGTCTGGATGGACAGTGCTTGTATATAATACAAGACAAACATGTCACGTGCGTTAGTCGTTACGACGTTGTCAGAATATCGATTTGATCACCACATTGTACCAACTTATATCGATTTCCCATTATTCACGAGCGAAGGAAATGAACTATATACTATAGAAAGTATAAGGACATAATTATATGTCGATTACCATATAGCCATGTTTTATCTAGGACATAGATTTATTCCATGCAATTCAGTGTAAAATAATGCAAACTATATTTTTTTACCACGCGTGTATCTGCTTTTAACTGTGCAGAAATCAAAACTCTACAGTCTACATTTCGACCAAATAATTCCAAGCAGGCTATACCGCTACACCTTTCTTTAGCCTGGTTTCCATATGATACCGACCTGTATGTAGCCGACCCATTGCCTGTAATCATCCAGGGAGAAAATGATTTCGGAAAAACAAAAGATTTCACTTTTCAATAATCACCGACAATAATACTTTGCCAACGTCGGCGTCATATGGAAACCAGGCTTTAAACGCACTAGCTCCTTAATCACATTCCACGCGACTGATATGCGACGTCTAATAAGCAGGCCTAATTTGCGAGGCAAATTCAAAACTTCTGAAATGGCGTTGAGAAAGGGAGGTGAGAAATAAACCGAAGAAACTCTGTTTAAACTATTCTGAAATGGCCTCGCCGCCAAAAGAAAGTGAGTTGAAGTTAAAATGTATAATAGCTGGGTTTATAGGGTAAAATGATTCTTATTTCAATTTTTAATGTCGGTACTAAGCCATGTTTACGAGCGTATAAGCATAGCTCTAGGTTTGAACTAGGTTCTGTAGCCTATAGGCTACAACAACTGACACTGCTTGGCTTTGTTGGCAAATATTCTCATGATATATAGATATCTCATCCAAAACGCTCCTGCTCCCCTTTGATTTTTCTGACATTATTTGTATAATATTTTAAAACATCCATTACCATAGCGGCATGGATGCTTGCTTACTCAACTACGACCCTGGCCTATAGGTTATAAGATCACCGTAAATAAAAGTATTATAAATGCCTGCCTACGGTAAAGGTTTTATTTATGTGTGGTATGCTTGAACAAAGTGGAAGTAGGTCCCCCAAAGATTAGTCTCAAGTTGCCAACAGTTGCATGAGTCTAGCCACGTAAAATCCGTGATATGGACTGGGGAGCACAGGCTAACATGAGCCCGCGCGGCTACCCGTGTTTCAGAGATGATTTTGAGGTATTGCAAAAAATCTTTTTGAAACCAAACAAGCAGATGCTACTGTTAGGATGTCTGACACAACTACAAGAATCATGTTATTAACTCATTTCAATAATACCTCAAAGTAATTTTTTCGCTTTGTTAGATCTTGGGTAAAAATGAAATTTGAAGAATTGATTGCCGTATTACAAATTAGCACAAACAGTTGTTTTAGACCAAATCTCTCGATCATTTCGGTGTTCATTCAGGAATCTCGCCGCTAACCACTCGTGAAAAGTTCCGTCACCGGCACTAACAAGATGGCGCGCCTGAGAAAGCAATGTAATATCGACCAACGCGATTACACCGCGATCTAGTTTATCCGAAGAGGGAGAATAAGTTACCCCCTTCGATTCCTTCAAAATGCGGTCATGGATATCTTTAAAGACATTCTCATTGAGATGTTTTGTCATGCGATAGCGCACTAACGACCCGGAACCAAAATCTCCCATATCTGTGGCAACCAAAACTTTTGATAAACCATGTGTCTTCTTTAGAGCCACCAGCACCTGCATTACAAAGTAAAAAGTTGCATGAAAAGCAGTTGAAAAGATTTACTTTAAACAGCAATATTGATAAAAATGGATTTAAATCGGAGTTTTCAACCGAAATAAATCTCGAAAAACAAATGCGGACAAACCTCAAGAAGCAAATCGACGCACTCATAAAGTCTATCCAATGACTTTGCAAGCAAAATCTTTTCACCGCGTACGTATAAAGCGATGTAATTTCCGAGTAAATTTTCTTTTCTAAAACGTTGGACCTCTTGCATCACAGAAAGACCCGGCTTTAAAGCAAATGTGAGATCCAGTGAAGAGAACTTGAGATGATCTTCACGAAACTTTAGCCGATAGGCTTTACCGTCAATTCCTCTCCACTGAACAATATTTAAACACTTTGCATCCTTAACAATATCTCTTTCCAACACTCTCCAGTCAGTTATAACAGCACTATTAACACAAAACTGTTTTCCCGCAGTTTTCCTCATCGTTTTATCGATTAAAGTGCACTCCGTCCAACCTTTTTTGGTAGATTTCTGTAGAATGCTATTAAAATCGTTGTCTTTAATACCGAAACGTTTATTTGTGAACTTCTTCGAAGCAGTCGAGTTTTCAATGAAATGGATGCTCACATGATCAGCGTTGTTTGATGGACACTCCTTGAGGTATTCTTGTTTGTCTGCCAGTGAAGTGTACCCAGTTGTCCGGAGCAAGTTATCCAGGTACGTTTCATTAAAGTATGTTTCTAAATGCGACCATGCAGCATTTGGACCAAATTTAGTCTGTCTGACAAAAGGCCTGACAACAGATCGCCCGCTTTGTCCAGCCTGCACGCATAGGCTCAGTAGTGCTCGTGTGTTTTTTGATAGTTGGTCGTTGAGGATTTCATGCACAAAAACATATTTCTTTGGTGGAGATTTGTACTTGGCTTTCGGCAAAACATTGATCGCTTTTGAAAAGCTGAAGTTGGTGTATTTCAAAGTAACAAGAGATGTTTTGCTCTTCCAGTTTCGGACGATTTGCACTTGAAGATTTTTACGAATAATTCCATTAACTTTTCTGAACAAATCCTGATAGTCCAGACCTTTAATTTTTCCTTTGTATCGATAACCAGTTTTGCTTTCTGTCGGCCGCGAATTTGTCGTTTGCATTACGTTCACTGGGATATCGTAGGCGTTTTGATAAATTTTCACCACCTCATGATGCATGATGTGGCCTTTGTGAAAAAAAAACCATCCACAAAGGAAAATCTGAATAAGGACGAAAACGCCAACCCAAACGTGAAAAAAACGCAGCCATCTGTTGGAGAAAAAAGCCACATCAGTTTACACGAAGGAAATCTTCAAAAAAACTTAAATTTTCGCTTTTAGTCAAGAATAACAACAGTTTTATTAAAATAATGCAAATTTTCGCTATAAATATAGGAACCATATTGATATGTGGCAAATTTGTCTGGTAACTTACGTGACCATGTTCCTGGAATTTAGTGTTGTAACAACTTTCCTCAGCCTAAAAAAACATAAGTGAAAATACATGATGCGAAATAACGGGGAAAATGCTATTCGTGGGAGTACAATTAGTATTGAAAGCCATTATTTAATATTATGTACGATCTAATTTTGTAATGATTTTGTTATTAATAATATAATTGTGAAGAATTTTGTCATACACAGTCACAGATGATTGTTGAATATTTGCCGAACAAACCAGTTGGTCAGTTGGCTGAGTTATAGGTGCTTTTTATATTTTGACATTTTGTTCTACCTCCGTATAAAGTATAAAGTCAATAACATAAATAACAATCGCTTATCGGCATGTTGTCATGCATAATATATATGTAATATGTCGTCTGCATTTCGTGAAATTCAAAATGAATGACCAGTGTCTAATATTGATTGAAGGATTTGTCGCGCCGGGAATCGATCGTTTCATGTGAATCGGAGAATCACAGACGAATTTCTCGTTGATCTTTACATGCGATTGAGAAGCAACCAGATTCATTGACACGTCACTCTCAGATTATATCTCTGTAATGCTGGGATATGCTGTAATCTATTAATCGTCTTGTAAAAAATAAAATAAATATACCTTATACTTGAACTTTTGGTCTGTGTTGGTTTTCAAAATGTTGTTGTATTACTAGTGTAAAGGGCAATGCCAAATCGATAAGTGAGTATAATCACATATTTGTGTTCTACATTATTCAAATCTTTTCAAAATGAACACGGTCAGTGAACACGCATGAATATAGTGAATACGTTTTAAAGCGTTGCCCACACTGGCGAACTTCACACGCACACATGCATTTAATGATCTGTCTTTGTATAATTCGGGCCAATAGCATGTCTCATGTTTTGTTAAAACTTAATAACTGAAACCTTTTTTTAAACCTTGTGTTGGGTGTTTAAAAAGCGACCACTGTCTTAATATTCTAAAATCTACATTGTCCTTAGAGCTTATAGCATAATGATTCTAGAAAATCTTATTTGTTTGCGCACCACAAGACTTTATTTAGACAATTGTGCCGCTATACAGGGTGTCTTAAAAATACCGAAAACTATTGAAATCACTCAGTGTTAAAATTTGAATGCTGTGTTTACGAAGTTCATGATATTCTTATTTCATGATATTCGCTTTCTATATGATAAGAAAAGATGGAGTGTTTCTGAGTATTTGGCAATTTTGCGTTTTCGCTACAGGGTGTATAAAAAAGGCAAAAAATATTCACTTTGTGAGTTGCATAATAGAAGTACTTCTACTATTGTGCTTAATAAAATCGCGGTGAAATCCAGGCTTCAAGGGAACAGGTTTGCATTAAAGAAAAATAGTTAGAGAACAATGAACGAGGCAAAAGAATAACGTTAATTGAAAATTAATTATCAATTGTGCTAGGAAGCCTAATGCTTATATAAGACGTCTTGAAACGTGTTTGAACAGACGAGACCGGACCAGCGATAGAAGAACGTCGAAGAAGCTTTTTTGAAATGAGAAGGCTGGACGAAACTAGACTTGTCCTTTTGCTGTGCATCGTTATGGCTGTAGCCCAACCTTCAAGCAATCGGCCAGAAGGTATGAATGTATATTATATAGAACACTCAATGGGACCATATGACTCAACTAAGCCGATAAAATGAACTGTGCATGTGTCGGACGCAACTTTGCCGTCTTTGTTCTCTGTATCTTCATTCCTCAAAACGAAATATCGAAATTAAGCTTCAACTCCGTTTCGAGATGTTTTTGATCGCTTGTCGGCCAACTCTACTAAAATGTTCATCGCATTTTTACATCGTATTCTTTTTGCAGAACGAAAAGACTTATTCGAAGGAGACATAAACATTCCAGAACTGAAAGAAACTCAGAAAAGCGAGGCGAAGTTTGAACATGTTAGGAAATATAGGTCTTGCTTTACGTTAAGGTTTGGAATCACAGTTCAGGAAATACTCCCACGGACAAATCGACTCTCTTGGCGTCATTTATGATTATGGCAGTGTCATGCATTATCCGCGTCGTGCATTCTCCGGCAACGGTCGGGATACCATCGTCCCGAGGAAACCAGGAGTTGTAAGTTGCCTGCCTGCCTGCCTGGGCTTGCACTGGGGCCGGTTGTTCGAAAGGCGTTTAGTGCATTGAAATGCATTTAATACGTACTTCCATAGTTCCATTGACAATTAAACTATTCATATCGAAGTATTTCAGCTCAGTTTTTCGAAAAGTAAATAATTTTGTTTTTCATTTAAACTTATCCACCGTTTAGGCTAAACGAGTTTCGAACAACCGGCCCCTGGACGATAAAGCTGTTCGCTGTATCGTTTATAATCTACATTTTAATCATTTTCACATATTTACCAGGAAATTGGTCAACGCAGTCGGCTGAGTGGCAAGGACGCACTACAAGCAAACCTAATGTATCAATGTTTATCCACAATCGTACCCCCGCAGTCATCAACTATCCCTCCACCGGAGAACAGTGCTCCAGAAGGTAGATAAGCATTGCAGTTTTATTTATCAGCTTTTATCTTGCATAGTAGAGAAGAGTATGACAGGTTCTTTAGGGTTTTATCGAAATCTAATTTTGTGAGTGGATTAATTAAGAACTGGAAATTAATTGTGTTCAACATGATGAAAGCAAAATTTTTCGTTTTCAATTTGAACCATTCACTTTTGTTTTGTTTCCTGTAGGGTTTATCATGCATCTTCAATCTAAAAAGTGCTTTTACCCGGCCGGCGATAAGGTTGAGGGAGAAAACCACCCAGTTGTACTGTACAAGTGCGATAAGCATACCGGACGTTTTCGAATGTACGAGAATGGCACCATTCAACACGTATTGAGCGGCATGTGTGTACATCCCAACGGGGATTGTTTACCCCCGGAAGATGGCACTGAGCTGGTTTTATCCAAATCATGCGGTGGTCGTACGAGGTCGTTTTTGATCAACTTGGATGGTTTGCTAATTCACAGCAGCAAGACATGCGTGCGACCAGCCCACCACAGCGAACGAGTACCAGACAACACGAGGGTCGTAATTTACCGAACCTGCAGCGCTTCAAAATTTGCTTTTGCGTTCACCGGTAAGTACGTAAACTTTTCACGATATTTTCAGATGTTCTATGACCTCAATTCGTGTAACTTTAAGACCATATCATGTGATACGAGCATGCCTTCAAGCTTTTATTTCTTTTCAAACATTCAAACATTTCAAGATTCAAACATCAAATATTGCTATGTCTATTTTTCTAGCCTTACCGCGAACTAACAAGAAAAACCTTGCGCTCGGAAAGCCCGCGGGGCAAAGGTCCACCTACAAACAGGGCGTCGCATCCAAAGCTGTGGATGGAAAGAGGAATGGGAACTATTATGAAGGGTTCTGCTCTCATACATTACGATCGACTCAACCGTGGTGGATGTTGGATTTTGGTAAAAAGGTTTGTGATAGAACTTGATGAAATGAAAATGAAGCTCTTTATTCCACCCATCCAATGTAAAAATGGGAAACCGAAAATAAATCAAGTTCTTTTTGCGGTAGAAATAGGAAATAAGTAGCTTTTATCTTTTTTGAGGAACGAGTGGAAGCCGTCTACGTGTCCAATCGCGCTGACTGCTGCTGGTGGCGACTTTCTGGTTTTGAAATTCGTGTTGGCGACAAGAAGAACATCGCGGAAAACCCACAGTGCGGGACGAAACATTCTCTAAAACGCGGCGAAACGAGGGAAATTCTGTGCCGACCGCCGCTGGAGGGACGATTTATTAGCATATCAATGGTCCAACGATCCCGTGGAACATTTCTCACTCTTTGTGAAGTCGCTGTTTACGAACGTAAGTCGAGAGTCTAGCAGAACTAGCGATTGAGTAAACTACTTTGCAACCTTAGTTTGAGATATTTTACTAGCGATTGAGTGAACTACTTTGCAACCTTAGCGTTTAAGATATTGAAAAACAAGACAAATTTTGGTGATGCTTTTACTGTAGGGCATGGAATATCATAGGGCAGGAATATTACCTAAACATTTTAACAGAAATTGTTAGCTAGAAACTGGTTTTTATCTGATCGCCACATTTTCTTTTCAGCTTCAACTAAAAGTCCTACTAAAAAACCTCCAAAACCAGGCAGGAGAACTATAAAACGAAATAAACTGGTGTTCATGACCACTCGTGTCTTCCTGTACTAGATGACTTCCCCTCCTTTTTATGATAGAAATCCAAGGAGTCTTGCAACATTCAAATTCAAAGCTATGCGTTGTTCCGAAGTACCAGCAGGTCGTAAACAATTCGGTGGTGATGCTAACTGCAAAATGTTCGGAAAGTTTCGCCCGTTTCCGAAGTCTCACCGACGGCTCTTTCCAGCACATCGATAGTGGAATGTGTCTCGGTCCAAGAGGCGGTTGTATTAAATCTTCAAGGGATGCAGAGCTCGTCCTTCTTGATCTGTGTGGAATAGAAGAGACCGAATTTAGTTTTACCGAGAAAGGAAGTTTAATGCATGTGATGTCGAAAACGTGTGCTCGTCCAAGCAGTTATCCCGTAACAAACGAAGATACGTCGATGATTGTGTTAAATTCTTTATGTGACACGCCTAGAGACAAGTTCGAATTCGTAACAGGTACGAAATAATCTACGAAGATGATCTATTGTAAATCTGATAGTGCCAAGACACGGCTATTTCGTTTCTTAATGTACTACGTGTTCTCCATTGATATATTTTTAGTACCAATGCCAACACCGACATCCCTGCCAGGAATTGGAAATTGTGGTCGACCTACACTTTCGAAAGCTGCCTTGGTTATTGGTGGGGTAAATGCTAAACCAGGAGCCTGGCCGTGGCAGGTAATTAATCATGTTGTTGCTTTGGAACTTGTCAATGCATTGAAAACTGGACGCCACTACCTGGGAAGCACCTTTGATGATTTTGCAGTGCTGGAAGGAGAATATAAACAATAGAGTCTTATTTTTTCAGGCGGCACTCACGCGAGATGGTCGTTTCATATGTGGAGGTTCTTTAATAAACAAAAACTGGGTTGTAACTGCAGCGCACCGTATCAACACCCGAATAAGGTAAGTGGGAAGACAGACAGCTCATCTTATCGGTTAGATGCCTGGTCAATTACTGAAGCTGGTTTTAGGGTGGTTAAGGTGTCCTTTGACAGTTCGACTATACCATTACAATGTTCTCTACTCTTCAGCGCGAGGAGATACAAGGTTATACTGGGTGAGCACGACCGTGGACACGGCGAAGGAACCGAACAGACAATCATGGTGAAAAGATACGTGAGACATCCCAGTTACAACAAACCATATCCAATCAACAACGACATTGCATTACTTCAGTTGGATACTCCAGCGAGGATAACATCACGTGTTAATACCGTATGTTTACCGCCACAGAACTACAAAGTACCACCAATTATCTCAACTTGTTACATTACCGGTAAGTTGGGCTTGACGATGGTGAACTTATGGGACAAAATTTCAGTAGAGTTCAAAACAAATCAAATGTACGCAAAATGCAATTAGCTCTACCTGTGAGTGTTTAAGTTTGCATCTGCTACTTGGGTGAACTTTTTCTCCAGAAAATTGTCAGAATTCCAGATATTTAAAGCCTTATGTCTGAATGTTTAGATGTTATCTTTGTGACGCATGTTTGACGTTGATCAAAAATTATCAGTGAACTTTCTTTTTATACAGGTTGGGGAAAAATTCGACATCCTGGTAATTCGCATCCAATATTACAACAAGGAGAAATGCCTCCTATCTCAAATGCTGTTTGTCACGAGAAACTAAAGAAACAACAAGGTTAGTTATCAGTAAAACATGACTTTACGATCCTATATGAAACTTTCAAACGTAACGCAAACTCAGATGATCTACATGCACGATAACTTGGGCCATATATAGGCATAGGTATTTGAAAATTATAGAAACAAGCCCGTAACTTCATATTTTAACCTCACAAGGTGGTTCGTCACTGACCATCACCGAGAACATGTTATGCGCTGGAAAAGAAGATAATGACATCAGCGGTTGTCATGGAGACAGTGGAGGACCTTACGTGTGCAAGGACAAAAGCGGCCGTTGGTTTTTACAAGGGATCGTGAGCTGGGGCAGTACGCGATGCCGAATCTCCGAGATCTACACCGTGTTTGCGAGGGCAGCGAGATTTCGAACGTGGATCGATAAAGAAATCTTGGAAGTATCCGCTTAACCGGGAATTGGAGAGAATTAGGTACATTTAATATTGAAATTATAGCATTCAATTTTTATTTTTTTTCAATTATTCAAATTTTTTCAATGACTTAGAGTATATATCGAGTCAGAAAAGTCAAATAGGAAATATATCACGAATGAAGTAATTTACAGCTTGAATTTGTATTCGACTCGTAAAGACGAAGGAAGTGTTCCACTTCTAACCAATTTGATGTTGCGCACTACAGTTTTCATGGTTGTATAAATCTTTTCATGAACGCACTGGAGAATTCTCGATCTTCTGAACACAATTCGAGAGCTTTTGTTCAAAATCGCTTTCCCATGCCCGATCCAATTAAGGTCTATAGAAATCGTAATGGTATTCAACTCCTGTATTATTGCAGAAGTGTACGTCACGGTAGAGAAAATATATATATTAATTCAACGCGAGAGAAACTTAGAAAATCGCAGCGTCTTTGCTGTCTTTATTTTTCCTTCATTACTTGCTAGCCGTTTCCGTTGCTGGGCATTTTCTCTCGACCTAGTCCCCCGTAACGTGGACGTGTTGCGAAGCCAAACCGAAAGCACTGTTAACAACCGCTTAATTACACGCATACCGGAATTTCAGCAATCCTCAAAGGTTACAAGACTGCATTTACCGTGTGTGAGTTTGTTTCCAAGTCGCATCGGATCTATCGAACTACATCTACTTGGCTTAAATAACTATTCTGCACAGACTCTTTTTATGTAAGTATATAGCAGACATCTAGTGCTTCCTAGTGCTCAAAATAAAGCGGGTTTTATACTCGAACTGATGTCATCTATAAACGCAATGGTTGGTCGAATGCTCGATCAATACAAGTTATACGAAACGTGTAATATCTACAAAATTATAGCCATAACACAATAACATAAAGTGATATAAGTATTTATGACACCAGTATAAGTAGACGTTCAACCTGTGTTATTTGCATTTCATTTTATTGTACTGGAGCAGCTGTTGTTCTGTTGTTGGGTTAACGTCTCACTGCGTTGGCTGTGTGTGTAAGAACAGCGAAAATGATCGTGCTTCTAGAAAGAAAAACGTCTAAAACCGCATACATCAAAGGTGCACAAACTTCTGAGAAACTCCTGTTCTAACGACACCGAACTTTTACGTCTTGTCTCCCAAAACCATGTGTCGTTGATTGAGGGTCTATACAGGAAGTATAGACACTATACTCTTGAGCTCTTTGCATGTATATCAGTATATGTATGTCTTTACGACTTACATTTTCAACCTACGCCGGAATGTTGTCTCTAAAGTGGTTCTCTGACTGTTTAAACGTTTGCAGAAGCTAAAGCTTTAAAGCTTCATACAATTTTTATATACCTATTAAGACTATTTGGCAAATTGGCGAGGAATCGCGACGTGATTAAAATTTAATAAAATCAGTTGCAGACAAAATTTATACGCAATCACTTCAATCGCTTCAAACACCGCTTTACCTTTATTGACCAATTTCACGAGCTAAAGACTCGATACTTAGCTACAGGAAATTTAGGAATGAAAAGAAGAAATCGGTTTGCGCTTAGTGATGTGAATAAATGCACCTCAGTTAACAGTCGATTTCGAAAGTAATTTGGTTCGTCACTGACGACTGCGTTTTCTGAGAAAAGAACTTACCACAAGTTTAATTAAGGGGCTCGTCGTAACTATAGAGTATAGTCCTAACAATTCCAAATAACCCTGTGTTGCAAAACGTATCGAACGCATCTTATTTTGGAGTATCGGAGTCCAAGTTACATACAAAACAATACTTTTATAAGACAATACAATATATATTATTCCCGGCAATTCAACAAATTTGCATGCGAATGATGCGAACACAAATACTGGAGTATAAACATAATTTTGAATATTAATCAGTTGTCTTTCTGTTTCTGACTTTGTCTCCCTCGGTTGTAAGAACTGATCGATATTGCTTAAAGTGATATTCTTGCCTGTATAGGAGCACTAGGATTAAACAAGTTTATATAAATATGTAAAGTTTCGGGTTGACGCAGTAGATGTCACTAGAAGTGTAGTATTACACTGGAAAATTCTTTAATCTTCGTCACACTTATGGCTGAATGTACGTTGAGAGTGAGGATAAATACTTTAAGCAAACATGATTTTACGATCATTTTTCAAGAAATTGTATTTTTAAGAATCGTCTAAGTCGTTGTCATAACGTATCAAATTCATTTTACTATATTGAAGCATGGCAGAACAACCACCACCCTACCCAGGAGAGAATACAAAGCAACCATTACCTGCAGATTACCCCGCTCAACCCTCCTACGCTCCTCAGTCCACGCCTGGCTACCCTCCCCAGCCAACTCCTGGCTATCCCCCTCAAGCAATGCCGTCTCAAGCTGGTCCATCCTACCCGGGGCAGCCTCAGCCGGCGACGGGTTACCCTCCACAACCTGGGTATGGGCAAAAGGGGTACGCCCCTGGCTATCAACCCGCGCCGCAACCATATGCACAGCAACCGACCAGTATGATAAACAATACCAACACAACTGTTGTCGTTACAGTAAGTTAGACTTCTTTATCATTTCACCAGACAACAAATAACTCAACTGATCTTTGTTGCTTTCCAAGCAGGCCACGTTCAAACAGGGGCGTAACTAGAAGGACAATTGGGTGGTGAATATTCATGTATTCAGTTTCGAAGGATTTCTATTGCAAACTGTTGCACTTCAAGCAAATGATGTCTCATTAACTATTACTTTTTTTAGCAACAACCGACAGTGACAGCAACCGTGATTCCTTACGTAAACGATTACATGGGTCTGTCCATATTCTCCTGCCTTTGCTGCTGTTGGCTTATTGGGTGTTTTGCCATCATTAAATCCAGCGAGGTATGTGCATGTGATGAGATTATAACCTAAGGCAAAAATTATACCCTCTAAGCCCTCTTTATAGCACGTTTAAGCTAGTCGAGAATTAAGACAAACATCGATTTAGGCTTCGTATCCTAAGAGCAACCGATGCATTAAATGTAGTCTTCCGGTCACTGATATTGGTCTTTTATAGGCGAGAAGTCATTTCAACGCAGGGAATTACACCCAAGCCATGTCTTCAGCATTGACAGCAAGAAATCTTTCGTATGCTTCGATATTTTGTGGAATTGGCTCCGTCATCTTGATCATTATTATAGTTTCTGCAAGCTAGATACATTGTGATTAATATGCATGCATGAAAAAAGCATCGTGATAGTAGTTTAGTTTAGTCTTAGATAGCCGAAAACGTTTGTTTTAGATCGTAACCATGGGATTTTGATCAACGCTTCCCGTCCTTTCCTCTACCGTTTGCATTTGAATACAATTTCCAATTGGTCCAAGAGTCTCAGTTCATCACCTGAAACATAATTTTTCATAAAAATTTTTTTAGTTTGCAATCATCTCGGCTTATATTTTTAAATTCCTAAAATTTGATCGAAAACTCACGGTTGTCCTTTGGTCCCCCCCCCCAGCATTTGACAAAACTTTTTCAAGTTCTTGCTGAAAATATATTTGATGAAATTAAGCGATTTAGTTGTTTAACGTGGGAAGATAATAAACATTAGCGTAAGTTAAGTAAATAAACACCAACTCTAAGGCAATGGTAATATAACCATTTTATATATACCACACCACATTTGGAAGGTCGTAGTTTAATAGTAATTTGTTGCATGATCAATTGTCACATCGATTTGTATTCTGAATAGTAAGAAAGCCAATATAACGAACATGATGCTAAAACGTGCACAGTGTCAGATTATACTTTTCTTCGTTCCGTTTCGACGATGAATGGAGGCGCTGATATATATATTTGTGAAGTAAGATTATACACTAGCTTGGGACCTTGGATTGCTTTGAATTCAAACTACTGCATGACTTCTCAGCTAAGCGTCTTATCACAGCTAGGAAGACTTTTCAAGAACGCATTGTACGTTTAAATATTGTTGCGGGCAAAATCAAACTTCAAAATATGAATTTCATTTCGCTATTTTGCTGCAGTGAAATGCATGGCATTTCTAAATTTGGCCCTCTGCACCTCAGACCAGACGGGATCCGAAAATATTTGACATGTTGCATGTTTGTGGTCATTTTAATCTGCCCTTACGAGCCATATCAGAAGTCTCCAGGAAAATCACAGTTCGAACTTGACCATTATCTGTCAACGATTGGGAATACAATAGCGTATAGAATGACAAACGGAGATATCAACACTGGATTTGTGCGTCACCCCGTCACAGCGCAGTACAATTTCCGCCCCGTATTTAACTTCCTTGTGTTTATCCACTTTTCTCAAATTCAGTAAAATGGATACGAATTTTCGTCCGATTAAGTCGTTTCTTGGCATATTCTGTTTCGCTATCCTGGCGCATCTCATTCAAGGTATGTGTCGCATTTCTTTTCATTGGGTATGAATCTACACTGTGAAATACCGATAGATATTTCAACTACAACTGGGAAGGAAATTTAAACATCAGTGTTAATAATGCCAATGGCTATTTGACATAGCACTTGTTAGTGCAAACAATTAAACTGCTGGTGATCAAATTGATTGTCGTGCTTTGAAATTGTTCACTAGTAACGTTAGTCATTGGCAAGCCTGTTAGTTGAAAGTTAAATACGTATTTATTCGCATATAATATGCAAATTTGCCTACTATTCGCTGGTTGCACAAATTTTGTAGATAACGGCTATAACTATGGCAAACGCACTATAGCGCACATCTATATATGACGTTTAATACGTGAGTCTAGATCTCACCTAGTCACCTTAAGACTTGTGAAAGAACCAAGCTTTCTGGAATGACTGCGTTCAATAACTTTACGTTATCTGGAAATCCGTCGTTGAAAACAATCCACAGATATGTTGCATGCTTTCCCAAAAAATTGTTACCTTATTTGCTGGAAGCATTTTGGAGTAAGAAAGTCTTCAAGACCGACAGAATCTTCAACTTTTTTGTATCGTCTACGAAGGTTAATCTCAGGTTATCAAGTGGTGACTGATAATAAGTAGCAGGCAGCATAAATAGCATGCAAACTGCGCCACAATGGGTCGATCATTACTGCGTGTCACTTGGTCAATTCTAGGTAGAGTTTTCGTGCCATCATTGTATCTATTATGCAATAAAACTCGACGGAATCTTGCTGATTTTATTGTACAAAGCCCGCTTGAGACTTTCCTGTATTGTAGACAGTTATTTCTCCCATCTTAAAAGTGATTTTACGAGTATTCTTGTAAGCGTTGATGATTATAGCTTCAGAAGCTCTGCTGTGTCCACGAACCAACGCTGTGCCATCACGTCATTGCACGGATGAATGCATAGTACAAGTTGGGTGTCGTAATTCCAGAAAGAAGTGCCTTTGCGACGGCGACTGCGGATACAGTTGTGTCTATCCCAGTAAGTACATAACTTGCATGCCTTGTCCTTGAATGTCCTGTGCACAGTTCATGAAGATCACTCAGATGTACCACAATCAGGTGTACCAGACTTCTCCGGCGAATTGGCCGCCATTTCAGAAAACGAAATGTCCTGAAACGCTCTTCCTCTTTATTTCAGACATACGTTGTTCACGACCCAGAAGGATTAGAAATGGAAGAGTAACTTGGAATCAACAATATCGATTCAGCGGTACCCAAACAGTCAAATGTAATCCTGGTTTTCAGCTGTCGGGATCTGTGATAAGAACATGTCGCGGAAACGGATACTGGGATGGAAAACAAGCAAGATGTAGTAAGGTTTTATGTTACTTTTCAAATAGAGCTGTCGATCACATTTGCCAATATCTGTCCGAATGAATTTGAGGAGTGAGATAACCCTCAAAAGAGAAGAGATAATCTCGTTGTTTACGCCAGAAATTGAAATTGAGACACAAATTATTCGTTTAGAAAGGTTGCAAAATAATTGTCAGGATCCTGGAACGAGCGATTTGCTGTTGCGTACAACTAAAAGAAAGAAATCATACAAACCTGGTACCAGGTTAAACTTCTATTGTCCACACAAATTTTCTCTAAGGGGATCAAGATCTATAGTTTGTGGAAGAGATGGGACATGGTCAGCCTCCGTACCAAAGTGTGTTGGTAAGATATAATGCCTCGTATCAAGAATTAAATAGATGTTGGCGCTGAGAGTTTTTAAGCCTTTGCCACATTGCAAAATCGGGTATTATTCACCTAGGGATTGTTACTATGCATACCAAGGCTTCACAGAAGATATGCGCAAAACTGATGGAATTTTTTTTCTTTTTTCAGCCCAAAAATGCACGAAAGCAGTTTTGCCTGCCCACACGTATGTGCGAATACCTAGCAACTGGGAGAGCCGACGTGAATATGGCGTACGCTTCAGTTTGTCATGTGACCATGGCTATACCTCAATTCAACGCGGCACGTTGCTATGCGACGTTCCTGATTGGCAACTTGAACCCAGTACCTTCAAATGCTTCCGTGAGTCTCGTTCATGATTTTTACCAATATTCTCACCATTTAAGGTAATGTTACGATAAAACAACTTTCAACATCAACTCGCAACGCAACAATGTTTTAAAAAAGGTTCATGCGTCGAATATGATATATATGAGCTAGTTTGTAACACAGATATTGTTTTGGAAACAAGTTGAAAGTTTATGAACTGTTTCTACTTTTATTATTGTTGCGTTGCGAGTTGATGTTGGAAGTTGTTTCGTGTATAACATTATCTTTAGCCAGAGACGCGGGTAAAACACTAAAGTCTACCTTCTTCTCCTCAACATATTTTTTATTTTTTAGCGAAAAGCTGTCCTAATCTTGGAAGACCAAGAAATGGAGATATAAGGGGTTTATTTCATTTTAAGGAGAAAGTTTATTACACATGTAAAGATTGTTATGAGTTAAGAGGACCTTCATACCGGGTTTGTCAAGCGGATCAGACTTGGTCTGACACAGAACCTACTTGCGAGCGTAAGTAAAGTTGCCAGTTTTGGACCGTATTTTTTGAAAGATTCACTCGCGCATGCGCAGCGTTCTCGATGTATGGTAGACTTCTTCTCCTGAAGAACATGGCTATTTTGTATCTTATGCAGCGGTCAGATGCAGCTTTCTTCAAAATCCAACTAATGGCTATCTGACCTCAAACTCACAGCAGTGCAACAGCATTGTTGAGTATCATTGTGATCATGGATATAATTTGAATGGATCACCCAGAAGGCGCTGTCAGAGCGATGGCACGTGGAGTGGAGATGAAGCAACTTGTGAAGGTAAGACTGTGAATTTGTCTCCTATTACAATCCCCTTACTATCACCATAATAACCATCATGATCATGACTATCACCTACACACACAAATGAAAATGGTACCAACATTGGCATATATATGGTATCATTATTATCGTCACCATTATCATTTCATCATGCATTGTCATCATTGATGATTATTTACGTGCCTTTATCATCACCATAAGAAATATTTTCTGAATAACCATCATCGTAACCACCACCACCATTTTCATTTACCATCACCAGCACCATTATTTTCATTACCATCAAGCACTTTGTCTTTGTCTTAAAAAGTATGTTTATCTTTGCAGCTAAACGTTGTCGGGATCCAGGCACATTATTAAAGGGAAGATTCGAAGGAGATTTAGAAGTCGGAAAAACTATTAAATTTTCGTGTGATGACTGTTACAAACTGCTCGGCAGCTCAACCAGGACATGTAAATCTGATCTAACCTGGACTGGCCAACAGCCTACTTGCATTGGTAAGCTTAATAATATTCCCTTTTTTGTTTCTCTACATTGTCCAGCCGCCAGCGAATGAATAATCGTGTGTTAAACTTATAATATAACTTGTCATCAAATTAACAAATGTCTACAATAGACCAAAATTCTTTCGACGTTTCGAGCTAAGGACGTTTGTCGGGAGAGAGGGCAGTTGCTGTCACATTTATGAAAATCACAGATGTGTTTTAAAATAGCTGTATTATCAGAAGGTGGGGTAATTCAAATGCTATGCAGCAAAACGTAACTCGTGTAACACTACCTTTCACTCTACATTTAGCTGTTAGATGCAGCCGATTGCAAAGGCCAAGGAATGGACGAAGCGTTGTATTTTCCACCTTTTGCGGGAGATCTACAGAATTCCGATGTGACCCTGGTTATCAATTAAGAGGCTCATGGAAAGTAACCTGTCAGGTTGACGGAACCTGGTCTGCAGGAACTCCACTTTGTCTCCCAGGTAAGACGCTTATTGTTCTGAGTACAGATTTGCCCGGCCTATTGCTGAATAAGTAAGCCGAACATTAAATATTGTATAGATAGGCGGTTCTTTAGTTTCTCTGTTCAAACACTGAGGAAGGCAAAGGTTATGGTAATAATATTTAGCTTAAAGTAATTTAGTGTGTTCTTTTTTGAAACAAGCCAAGCAACACTTCTTTTTAAATTTATGTCAGTCAGAACTGATCCACCAAATAAACTAACAACTGCAGTCATGACTACGATACCTACTATCTTCAGCACAAGTGCGAATCCAACTCTACCAAAAACTACGTCCATGGTTTTAAGTAAGTATTCATATGTTCACAGTTCATATGTTCACAGTTCATACATACTGCATGCACTGTTATTCAGTAGTCTTTATCACTGTTTTTACTGAATCTCTCTCCCTCTGGGGCTGGTTGGAGACCTTCCTTTTTTACATTCCAGTTCAAGTCACAGGCTGTTTTAAACATTCCCTATGCTGAACAAAGTTTAGTTTAATGCATCTAAGCACTTACCTTCTACTTTGAGTCGAACAACCGTTTAAAACCGATTCAATTGGGTCGATTCCATTTGGACACTCGGAGATATGCTTCTTTCTCCTCCAGAATCGACTTGTGGACATCCTTCTCTCCCGCAAAACGCAAAAATACACCTGCACCGAAAAAATATCTTACTGATTGGATGCAAAGAAAATTATGTCAGCCTAAAGTTTGGCTGGCTCCAATGTAACTTAAAAAAACGTCAATGGACTATCAAGCAACGTGCAAAATGTTTGGGTACGTGTAGTCTCTCGTGGAAAATTTCTGACTTGGTCAGCATATTTAGATTACTTATTAGGTTGTATCAAAGATTAAAGATAATTTAAAGTGACGATATTTTGGCAGATGTAAGCTGATGAAGATATTGGTTTTTTTGCATGTTATTTAGCAAAAAGTTGTTCAGATCCTGGTGCTCCTATGCATGGCTATAAACAGGGTGTATCATACTTCATTTCCGATGAAGTGACTTTTGGTTGTGACCATTGTTATCGTTTGGTTGGCAGTTCAAGGAGGACATGTTTGAAAAATGAAACTTGGAGTGGAACCCAACCAACTTGCGAATGTTAGTTATGTACGTCATCATCATCATCATCATCATCATCATCATCATCATCATCATCATCATCATCATCATCATCATCATCATCATCGTCGTCGTCGTCGTCA
This sequence comes from Dendronephthya gigantea, assembly GCF_004324835.1. Lineage (NCBI taxonomy): Eukaryota > Metazoa > Cnidaria > Anthozoa > Malacalcyonacea > Nephtheidae > Dendronephthya > Dendronephthya gigantea. The sequence goes on from NW_021163044.1 coordinate 1,297,327, forward strand.
TCATCATCATCATCATCATCATCATCATCATCATCATCATCATCATCATCATCATCGTCGTCGTCGTCGTCATCATCATCATCATCATCATCATCATCATCATCATCATCATCATCATCATCATCATCATCATCATCATCATCATCATCATCATCATCATCATCATCATCATCATCATCATCATCATCATCATCATCATCATCATCATCATCATCATCATCATCATCATCATCATCATCATCATCATCATCATCATCGTCATCATCATCATCATCATCATCATCATCATCATCATCATCATCATCATCATCATCGTCTTCATCGTCGTCATCATCATCATCATCATCATCATCATCATCATCATCATCATCATCATCATCATCATCATCATCATCATCATCATCATCATCATCATCATCATCATCATCATCATCATCATCATCATCATCATCATCATCATCATCATCATCATCATCATCATCATCATCATCATCATCATCATCATCATCATCATCGGTGCATTCGACCATGGTCGAGTATGCCGTTTTTCGGTGTACATAATAGCCCAATGACAATTACTTTTCTTTTTAGTAATAACATGTCCTACGCTCAAAAACACAGACAACGCTACTGTTGAGCAATCATCTCGTTCATGCAATGAAAAAGCCACATATACTTGTAGAGATTCCAGACTAACTATTTTGGGTTCTGGTCAAAAAATTTGTAACGAAAGCGGAATGTGGGAAGGCGCAGAACCAAAGTGCATCTGTAAGCTCGATTTCAGTGCCTGATCAACTAATACACGTATGAATCATTAAGATGTATTCTGCATATCCTTCTTTAGACTCGAATCCGAACATAGCGCTTGGAAAACCAACCTCAATATCTTCTTTTGACCCAGAATGGGGCGGACCAGGAAGATTTGCAGTTGATGGTAAGAGAGCAGGAACAATGTTCCATACGAAATGGGAAATTGCACCATGGTTAAGAATCGATTTACAAAGAGAGGTAGGTATACTTTGGACACGATTTTTAATTTAGTTATTATTATTTAAACAGCATCAGTTCCGATTGTTTGCTATCCTTTGCCGAAATGGATCACAGGCAACCTGATACTAATCAAAGCGTAAAGCAATCGGGCAAATGCAATATCTTTTTTAATGAAATGTGATACGATACTGCCGTAAAGTCTTTGTCTCCCCATTTGTTGCTTCCTCTGGTCTTCTCAAGGCTGATCATTAGCCATAAAAATAGTATTTTATATTAAATTTGGCTTGCAATATTTAGGAAACAATTTCAACGGTAATCGTGGTTAATCGTCGAGATTGCTGCGTTCGTAGAATGAATGATTTCACGGTTTCTGTTGGTAACAATGGCACTGAAATACGAAATAATGCTGCATGTGGTGGACGCTCCAAAGCTCGAGTTGGACCTATGATTATCGATTGTCGCAAACCGTTGCGTGGTAGATATGTTTCTGTGTATTTGCCATTTACAACGTACCTGCGTACGATGAACCTGGTTGAAGTCGAAGTGTATAGACTAGGAACAATTGAATAAACTTGTAATTTCACCCAAGTCTTTTACCTTCTGTAAATTGAGCATATTTTCATGGGCGTACCTGCCTATCAATTTTGCCTTGAAATTTTTCTAGTTATATTATAATCCCTGCAATTTAAAATGAATTATATGCGTTTGCTAATACATGTTTACATGGAGACAAATAACTTTTTATACATATTATAAAATCCACAAGGTTTCAAACTAAACCTCATATTCCCATTTCTGGTAACGTTCCAGTCTACTTAGAGTTCAACGGCTTTTTTACTGCCCACGCGTGACGTGGTGACGTCATAGTTCCACGCGCAAATGACCCGAAGGGATGAAAACAAAACAACCCAAAAGATCTTGGCTGAAGCATCAAAATATTTATTAAACGAAGAGAGAGGTTCTCGGATATTATTTAAAGGATTTATTCGTCCGTATATGGAAACAAGCGACGATGAACAAGGCCAACGGCCGCTGCTTTTTGATACGGAGGAACCAGAATCGAAAAAAACTCAAATAGTAGGATTACTGAAAGCTAAAAAATGGGCAATAGTATTTGTAATTGCTGGACTTCTTGCTATTGGGATTGTTGTTGGTTTGGTGGCCACTAAATCATCTATTGTGGATTGCTCGTCGAAAACAGACAGCGATAAATGTTTCTTTACAGGCAAAACTCGTTTGCCTAAAATTTTAGAGCCGCTAACATACACCGTTCGCCTACATCCGAATCTTACAACGTTCAAATTCGACGGCACTGTGGAAATCGTAGTGCTATGTTTAGAATCCACAAGACGAGTTGTTTTCCATCAAAAGGATTTACAATTTAGCAAGGATGATATTACAATTCACGAAGTTGAGAATGGCAAACTAAATGGAGCTGTTGGAGTCGAGGAAATGCGCTTGGATCTGAAGGACGAGCAAGTCATTTTGAAAACGCGTCAATTACTACACAAAAATAAAGAATATGCCATTAAAGTCACATTCAAGGGAAATTTAAACGAGAAATTGGAAGGCTTCTATAAGAGTTCGTATAAAACAAAAGCAGGTCAAATAAAGTAAGTTTCATTATAAAGACTTTTGTTTATATACCGGAATATTTATACAGCGCAGTTGGAGCTGAAACGACACTAAAAAGTTTCCTGCAATATGTCAGTCAAAAGATTAATATATAAATGGATATGCCTGATCTTGTTCATAGACGTACTAATGTACATCTGTTCTAGATTGGTTACAACGTTCAGAATATTGTTCACTGTGGTCTAATCTGTTACTCTGCGATATTTGTAGTTGCATGTGGTTTGTCTTTATAGCGGTTCCTCTCGACTTTATTAAATTTAGGATGGTAATATGTCTGAATATTTCAGAACTTTGTAGTTTTTTTAGCTTATTAATACAGGGCAAAATATCATTGGGCCATACTGATCACATGCTGTGTGTGGGTTTACTCAATAATAGATGCCATGGCTAATGTTGTATAGCATCTTTTGTACTCATATCTTTTTAACTTTCATGTCATCGCATAATTTGTTTTTCAAATTATGTCTTTAACCGACGACATGTGCCATTTCCCCCCTCATTTTAAAAAGATATTTTTTGTTGTAGCATGCTAGGCTGCTAGGTAGAATCTTCTTTCAATGGTGGATGACCAATATAGTATTACAAGGCTTCTTTTAAGTAGACTTCTGAACAGGAAATAAGACATTTTTGGGTCAGTGATTCGCTGTCTAGGTTACTAAAGGCTTGTGTGGTTCTGCTTTAGTTCCATCATATTATTTAGCATGATTATGATAACAATAGCAAGAGTACCAAAGATGGCCTGGGATTACTAAAACCGTACATATGCATATATCTAAATATCTATCACACAAGTACCTGCATGTATAGGTATAGTAGTTTGCTATTCATACTATGGTAATGGTTGTGGTATATTTATGTCTGTATAATGTCACATCAAGAACAATCTTGTTATGCTCCATTACAGATGTGATATTAAGATTATCATGCCTCAATAGAGAAGTATGACAGTTTAATATAGCCAGTGTCTCCTATGCAGATTTGTTGTATAATGTGATTTTAAAATAACATAAACATCTGTATGTCACTCACTGAGGTCACACGACGGAGGAAATTGACTTTTCATTTGTTCATAGCTCAATACTCCTTGATTGGAAATATAGTCCAATTACTATACTTTATAATATAATTTCCTTTTCAACTTACTGCATTGCATTTATGAAAACAAACAATTATAATAGCATGAAACTGCTAAAATACAAAATACATTCAATATAGATTTGTTATTTTTATTTGTTCCAAATTCACTCTCTGAATATAACAACTTTAAAAATGCTGTAACAGAGTTATTTGCATAATAAATTATATGTACAACTTCGGCAAGCATAATTTTCTTTCTAGGTACCTGGCTACAACTCATTTTGAAGCAACTGCAGCAAGACAAGCATTTCCATGTTTTGACGAACCAGCAATGAAAGCAAATTTCACCATAATACTTGTCCACGAGAAGCACCTTGAAGCTCTTTCTAACATGCCAGATATGAAAAAGGTAGAAATCTAAGCTTTTTGTTTCATATCAGACCTGCAAAATTGCAAATCCTCCAGAATGATAGTTGAGCGTGTGAGCTAGCTAGTTGCATTCAATGTGGTGTAGTTTTACAAGATGTTCAACAATTTGATGTTTTTGTCTTCATTTTTTTAGTTGGACATTGGCAATAACCTTACTGAAACACATTTTGAGCAAAGTGTAAAGATGAGCACATATCTTGTGGCATTTGTTGTTTGTGACTTCAAACATGTTGGAATAACAACTGCTAATGGCAAGAAGGTAAGTGAGGCCTTCTAGTTTTTATATTTCTTGTCAACTATTTATATAATAAACCGAGGCATTACGTGATATTCCAATAAGAGAATCCTCAGGGTTTACAGTGGATGCATTTTTTAGGTCCGTGTTTGGACTCCACCTGAGGAAATAAATGAAGCTGAGTTAGCATTGACTAGTGCTAATGTTATTTTGACTCATTATGAGAAGTATTTTGGTGTAGCATACCCTCTTCCTAAACAAGGTTTGTGAATTCTTGCAGCTTGCTTGTAACTTCTTAGTTAACTATTTTTTTGTTTTCTTTGCTGTCTCTTAACTTTCTATTTCATCATTGCTTCAGATTTGATAGCCATTCCTGATTTCTCGGCTGGTGCTATGGAGAACTGGGGTCTAATCACCTATCGACTAACGTCATTACTTGTTGACCCCAAGGAATCATCAACCAGTAATAGGCAATGGGTTGAGACAGTGGTTGCACATGAACTTGCACATCAGGTGTGAATGAATATATTTATAGGCTTTTGACTTAGGCAAGGGGAGAGGGGACACTGTACCACAGCCTCTGGTTTCTGGGTAGATCAGTCATATTGACAGTTAGTTTGTTTAGGTGGATTTGGATTGGATAGCGTGTCTCTGCCATTGTCATTGCAAACTACCGGTAGTTATTTCAATTAAATTATTTAAATATTAACATGTATTCTTGTAGTGGTTTGGTAATCTTGTGACAATGAAATGGTGGGATGATTTGTGGTTGAATGAAGGCTTTGCAAGCTATGTGGAGAATCTTGGTGTCAACAAGTTTCAACCAGATATGAAAATGATGGATCAGTTTGTCATCTCAAATCTGCAGAGGTCAATGCATCTTGATCAACTTGCTAACTCACATCCCATATCTGTCGTTGTGAAGAATCCTGATGAAATATCAAGTTTGTTTGACGATATTTCCTATCATAAGGTGAGCTGCAGTTACTCTGTTACCCCAGGTCAAACAATATGGTACATGTATTGTCATGTCTTGTCTTTTTACCTTAATTACAATTATTGCCATCTATCAACAACAATCCTTCCATAGGTTTGCTCTTGTGATCCTGATCCCTATATACTCCTGATCCTGCTTAACACTATACACTCTTTGTGATCCTGTTTAACACTATATACTCTTTGTGATCCTGCTAACACTATATACTCTTTGTGATCCTGCTTAACACTATACATTCTTTGTGATCCTGTTTAAAACTATATACTCTTTGTAATCCTGCTAACACTATATACTCCTGGTGATCCTGCTAACACTATATACTCCTTGTAATCTCCTGCTAACACTATATACTCCTTGTGATCCTGCTTAACACTATATACTCCTGGTGATCCTGCTAACCCTATATACTCCTTGTAATCTCCTGCCTAACACTATATACTCCTTGTAATCCAGGGTGCTTCATTGATCAACATGCTCAACAATGTTTTGCATGAAGATAACTTCCACGCTGGTCTCAAATCTTACCTTCAAAAGTACAAGTTCAGTAACGCTGCGACAGATGACCTCTGGAATTCCCTTTCACAGGTAAAGTAATTTTTCTCACACTTCACTTGCTAAAGGTTCCCCTGGAAGGTAATGGTATAGGAGCGGGGATAGCCCCCTCGCTCCATAACCCCTGCCCTACCCTGCGGGGGAGATTGACGTGGTGACTACAATACTTATCTTGTTTCACACTTTCGCATAGAATGCTTCAATTGACGTAAAGAAGGTGATGGATACGTGGACTTTGCAAATGGGATTTCCTCTTGTCACGATCAAGAAAGAAGATGGCAAATATTTGGCCAAGCAGGAACACTTCCTTATCGATCCTGAAGCAAAACCTGCGCAAACGTCGCCGTACAAGTGAGTGTTGTGGGTGCATGGTTTACTTGAATTTTGACGGTCGCAGAAGTTTGCAAGCAGTAGAATTGCAAACCACGAAGAGATTTTCACAATTTTTCAAAAATATTTACGAGAGGACTGTGATGAAAATACTTTGATAAGAATCGTCTTCAGGTCGCAGCCGAATGTCTATTTTGAGCAAGTGCTATACCACATTTCGACATCTGATATTGACACTAATCACACAATGTATTATATATATTAGCTTCATCTATATTGTATAACGTTTATAGCATCCAGGGGGGCCGGTTGTTCGAAAGGTGAACAAAGTTATCCACTGGATAGTGACTTTTTCAACCGTCGTAAAAAAGCTTCGAAAATTCGATATAGCTATTTACATATAATAAATTTATAATCGTTAAGAAGTACTTTAACTTGAAAATTGTGAAGTTCAATCTTGGCCATGCCAAGTGGTGAGGATTTTTTTAACGTTTGAAGTAATCACTATCCAGTGGATAACTTTATCCACCTTTCGAAGAATCCGCCCCTGATGTGTATAGTAAATTATTTCTGAAATCTTTCAGTTATAAATGGTATGTACCTTTGACATACGTCACGGATAAAGGCAAAACTAATTCTGAACCAGTGTGGATGAACCTGGGTGATGGTGAGTGTTTATAGTAATTTTTACCGTCATTACTTGCTTGACAGAAGACTGATAAGAAGGGTCTGCTATTCTCTAATTGAACGATATATTCACTGAATAGTTCCCCAAGGAAAATAGTTCATTTTTACTGGAAATTTCTCCACATACACTGCCAGCCAAACCGTTCAAACCGTAATAGAACTTTTCCAAACTTTGGCTGTTATTATGATACTTCTGTTTACTTTTTATAGTCGTCCTTGATGTCCCAGTTGATGAGAACGGATGGTTGAAGGTAAATAGGGATCAAAAGGGTTATTATCGGGTGAATTATCCTCTTGGAAACTGGAAGAATTTAGCCAAGACATTGCAGAATAACCATAAGGTATGTACTGAAATATTTTGGAAATAGTTCACCAAATTAAAATGTCCCAAGTTGTAGATGAAAATAAAGTTCTAAACATTGGATGTTTCGCGTGGTGACCTATCGGTTATAGGGATCAATTAAAATGATCCATTTTGCAGATTTTTGCAGTAGAAGTGCTTCACAACATATAACATACATGCTTTTTACGCATTTACAGAGCTTATCACCAGCAGACAGAGCTGGTTTGCTTAATGATGTTTTCGAACTGGCAAGGTAAGCAAAACCTACATATACGGTGCTGTTTTAAAGAAACCGTATCGGAAATGCTTGCACGGTAGTTGAATCTAAGAATTTCACAATATTCTTCCTGTGTAGAGCTGGAAAGGTGAGCTACGAAACAGCTTTAGATATGGTTTCATACTTGGACAAGGAGAAAGACTACGTACCTTGGCGAGCAGCGACGTCGGGTTTATCTTATATCGGAGCACGTCTCTCGATGACTCCGTACTATGGATTGTATCAGGTATACACACGATTGCATGAAGTATTTTGGCAGCGTCGTTTCTTTAAAACGTATTTCATTATTTCCTGCGTCATTTCAGAATTATATTTTATCCAAAGCTACGCCAGTCTTGGATGAACTGAAGTTCGAAGACGAAGGTTCACCTTTACAGAAGTATGTTTTGAGAAAATACCGACCTGGCATTCTACCAAAGCACATACAGCGAAATGATCAACTCTGATTTATGCTTAGGTACTTACGAGATATGCTGTTCAGCACAACTGCATATTATGACTACAAACCTGCTGTGGACAAGGCAAAGGAACTCTTTAAAGAATTTATGGTTAATAATGCCAGGTAAAATAGATAGTTTTTTCGATGGCACGCATCTCTCTGTCTTTTTATATTGAAAGAGTCGAATATAGTCGAACCATTTGTTATCTTCTTTTGACAGATGCGAAAGAGTAAATAGTTATGAACTGTCTGTTTATATGTAGTTATTCGAATATTGATTACTAATCCGCTCGATCATATCTGTCAAAAGAAGAAAATCTTAAAGATGCATAGAAATTGATTAAGAAACTTTCTCTATAGTGTACGTGCCAACTTTCGCTACGTTGTCTACGACACTGGGGTTCGTCTTGGAGCACGTGATGAATGGGAGTTTATGTGGGATAAATATCAGAAAGAAATTGTCGCAGCCGAGAAGACAAAGTTGTTGTCGTCTTTGTCTGCTTCACGCGAAGCGTGGCTTTTGCAAAGGTGGGTTTATATAATAATTATACCTAAGATAACGAAAGCAGCATCTTCGTAATACGTTGAACATTTTGTCTTTTCTAGCTCCGTTAAGTCAAAGTATTATCGTATATAATTCTTAGGAGTATTTTTTCCAATTTTCAGATGTTTAGAGTATGCCCTTAACACAAGTCTGATCAAATCTCAAGACGGGGATTCGGTGATAAGCAGTGTGGCGGGAAATCCTAACGGTAGATTGCTGGCGTGGGACTTCTTCAGACTTCATTGGGCAACCCTTAGAAAGCGGTGAGGGCATTGATTCAACTGTTTATTCAATTTGTGGTTGGTTGATTTGCGTTTGGTTGAGGGGGGGGGGAGCAAAGCTGGGGTAATTTGCCCTTGGGCACAGGTTAAATAGGGGCTCAAATATTATTTGTGGATTTCATATAGATATGGTTCCGAAGCATTCTCGTTTGGAAGGCTGGTGAAATCGGTCACAACTCATTTTCAAACTGAATTCCATTACAATGAAGTAAGTTTATGCGATCATGTAACCTGGCTGTGATCTTGAATTGAATAAATTCCTAACCATCGAGGCTATCATTATTATGGGCTGTATTCACATGTCGTGCAGACCGTTTCGAATCAGGCAACTTATTGTCTTTCTTAATAGGTAAAGACATTTTTTGATGCACATCCAGACCTTGGCTCGGCTGCGAGAAGTCTCCAACAAGCGTATGAAACCATCAAGTCAAACATTCGTTGGGTCGAAAAATACGAAAATGAGGTTATAGAATGGTTGAGAAAACACCAACCACCTTCATCCTAAATTTCCTGAAGATATTTTAATCAAATCAATGCGCGAAATGAGTGGAGTAGATTTTAATCATGTTTCAATTTTCACTGGGTGAACGAGAGTTTAATAAATGGCGGAAATGACAATAATAATTCCTTGTCTAGAATCCAGAAATTTAATCTCTAATCTAATCTTTTGGTGTTAGTAGTTGGCTAAAGCTCAAGGTCAGGTTTAGGATTAAAGTTAGGATTATATAAAATCGTGGATTCCAGACATCGAATTATTACTGTCATTTCTACCGGAAAAACAAAGTGTTTCTAAATTTCAAAGCAAATCTAAATTATTATTTCATCTTTTTAAAAGCCGTGTATACGTACGATTCAGAATGGTAAGATAATTAGGCAGTTATATTAGCCCACCCAAGTTTTTTTAACTTTCCAACTGAAAAAATGATCGGAGAACTGAACAACCTAGTGTGTGGTGCTTCAAGGCCATGTTTGGGAGGACATGACTTGGATATATGGCTTAGTTTAGAAGAAAATGATATGCGCGGAACGGACTTGACATTCAATGAAAATATTTTCACTGTTCCCTGTAAAAATTCTGTAGAGTTCTTTAAATGGAAACAGGCTTGTGGTCTGTAGTTCAAATTAAATAAAAATGCAATAAATGATGTGTTCTAATTTTCACATTACACATTATGCAAGAAACGGTTCAACAGTATTTGTTGTCTTAGGTTCTGGTTATATTAGGAATCTCGATTGACTTTATTTGTTAATTTTTAAACCACCTCTGGTATACATAATCTTAATCCTAAACTTGCCCTCTAATCATTATCCATCTACTAATCTTAAAGGATTATTAAGGATTAAATTCGTGAATAAAACATTTGATGCTTCCGGTCATCCGTTTCAATGGAAAATCAAGCAAATTCTTGTATAAACTTTAACTTTGTGGCGATATTCGTATTCGCAGTTGAAAAGTATCACATTGGACGCGATTTTCTTACCTAAATCAGCGTTTTTTAAAAACTGGGGTGGAGTTTTGTGTTGTAAGTTGTGTCTTATTTATACTAGCCTGACAGAGTGACAGTGCGCATATAAATGATGGCCACCATACATACAGGTTTATGAAATAGTGTGTTTTGGATATAAACCTGTTACGATGTATATTTTATACGCAATTCATTCAAATCTCCAGTTAAGACTTGCCTGTCGGAGTTGCGAGTGTACCCAATAATCCAAAACAGCAGAACTAGTCTAGATACTGACCTACCTAGGTCAAACCACTGGGTTACACCAGGTTCATGAAAATCCTTTGGCTTTGTGTGAAGTATGTGCTTATAAATAATAAAAATTGAATTGTGTTTGCTTAAGTCATTTCCCTAGGATGCAAGTTGAACCTAGGCAATACAAATCTTATGAAACTTTGGTCCCAATTGGTTATGTCTCCTAATGACCAATAATTGTTTTGGTAGTGTTAAGTTATGTCAACTCCCAGTAAAGACTATGACATCACATACAAGGTCCTGGTTATCGGAGAGTCAAGTGTTGGCAAAACATGTTTGATTCAGAGATATTCACGACCTGATGAGAAATTGGCAATGGCTTATGTAACGACTATTGGTAATTATGAATTTCATATACCACATTTGCGATACCAACAGTAATTGTTTACAAATCTGTATGTATGTCTCATTCATTTTTAGGTATTGATTTTGTCAACAGCGTTAAAATTGTTGATAATGTTAGAATTCGGCTTCAGATTTGGTAAGTAGTTTAACAATTATAATAATTCAGATAGAATATGTTCAAACCACTTGTGTGATTTGATCCTTAACAATTAAGCCACTTCTGTTTGAACCTATAAAGGTGACTGCTCCACAATCCAGATCATTTAAACAGACCTTAATATATACTGCTTCTTGAATTTTAGGGACACTGCTGGTCAGGAGAGATTTAGAACATTTACAAAACTACATTTTAGAGGCACTAAGGTACCAGGTGTTTCAAAAATCTTTCAGCTAGCTTAATAACTTGCAACGTATGAACTGTGTTTTTCTGAATTCAAATAGGGTCTCATCTTAATGTATGATCTTACAAATTTGGAAACTTTTGAGAAATTGACAAACTGGCTGAAAGACATCAAAACTGTAAGAGCCATAAAGTTTTATGTTGTACAAAGTAAACTGCTGTATTTCAGCACAGTATACCCATAATTTGCCAGTGTTGAGATAAATAATTGTGAAAGAAATTGGAAAAAAGTATGAATTAGAGTGAAAATATATAGTGTGTAGAATAATTGTGTATGATTATTTTTCTGTAGTATGAGCTGGATAAAGAACAACTTATTGTGGTTGGAAATAAAAGCGACTTGGAACAAGAGCGACAGGTCTCAAAGGAAAGGGGTGAAAAGGTGGTATTTTTAGTATATATGTATGATACATATCCCTTGAGCTGTCCAATTTGCTTGGATATTAATTAAGATAGAGCTTTATACACAAAATCTTAGCATGTTTCATCTTTGTTGTAGCTTGCATATGAGTTTGGCTTCAAGTTTTTTGAGACAAGTGCTAAAGATGGTACCAATATTCAAGAGGTAGACATTTTTAGTTCAGCTAAAATAGTCATAAGATAGTAAATCCTATTTAAACATTTTAAAGATTTGTAAATTGTAAATCCTATTTAAAGATTTTTGTGAATCCTATTGTAAATCCTATTTAAAGATTTTTGTGCAAGTGTTAAACAATTCAGGGTGAATCTTTTAGGTTTTTGATGAGTTAACAACAGATATGAAAGATGCAAATAATCCATATTTTGTAAGTGTGTTTCTATAAAGCATACCAACTGAAATGGTTGTAATATGTACATGAAAACTCTTTTCCTATAGTACTTCCAAATACTTGATTGAATTCAATTGACAGCAATTTAAGTCTTGAGTGCTGTTTTTTTGTTTTAGGTTCCAACAATTCCAGATCCAAGATTTGAATTGGATATGGCAAAAATTGAAATAGTTCCCGATGAACCTGACAGGGGATTGCGTGTAGTTGATGAGGGCAACAAGGCAGTAAAACCATCTGGAAATTCCTATTATTCATCATGTTGTGGTAGCTAATCACTTACGTAATGTATAATACATAAAAATGGTTAAATAGGTTAGCATCAATTTGATGTTTAAATAGGATTTACTATTACATATGCATATCATCTATCATACAAAATTAAGAATTTACCTGCTATTTTCAGCGGGATTTTAATGAGATTACTGATGCAGTTTTGATAATGAAATTAGAGCATCATGTTAATTATGACTGACGGTACTGTACAAGCTTTAATATATTTTGAGTATAGTATTTCATATTTGTATAAAATTATAAATTGTAATGAATCAATTTTGAATGTGTCAAAAATGACTTGGGATTATACAGGGCAGCTGGAGCTGATGAGATGAAAGCTTCATAAAAACTAACTTGAAAGTACAAGCAGTTTTTATGTTTGCAGTAGAAAATCAGTGAACGTCAAAAAGACCTCTAAAAGAACTCTAATTATTTATTATTACAGTTCACTGTAGCAAATACAGTGAAACTCCAGTTCTTAACAAGAGATCAGTAAGACCATGGGTAAGACACTCCAGTTTCCGCAAGAGATCAGCGTGGATGATAAATTCCGGTGACAAATTCTAAGACGAAGACGACAAAAACAAAACAATGATTGAAAATGATTTGACTTCGACCGAAATCAAGAGATTTTAAAGACCCCGAAAGGGCGTTATTTTGTAGGATAAGGTTTTCGATCCTTAAATATCGGTGTAGGTTCGCAATTAGCAAGATGCCGAGCGCTGAAAAGAAGGAGTTACATGTAGCGAAGAGTGTTGGGGAACTCAACAAGCTCACCCAACTACAGGATATTAAAATAACGAGAAATTCTAACCCAAAACCGTAAGTATATGGGTAATATTTTATACTATACCTGAATTACTTTTTGTAAGGTGGTCAGCTTTTTTATTTTGTTGAATAATGTACAATTGTATTGAATCTATTGTAATTGTACAATCCAGTATTTTCTACGATGCCTTGTCGCAGAAATAAATGATGTCATATTTCGTATTTTGTGGCTTCAAATATTGCGATTTGTTGCTTGAAATATCTCAGATGATTGTTGTATATAGTCTTTGGTAGATTTTAGTTAAGAAAGTAGAAAAAATAATAGATATAGTATAAAGTTTATCCTAGAATCCTAGATGGTTTGTCAGTCGTCAGACATATTTGTGTATAAATGATAGGAAACAATTCAAATGAATGTCATGATGCATGAATCATATTTCACGGTAGTTGTGGGTTTTGAATGCTGTATTCCTGATGTTTGGATAACATTGGGTGCAGTTTATTTGGGTTCCTTCTAGCTGTGATAGTACTTTCATCCCTGTCATTCGTATTTTGAATTCATCTTCAGATTGCTAAACTCAGCAGAGAAAGTCTTCAAAAAAGCCTCAGAGTATGACCTCTTTGGAGATGAAGAAAATGCATATTTGTTTTATGTCCGTTATTTTAATATTGTACAAGAAGTTATGAAGACCACAACATATCAGAAAGATAAGGTAACAAATATATATAAATACCTAATCCTAGCTGGCTTGGTTAAATATGTTTCATCTTTTGTGACAGCACTGCAACTGAAAGAGCTCTGTGTAACATTTCCTGTTCTGAAATCCAATCGTTCTGGGTTTATATTACTATTTTAAAATAACCAGGCAATATGTATATTGAGTAGACATGTTTCCTTTCTTTTGTTCAGAAATTCTATAACAGTCTCATTGGTAGAACAACATTGAATAAATCTATTGAGAGAGCAGAATTCTTATCAGAAAGTCTCACAAAAAGGTACGGCCAGTACATTTAATTGTTATTATATGGCTTTTCAAAATCCTCTATTCTGATTGGTGACAAGCAGTCTGTAAAACCCATATCCAGACCATTGTCTGTATATTAATCTGTATCTAAACCAGTATCCTTGATGTCTCATGCTGTTCAGCCATATCATAAACAGATTATTGATCTCTTGTTCCATCTGTACTGTGAAATATCAGACGTACCAAGGTTTTTTGCATGGACCTTGCTTCTTCCTTGCTTGGTCCATACTTAAAAGCTTTGGTCTGATATTTCACAGTACAGAACTCATGCTCAGTCAATAATCAGTTAGTATTATGTTTGTGCAACATAGATGAATGTTGATTTCAATTGATTGGCTTGCATTTTCTCCATTTTAGGTATAAGAAGCGTGAAGAGGAGATTAAATCAGCAGCTATTGAGAAGGAAAGACAAGCCAAAGAAAAGGGTAAATAAAATACATATTTGAATCAACAGAATGTTTAAAAAACTTGTAGTAATGTGGTGTTTAGTCATATAAACTAGTAAAAGTTGGTAATGTATTAATTCCATTGCCTTTTAGAGACAAATGACAAGATAAACTCCACCACAAATGGTAATGGAGTAGCAAGGTATGCAATCATGTTACCTACACAATATGCTACATTGATTTAACATTGGTAATATGTGATGTACATAATATACCATTGCTCAAATTTAGTTTAATTCCATTGCTTTGTGTGGGTTATTCATGTAGCCATTTTAACATTATTGTGTATTTAACATCATGTATTACATAGCAATACACTTCAAGACATTGATGATTTACTAAATGGTAAAAAGCTCTCATCACAAAGCTCTGCTGATTTGTACAAAAAGTTGCATGTAAGTCGCTGCTTCAGTTAGAACCAATTTCTTGCTATTCACCAATTGTCAGATACTGCTATCAGCCATTATACAACCGGCCCAAGTAATGTCTAACTTTTTTCTTACATTTTATAATAACTAGGTCAATCACTCTTCAATACTCTCACCAAATGATAAGAGCCCAAGTGTAAAAGGTATATGTCATTCAACACATATCCTATGCATATTTCACTCAGCAGTGTAGCCAGCCTGACAATTTAGTCATGCTATGCTAATATTTTGGTATTCATTTACTGTGAAAACAATGAATTTCTAAAGAAATTAATAATTATAATGACTAACGACTATAAGAAACAACAAAAAAATCATAACCCTGTAATATGAACTGATATTATTATATGTATATCAATGACATCATTATGTCAGCATTGCTACACAACTGATTTCACATTGTTTAGATTAAACACATATATTGCTCGTGTTCACATATATTATACTTAAATCATTTTTAGATGTGTTCAGCCTATCATCAGTAAGCTCAATTTCATCACCTGCAATTGATCCTGTTGCCTTTTACGAACTTCTAAACAGTGCCTTGAACAGTGTCCTTGTATTAGACACTAGAAGCAAGAAGGATTTTGAGTCATCCCACATCCATTTTCCCTGTTGCATAAATATCCCGGATGATCTTCTCAAAGCAAGGTAACAATTCTACACATTAAGAAAGATTATAACCTAAGGATGGAACCAGTGTGGTTTTGTATGTAAGAGTGCGAACTCCCAAGTAAACCATATTTATGATTGGTTACTAATTCAATACATAATCATAATAAATTTGAATTGATACCTAATTTTACACCCTCCTGTACCCCTTCTGGGCTTAACTAGGGGGGGGGGTGAACCCTCCTGTGAAGGGCATACACCACCCCCCCCCCACTTCCACCCACCTTTCACCCCCCCCACTTCCACCCCACCTTTCATGCCCCCCTTCCACCCCTCCCCCCACTTCCACCCTCCCCCACTTCCACAACCCCCCACTTCCACCCAAACCCCCCAGTAAGTCTATTCCTGCTATACCCAAAATCCAATGGCAAAATAACCATGGCAATATAATCATTAGTGGGTTATGTTATTATTTCTTGAATTTTCAACCATCGAACAGTGTGAATGTTGGTAGTATTGAACGTAAACTACCAAAGTCGACGTGGAATCAATGGATTGAACGAGGCAGCAAGAGCCACATTGTGATTCTCGACCAAAATACCAAGTTTGAGGACATCAAGCCTGACAGTAAAGTGAAATGTCTAAAAGATGCGATATATTTATACGATACGTCATGTAGTCTCAAGTCAGAGCCGGTGTTTCTTGATGGTGGTTATGAGTCATGGGTTTGGCATTATCCATCCTTGGTCACTAACCCCAAACTTCCCGAGGTAAATACCTATGTTTCTTGAAGTTTTATCAACTTTAACAGTTTCACAGCAAGCGTTTATAAAGTTATTGAAGGTTTCTTATCACTTATCATTTCACATTTCAAGACTATTAACTCATGCAGAGTGTGAACATATAGCAATAGCCGAATTTTTTACCAGCAGATTGTGCCATCTCAGAATAAAAGTCAGTTCAGCTTGGATTCCCTCATTTACCCTGATTTACCAGTGCTTAATGAACCAACCAGTCCGAAATCAGTCAACGGAACAACAAATGATCAGGCACAAACGACGCCGAAAGCTCCAGCCAGCAACACACCACCTGCGGAAGCTGGCCCTCGTCAGCCGGTTGGTTCCATACAGCAGAATCATCATGCTCCACAAACTACTTTTTCCCAAAATCTACCGCCAACGATAAATTCTGTAGCTCAAAGCACTTTATCAAGCGACGGAAACGCTTTCAAAACTTCAAATGCCGATATGCGTGTTCCGAAAACGCCTGTAACCAAACCACCTCCTCTCAACACTACTATTCAACAACAACAACAACAACAACAACAACAACAACAGCAACAACAACGACAACAACAGCAACAACAACAACAGCAACAACAACGACAACGACAACAACAACAGCAACAACAACAACAACAGCAACAACAACAGCAACAACGACAACAACAACAACAACAACAGCAACAACGACAACAGCAACAACAACAACGGGTACCATCACAAGGAATCACTCAGACAGCTCAAGGACGTGGCCTTCAACAACAACCTGGGCATACCTATGCCCCAGTCACTTCCATCAATGGTGTTACTCCAACCCATGCCCAAGTACCAGCAAAGCAGGCAACACCTCAATCTAAGAGTAATGTTCAAAATATTCCAGCACGAAATCAACCACAGAGCACCACACCACCAACACCCACGTCGAGTACCAGTTGGATGACCAGTAACAATTCACCTGCCCCAGGTGCAACACAACCTCAAGTACCCTCAGCCATAGTCTCTCCTCAACGACCACAGCCTTCAGGTATAGTGTCCCCGCAACCTCCCTACAATGTCCGTGGTCACGCACCCTCTATGCCACGCCCACACACTCCCTCCCCTACCTTACCTCCAACTCACCCACAACCCTCAATGAGTCATCAACTCCAGCCAAATGTCAGCGCCATTTTACCAAATAATACAACC
This sequence comes from Dendronephthya gigantea, assembly GCF_004324835.1. Classification (NCBI taxonomy): domain Eukaryota; kingdom Metazoa; phylum Cnidaria; class Anthozoa; order Malacalcyonacea; family Nephtheidae; genus Dendronephthya; species Dendronephthya gigantea. The sequence goes on from NW_021163044.1 coordinate 1,314,976, forward strand.
AGAAATCCTTCAGCTCAAAATGTCCTACCAAATGCAACTCCTAATGTGCCTTTAAATCCCGCAAAATCCACGCCAAATGTCTCAAATACTACTGTAATACCTAAGTCTATACCCAATGTACCTCAGACGTTCACAGGAAGTCGCACTGGCTTGACGCATGGGCTCCCCCCCGGCTGGGAACGTGTTTTAGATAGAAAGACGGGTAGGTATTACTTCCAAGATCACAATACAAGGACAACGCATTGGAACCTACCTGAGAGCTTGACTCAAACCATGAACCAGAGCATCATGGGACATAATACACCAACGGCCAAAGAAACGGAGCCAAAAAAACCATCCCTGAAAAGGTCGCTGTCTTCTCCTAACCTTGCAAAAATTGACACGGAAGAGGTGAATGGTAACACTACAAGAAGTGCCCCAACCCGTCCGGTTATAAACCGTAGAACGAAGCCACTCACAGAATCACAACTTGCCAATCTTGATCCAAACCATGGTGGTCAGGGAAAGGCATTGACCGGCTTGAGAAATCTTGGAAATTCCTGTTACATGAATTCCGTGTTGCAGTGCCTTCTTGCCACCGCCCCCCTGGCGAAGTATATACTAGAGTCTGTTTACGTAGAGGATATCAATAAGACTAATCCGCTAGGAACTGGGGGTCGTATAGCAGAAGAACTCGCGGTGCTGACGAGAGTAGCTCACTCGGGAAATTATCGCTCAGTCTCGCCGTATGAGTTCAAGAGAACCATTGGGAGGTTTGCTCCCGAGTTTGGCGGCACGAAACAGCAGGATTCGCAAGAATTTCTCCTGGTGGTTCTTGACCAATTTCACGAGGACACAAATCGGGTAGGTAGCTACATCTTAGGTTGGCAAGGGTTAGAGAAGTCTATATTTTGGTTGTTCATATAATGTAGTTAAGAGTCTCTTTCATACCACTGTTCCTTCGTGGTTGACGCGCTTTCCTTGTTTATGTTATTAAAGGTCATCAAGAAAGCGTATATTGAAGAAAAAAGTAATGATGGGTTACCCGACACAGTTGCAGCAAGATTAGCTTGGGATAATCACAAGAAACGTAACCAATCTATTATTGTGGAATTATTCCAGGTGTGTACGAATGCTTTCCGCGCTCCGTGCGTGTGTCCGGGTTTTTTTCTGAGTCGTATCACGGCAGACCGCGAGCGACTGGAATTAATCATAAAAGCGTTCGTTTTTCTGCAATTTATAGGGTCTGTTTAAATCGACTCTGACCTGCTCAGTCTGCAATAAACAGAGTGTGACCTTTGAAGCATTCATGTCGCTCACACTACCAATTCCAACCAACGCGTCCTGTCAAATTGAGGTAAGAAATGTATTCTGTATAGACAGACTTTATATATAAAAGGCCCGCGTTGTGACGTCGTTTGCGGATAAAGCATGCTCCTGATTGGTGTGAACTGGATGCATTTGACCAATCAGAAACACGCTTCGTCGCTTTATAAAGTTCTACAAGTTTCTCTAGGCCAGGGATGTAATTCATTCCGTTCTCTGTGTCTGTCTAGGATTGTATTCGGCTGTTTACGACAAGAGAGAAAGTTAGCAGAGACAACAAATGGTTTTGCCCAAGATGCAAACAGCATCGTGAGGCATGGAAGACGATGGAGATCTGGAAACTACCTCCGATACTCATTGTACATTTCAACAGATTTAAACGGTAATTAAATGATGAGGATTTGTGATCTATAGACCTCTACATGTAGTCTTTCGTTCTGGATAGGGATGCTATATTCAGGCTGACGTACATGCAGTATTTTTAAAGTATTTAATATGGCAGCGGTTAAGAGAGAATAATTATAATAATTTGTGATCAAAGAAGTGTTTTCTCTTGCAGTGATTTGGACGGATCGTGGCTGGAGAAACGTCAAACCAACGTTCATTTTCCAAGCACAAAACTTGATCTGTCCAGGTTCGTTCTTGGTCCTAACAAAACGTTGCGCTACAACCTGTACGGCGTCTCGAATCATTACGGTTCGATGACAAGTGGCCATTACACCGCGTTTTGTCGAAATATTTACGACAACAAATGGTACAAATTTGACGACAGTGACGTCACATCGATGTCGGAATCAAGCGTCAAGGTACAAACCACTGACCTATATAATTTTTTTATTTTTAATTAGCTACATAGAAGGTGATATTTCGATATATTATACCGAAATTTTAGGAAATCTTTCGGTTTGACTTAAAATGCAATGTTGTGCAGAAACGGCTGTTCGTGTTCGTGCAAATAATGTTTCCCGGTTAGACAATTGGAATAAAAGCTATAGCAATCTTTATGCCTATTTCCATTAGTCGTTGCTGTCGTTACATGTCTTTCTGTGTCTTTGGAATAATCGTGAAAGACTGATAACGACTGAAAGAAACAGAAAACGACAGTGTCGCTCGGATAAAACAAATCCTATCTCAAAGACATAAAAAGACAGGAAACGACATGATTCTTCCCATAATTCGTTATCGGTCTTTCACGATTATTCCAAAGACACGGAAAGACATATAACGACAGCTAACGACTGAATGGAAACTAGGCATTAGCATTGATTGTAAAATATATATTCCTTTGTTTAGTCACCAGCGGCCTACATTCTCTGCTACACCTCAGTGGAATTCGGCAGACCGTGAGTGACGTCTGATCGATCGATATCAACTGCGTGCTTAATTTCGTGCCTTTTTCGGAAAAACGTGACTCCTGAACTTTTGTAAATACCATATATAAATAATAGCCCAGGGTGCATTCCTTTCCTAAAATTGAATATCTTTGGCATAAACCCATACTTGTGTTGCTGTATTGGCGTATAATTAGAAAATTAAACGAGATTTACCTGTAAAGTCGAAGTTTGATTGCGATTCTGCCGAATCACCCAAACGCTAAACAAAACGTTGCGTGATCGCTGTGCTTCCTACGTGATTGCCAAGCGCAGCGGATAGTGAGGTATAATCGCTAAAAGCACGTATACACACCTTTTATAATTTATGCGATTTTCTTCTTTTGATGGATGTGAACGAGTAGTTAGTTACGAAAGCTCTGATGTATAAGAGCTCTTATTTGAACATCCGTAACTAATTCACATGTTCACATCCATCAAAAGAAGAAAATGTCAATATGCTGGCGAAACTGAACGAGAGTAATTTAACTAGTGAGACTGAAAGAATGAAACATAGACGATCCTTTTCTCATCCAAATACGTGGCGTAGAAAGATACATTTCGAAACATTCGACAGGACGATCGTACGGAATGCACCCTGTCTTGTCTTGTCCCTGAATTACTAGTAGCGAAGTTCAGGTTGATTTCCCCTACCATCACCGCTTCCATTGGGAGAACATGAACCAATCATATGCGATATGTCTGTGAGATTAACCAATCACGAGCGCAATTGATCAGAGAGGAGGGAACATGAACCAATCAAATGCGTTATGTCTGTGAGATTAACCAATCACGAGCGCAATAGATCAGAGAGGAGGGAACATAAACCAATCAAATGCGTTATGTCTATGAGATTAACCAATCACGAGCGTTATAGATCAGAGGGGAGGGAACATGAGCCAATCAAATGCGATATTGTCTATGAGATTAACCAATCACGAGCGCAATAGATCAGAGAGGAGGGAACATGAACCAATCAAATGCGTTATGTCTGTGAGATTAACCAATCACGAGCGCAATAGATCAAGGAGTGAAAGTGGATGTCAAATCTGAACTTCGATGTAAAAATGTAGATACAAAGTAAATGAGACATATTACTGAATGTTCAAAACAAAATATTCACATTTGCTGTGCTATTATATAAAGTGGGAACACACTTGTCACAGGATTTTCTTGCATGTATTAGGATCATATTAGGATCGTATTAGGATCGTATTAGCCGTATTAGGATCGTATCAGCAAGGTAAAACGAGTACCCCCTTAACTTCCATTATCTCCCTGACATTCAGGAGAGATTTCTAGGATTTGTTATGAATACGTGGGTTACACGATTGACAGTCCCTAAATTGTCATCAAGCCTCCTCCGCAACTTGTGACTCGGGTAATTTTTTGCTGAAATCATTCATCGCTGGCCCCCCGACGCCGCCATAATTTTTAGGTCCGTACGCCTTTTAAGGAGTATATGACAGTTGATAACAAGTTTCATTGAGTAAAGCAATATCATATTTCCAAGATAAACCAAACAGTATTATTTTTTTCATTTATATTGCTTGATTAGTGCTGGAAGAATTTTTGTCAAAAAAAGACAAGGTGTTAAATATAATGTGATGCAATCATCAGGATGGATGTTTCAAATTTTTGCATAATCATTTCGTATTGGTGATCTTGTGTGATGATTAGGCTAAGTGGTAACCGCTCCAGGAGTTGTCTATTCTGTACCAGCGCGCGGGCTTGATGTACGCTGAGATTTAGATGTAAGGAAAGATTAGGGATTCCTAACGCTCGCCTGCAGAAATCTCATCAACGGACATCCTCGATTTCCGACGATCATTCCAGAAGGAGCGATGCTATCAATTCGGGTATTTCGTAAAGGACTTGGAAAGGTAAAAATGAACAAAGATTGCCTTGAAGCTGGAGTATTTACCATATATTAAACAAACTAACCAATTATTGCTGGATTTCACCCCTTTTCGACTTCTTACCTGCTAAAACCGTCTAGGATTGAACGTGTATATATTTTAGGCTTGCATGTTTGATCTATGTGAGTCAACCTTATATCTTGCATGTTTATGATCACATTGTGTTTATCTGATCAGTGAAGTAAACATACATTGAATTCTTTAATTTTTTAAAGAAAAGTGCATTAAAGGATCTGTGAGGGTTATGTTTACGACAACCTGGCGAGGTGCCACCAGTTTTATCGCGAAAGCAAATGCTTCTTTACAATTAAATTGAGTTTCATTGGGAACAAAATCATTTTGGACTCATAGTAAACCTTTTCTACAGCACGGTATAATATTCGTACAGAAGAGTCAATTATTTCAAAATTAATATGACAAATAAAGGATTAAGACAGGCTGCTAATTAAGGCATTCAGTTAAAACCCGGCTAAGCAATGAAATAAATCTGATCAGATTTCAATTAACTTTTAACCTGAAGAAGTTTCTGGGTTTCGTCAAGTCAAAAGTGTTTTTCCTCTCATAGCCCCGACCTCTCCCCTATACCAGAATTGAATTGGGCCCCGACGTTCTGTAAACTTCTTTAAATTCTAACTTTCAGCAAGTATTGTCATTTTGGGGCAAAGCCACCCGCGGACTACACAATTTACCTACTGAGTCGGAAATTAAGATCAGTGAAAGGTAATAAATAAGACTTGTCCACTAGTAATATGAAAAAAATGCCACCAATGATTTTTTCGGTTAATGTCAAGGCATTGCAAATTGTGCATTTCAGGAGAAGTTATATCATCGCGACTTGCGAACCTTTGACTGTCAAATCTATACGTGAACTTGGTTTTTGGCACTGTTTGCTGTATCAACAGACAGGTCACAGACATAAGTCTGTAAATTCTAAAAGCCCACTCATATACTGAGTGGGAGATCTAAATCACGTCGTAACGTTCCTTTAAAGTATTTCCACACGAATAAGAGTTTGAATTTCAGTAGTTTACCTTAAATCTTTGTAGTTAAAAAGCAAACTCATTTGATTCAGCTAAAATGATGCTCTAAATCTTTTGTAAACGCTACAGTTGAACTGTTGAAGACTTGAAGAGTGGGTTTTTTTTCAAACCCTCTCAAAAGTGCCCGCCCATCTCATGCTTTGTAGTCCGGTGTGTTCTTACAACGAATGGGATCCGCTTCAAGAAGTGATAGTAGGTCGGGCAGAGAACGCAACTGTTCCACCATTCACAGCCGCAACGAGAGCTCACGCTCCTGAAGAGCATGTGCAGTTTTTTCGTCAAAATGCAGGCCAGTTGTTTCCGCCCGAACATGTCGCGAAGGCGGTCGAAGAAATAGAGGAGTTTTGTCGTATTTTGGAGCACGAAGGAGTGACTGTGCGCCGGCCCAAAATTATCGATCATAGCAAGGTAAATGTAATGTCAGTTGGGAAATCAAATAGCTCATAGACAGAGGAGGCGCCGTTAGAGGGGGATAGACCGATGCAGAGGGGTGGGCACTCCCACACTTCGCCAAATATGAATACTTTAGTAGATTACATCAGATCACATTTGAAACAGCAGATTTTATGTAGACTCGACAGATCGTTTATTATGTAGACTTTCCAAACACCAGATTTTACTTCAACGGGCATGTACGCAGCGATGCCTCGTGATATTCTTCTGGTTGTTGGTAAAGAGATCATTGAAGCTCCAATGTGTTGGCGCTCAAGATTCTTTGAATACAGAGCTTATAGAGATCTCATGAAGGAATATTTTCATGCTGGGGCCACGTGGACAGTCGCTCCGAAAGCATTAATGGACGATGCTCTGTATGACGAGGTGGGTGTCTATCTATCAACATAACTCCCCCCTTGTCCTTCTTCCCCACACACCAAAGCTAACTTTAGTATAATTAAACCTAAGTTTATCATAAACTGCGTCGTTCATAATACAAAACTTGGCCTCGGCAAAGACCTCACACATGTACGAAGACATGATGGAATTACCAACCTGTTTTTTGTATTAGAAGGAAAACGTTGCAGGAAAATATTTTCAAATTAAGATTTTTTGGAGAATAAGTTGGCATCAAATGTGGTATAACCACTGCCTAAAATAGACAAAACACTTCTCGACGTTTCGACCTAACGAAGGCCTTCAGGTCGAAACGTCGAGAATTATCTTGTCTATTTTAGGCAGTTGTTATACCACATTTGATGCCAAGTTACTTGAAGACGCTGCCATGCACGCTGCTCCCTGGTTATTTTGGAGAATAAACCTGTTATAACATGCTCAAGCTTATTGTTTACACAGACCTTTCGCTCGGTCAATAACTTTTAATGATTGTACCAACAGGAATATGCTAATCTTCCGTACGAAGAACGGAGCAAATTGGTTCTTGAAGGAAAATATGTCACCACTGAACACGATATTTGCTTCGACGCTGCTGATTTCATGAGATGCGGGACTGACATATTCGTGCAAAGAAGCCAGGTATCTTAGCAAATATGGACCGTACTAAGTCCACTGTACTGATCTTTTTATGAATGAAAGCTAATTTACAAGCTGACTGTTTCATGGTTGGTTTGTGTACTCAAGAAATACAAAAAAACGAAGAAATCTCATGGTCTTAAATTAACCCCTCGTGCAGTTAATGTCTCACAAACAAGAACATTCTTGTCTGATCTATTAGTAAGATAACGTTTCTGAATATAACGAACCTCAAAGTTACGTTCACTTATCGAAAGTGAAAAGGTGGATGCATATAGTGGTTTGGGCCGAATATATACGAGTTCCATGCAAAATCGCTAGTCCCAAAATTCATGATTAACATTGAAACAGCCAAAATAAGCCTCACAAATCAAACATGCATGTAGACCAGTCTAATCAATGCTGGGTGACCATCAATTTAGGTGACCAACAATTTTGGTATTGAATGGATGAAGCGTCATTTGGCTCCTAAAGGCTACCGAGTACACACCTTATCCTTCCCTGATCGCAATCCGATGCATATCGATGCTTCAATTAACATCATTGGACCCGGTTTAGTCCTATCTAACCCTATTCGTCCCTGCCACCAAATAGACATGTTCCACAAGGCAGGATGGCACGTGGTTGAGCCACCAACGCCACTCATCTCTGATGATCATCCATTGTGGATGTCTTCGAAATGGTTGTCCATGAATACTCTCATGTTGGATCCAAAGAGAGTGTTTGTCGCAAAGGGGGAAACTACAACCCAAAAGGTAGGGTAACGGTGACAGAAAAGGAGACCATGTTTGTGTTTCAAAATAGGCTAAGGACGTGGTAGCGTTGTCTAACAACTTCGCATAAAATGTGGTATAACAACTGCCTAAAATAGACAAAAACACTTCTCGACGTTTCGTCCTAAAGGCCTTCTGTTTTCAGTGGTCGAAAACGCCGGATGACGGAACCTCAACAAGACAAGTTACTGCATGAACATAAGTAATTGAAAAATGTGTGATTTTTTTGCTTCGAAAACAAGTACAGAGTGTCTGATAAATCCAGAATTATTGATATAGCCTATTGTTAGAATTTTATACCACATTCTCCAATTTCTACAACGATTAATATTCCAGCATTTCGTTTGTCCGAGTGAGTATCGGTGCTAGTTTGAAACTATATGCTGAACGATATTAAACTGACTCATTCTTTTAAAACTCAGAGTCTGGGAATTAAAAACGGAGACAATGCAACGTCACTGAGGTCTCGTTTTATATCAATTTAGATGTTTGAAGATCTGGGTATTGAATGCATCCCTGTGGATATTTCGTATGCCATGTCCTTGGGCGGAGGATTTCATTGCTGGACGACAGATGTGAGAAGACGTGGAACGTTAGAATCTTATTTGTAAGCTGAGTAAGCTGTGTTACTAAAACTTAAATGAGTAGATTTTTGAAGAGTTTTGTTTAGTTTAAAGAGTTGTTAGTATTTTTGTGAAAGACAATCGGAAGGGGACGTAAGTAGCAGTTTAAAGGTGTGTTGACACGATCCAATTTTGTTGGATCCAATTCACTTCTGATGGATGTTTTCTAGTCTGTTGTCCTGTAATGTACAAGGAAAATGTAGATGGAAAGCAAATCAACTTAAACCCAAAGCAGTAGTTTATCAATAACAAACTACATTCCATACGTCAGAAGTAAATTGGATCCGATAAAGTTGGATCGTGTGAATGGGCATTAACTGCATGTAATCTGTTCTTCATGAAGTATGAATTTTATAGAATATCGGGCGGTGGTTATCTTTATTTATATAAACCCAGTAGTGAACACATTCAACTTTTTGTTCGTTTTTTTCTTCTTTATTATTTTAAAGAGTATGAATACAGTATCTATCTAGGTTTTGTATACAGCCAAGTTTCCTTGTCAGTGATCGGTGACAAAGAAAATTTATTCAAAATATTGACAAGATGATTTAAGCACTTCAATTGTCTGTTATCGCCGACTTGCATCATGGCCGGTGATGGTTCTACATTTGTAAGAACTATAGGCTAACCGCTGCTAACTATATTATTGAAGCAAACAGCGAACAATAAAGGATTCTCGTAGATATATGAATTCTATGCACAGGGTGTCCCAAAAAAGTCCCCTCTATTGAAATGAAGCTTTTGTTGGCATTTGAATGCATGATCAACGCAGTAGTGTGTAAATAGCATAGTTATTAGGTTGAGGCATTCAAATAAAGCATCTTGCTTTCAATTGGGTTTATCATAATATCCAGGCAATCAGATTCTAACAAAGGCTTGATTTCAATAGAGGGGACTTTTTTTCAGCCTGTACATAGAAATGTGTAAGCAGAGCAGGACTGCATGATTATACCATGCAGCTCAAACGTGACGACCAGACACAAAGCAAGGAATGTCCGGCCGAGCATCGATCACAGGCTGCAAAGGGGTGTAGATAAAAGGCGGGCGCGGACTGGCGGACGCAGATAGATAGACAACCCAAAACGATAATATAGTAATATTATTACTTATTAATTATTATATTATAACTTATTATAGCTGCTTCTTTTCTGTTAATTATTAATTCCATTATTTCTTAAATATCTTATTTGCTCTAGTGACAGGCAAGTTCCATTTCCTTGTAGTATTGGCACAAGAGAAGATACAAAAAATAGCTGTCTTCAAGCACTCACTTTTATGTATATGGCTTTACAGTGTTATCGTGATATTAGCCTAAAATTATGGCGCGATCTACAAAAACCCCGTGGATATTTTCTCGCTCAAATGTTTGAAACATTAGTCGACATAATTTTTTTATATATTTTTCTTTTTTCTGCCCGCGTCCGCCATTCCGCGTCCGTTATTCAGTGTCCGCCGATCTGCGTCCGCGTCCGCGCATGCCTTTTATCTACATCCGGCTGCAAAGTTGTTTGGTCTCTCTGCATGCACGTCTTTTGTCTCTCTGCATTCACCCGACTACCGTACGCAGAAATATTAGGACATAATGTCGGTGTTGCGTTTATTTACTGGTGGGTTGCGAAGATCCGTGAAGAAGGTAATTGCTTCCATTCTAAGTGTAGGGACAAGTTGTACTAAATCACTGCTATATGCCTATAATTTCAATGTAAACACGATTCCCGTTAACAGGCATTCATACACAGCTCTAACTTCAGATATACTGAGCATAATATTCCACAAGATTATGACCGTTTCCAGCCTTTCTTTTCTTTAAAAAATCGTATTTATTGATTAACTATTAAAGCTTGATGTCTGGGCGCTTGCTATAAGTATAATTATTTTGACACATTCACCGAATGGCAATGCATTCTAAGAAATACATCGGAGAATCGAAGCTTGAGTTATATAAGACCCCATGGCCCTAGCCATTGGGACTTGGCTCGGGACTTGGTAGAACACGAAGCTCGCCTCACGCGTAAAACTTTAGACTGACTTCACATTAACACAAGTCTTACAATGCCATTCGTGATGATGATGGTACGTGATAAGTATTATCACTCGGTAATTACTAATCTTTAATACACCGACACACCGACTTACAATTGTGTGTACGTCTGAGCACAGGTCTGAGACACAGCGTATTTATAACGCCACGAAAACCGTCACACGTGGAATTGTTTTAAACAGCATGGTGTAGGTGAAGGTATATATATTTATTGATGAAACCGATTTTATGTTTGAATAGCTATAGCATTTCGCCATTTTCAGCTTGTTCTTATTTGTCAACACGATTTTATATTTAAATAGTATTTCGCCATTTTGAGCTTCTCCTTATTATATATTCTATTGATGATATCAATACATGTTAAGCCCCGTGATTTCCGCGAATTAAATATAAACCACCGGCTGCCAAATCTCTGAATAGTTGCTAGAACGCGGTCAAACACAGATAAAGATCGATTCCCTCTTGATTCACTAAAATAGAGATATTTAAAAGTTCGCCTTCAAATCTAACCATGGTTTCTGAAAACACATTTGAATCCGGATATTACTGGCAATTTATTTTCTCTTTTTTCAGCAAGCTCTGATGCTCTTCAGTGTGCATACCCGCCGCTTTCAACAGACACAAGCTGAGACAAGAACAAGGTAGGAGACGATACTAGAAAAGTAAAGGTGCATGGCGTAGATCATTTAGGGTTTCTGGCCAGACGGCACTGAGTGCGTTTTCGTATCCTTTGCAGTCCAGTCTGCGCTTACAATGAATGGGATCCACTGGAGGAAGTGATTGTTGGTAGAGCAGAGAATTCTTATGTTCCGCCTTTCACCATTGATGTGAAAGCAGTCATTCCTCGGGATATGTGGTCGTTTTTTGTGCAGAATACCGGGCAGCCATTCCCGAAAGATCACGTTGCAAAAGCAGCTGCACAAATTGAAGAATTTTGCAAAATTTTGCAACACGAAGGAGTGACTGTCCGTCGACCTGACATCATTGATCATGGCAAGGTACAAGATCGAGTGTTAATTTTATAATCACAGCGTCAGCGATGATGATGATTGTGATGGTAATGTCAAAACACTTTCATTCTTATAGGAGTTTACAACACCAGATTTTACTTCAACGGGGATGTACGCAGCGATGCCTCGTGATATTCTTATAGTTTTTGGTGAAGAGATCATTGAAGCGCCAATGTGTTGGCGATCAAGATTCTTTGAATACAGAGCTTATAGAAGTCTGATGAAGGAATATTTTCATGCTGGGGCCACGTGGACAGTCGCTCCGAAAGCATTAATGGAGGATGCTCTGTATGACGAGGTGGGTATTTATCTATCAACATAACTCCCCCTTGTCCTTCCTGCCCACGCACCAAAGCTAACTTTAGTATAATTAAACCTAAGTTTATCATAAACTGCGTCGTTCATAATACAACACTTGGCCTCAGGAAATGCACGAAGCCATATGGAATTGTTAATCTTTTTTTGTATCAGAAGCAAAACGCTGCTCTGTTTGATGAGGTGGGATATATAGCAATTTATTATATGTATCTTTATATTTGTCTATTTTGTAATTTCAAATTTTAGGACTACCCAATAACCTCAGCTGAGGATCGGAAACGGTTGGCGGCCGAAGGCAAGTTCGTCACGACTGAACACGATATTTGCTTTGATGCTGCGGATTTCATGAGATGTGGAACCGATGTTTTTGCCCAACGCAGCCAGGTAACTATGCATGAGTTTACCATCTCCCTGGCTCTCAACAAACTGCAGGAAAGCTTTTGTACAATCCCTGAGGGGCCGGGTAGTGTTGTGCATCGTGATTTAACATGCAGGGAAGACAAAGGGAGGCTGAACGCCTCTTCCCATCTTAACACATCCTTTTTTTATTAGAATGAATAATTTTTCAGGTAACCAACAATTTTGGTATTGAATGGATGAGAAGACATCTGGGAACTAGGGGATATAAAGTGCACACTCTAACCTTTGAAGACCCCAATCCAATGCACATCGATGGCACGTTTAACATCATTGGACCTGGTTTAGTCCTATCTAACCCTATTCGTCCCTGTCACCAAATAAATATGTTCCTCAAAGCAGGTTGGAAAGTGGTTGAGCCACCAACACCATTAATTTCAAAAGATTACCCTCTATGGACGACCTCGAAATGGCTGTCAATGAACGTACTCATGTTGGATCCCAAGAGAGTTTTCGTTTTAAAATCCGAAACTACGACACAAAAGGTAAGCTGAAATTTGTTGGGTTTTATTGCATTACTCAACCACTACCAGAGGATTATTGTCATGTGAAGCTAAGATAGCGAATGATCCATACATCCGTCGTCGATGAATGCTACAATGCTTTCATCAGTGCTAACTCTCGCTGAGAGTTTTAAAGTTCAACAACCCACAGTTTATTTCAAATTATTATATTTTGATTTTAATCTTTAGAAGTAAAAAAATGCAGACTCTATATGCGCTTTCATCAGCCGTTTCTTGTCCGTAATTTTAGATGTTTGAAGATCTGGGTATTGAATGCATCCCGGTGGATATTTCCTATGCCATGGCCTTGGGCGGAGGATTTCATTGCTGGACGACAGATGTGAGGAGACGTGGAACATTAGAATCGTATTTGTAAGCAGTGTTACTAAAACTAAGATATGACTATAATTATATTTGATTTATATTATAAAAACAGTTCTGAAATCAAATAGCCCTTATTTAAACTGTCATACAGCTGATGGATGTTTTATAGTCTGTTGAAAAAAAACATCCATCAAAAGTGAGTCGGATCCGATAAAACTGGATCGTGACAGTTTTGTCGGATCCGATGCACTTCTGATAGATGTTTTATAGTGTGTCATTGTTTCGAAGATACAATGATCACGTGACCATGATTCCATGAAGTTCTACCCAGTTCCCACCCGGTTTTTAAGCCTGGTTGATTATTAACAAGTTTGGTCGAGACGATTGTTTATCAAGTTTAAGTGGTTTAGTCATTTGAAAATTGTGCCGAAAATATCCCAAAAACGATGTTGTTTGCGCGTATTTTTCGTGGTGGTTGCAGGGGGAGAGAACCAGCCATTATAAAAAAGGTATGCATTTATTTAAATGAAATACGAACATCTCATGTGTTATAAAACCTATCTGTGCTGTCAGCACATTGGCAATAAAAATTCACTTTGTCTTCTCTCAAAGAGACATTCAATGCATCGCAAACTGATCCTTTAAAGGTTACTTTATCTTAGATATACATAAAATTTATATACGCCTTTCATATAATTATCGGCTACGCATATACACCTAGATATTTGGAGCACTAAGCAAGAACTTAATATATGATACAGGGGTGTAGGATTACTGGATTAGGGATATGTTCAAGATTTGGGGGGAGCACGTTCACGAGTCGGCGAGTGAGAAAATTTTTGAAATTTGATTGCTCTAGGGTCTAATTCCACGGGCGCTTTTTCTCGGCGAAATGCGAAATATTTCGCCTGTTTCTTTTGAATTTCGACCACTTGAATAAATTAATTCGGCTTCATTGCTCACAATTTAAAAGAAGCAGGCAAAATATTTCGCATTTCGCTTGAAAATTTAGCCCGTGGAATTAGGGCTTTAGATCCTTGCTTTTGAAGTTGTTTTGACAGCAATTGCGCTAGATGATAACTAGGAACCTGCTAGGAAGCATGTCGCTTTTAAGAATTCTTAATTTTAATACTTTGTTTTAATGTCTCTTTGTCATTCTTTCGTGTCCCGTAAATTTAACGTTTGAAAAGCCCTTTTTTTGTTTTTTCAATTAAAATGTTATTTAATTGGTTCTTTTTTTGGACAGCGAGCGCTATCATTCTTGAGCTTGAATACAACAAGTTCTCTTCAGAGGAGCTCGAAGTTAAGCAAAAGGTATTGATTAAACCTCGGTTGTATAAACCTCTTAACTATTTGCGTAGTTAAATCGTAGTTGACTCAGAAATACACGACACTGATTGCTCAATTCTGTCACTAAAAGACACTAACTATAGTTAAAAGTTAACTACGTTTTTATACAACCGTCCTCGGCGTCAGAGCATTAGTTTTTCATTCACTCGCTCACAGTATCAAAAGTAGAAAATCGTACACTGATCAAAGCAAAAAGTTCAAGTGTAACAGCCCCTAAGACTTTTAGATTTAGAGGTTTGCACGTGCGTCAGGGGCGAGTTCTTTCTGACGGATTTCTAAAATTCTATTTTAAGCCAATGCATTTAGCTACAAACGTCATTGTGTGCGTGTACGTGCACGTATGTAGTATAAAGGCTCACACACACCGGACGTGATTCATTAACGCAACGCCGTGAGCTTTCAGTTTTTTGAAGCAAGTAAATCAAATTCTGGAAGGAAACTTTGAGAGGTTTTGGCCACAAACATGTCCAAAGAACGTATCATTCAGTAATTATCAAGAATATCATAACAAGGTGAAAATGAGTTGGTTTTGAAGACTCCAAAATTCGTAAAAATCGCGTCGCGTTGGCGGATCGCTTAGATTCTATATGGACATGAACAAGTACATGTATAAAAAAGCTAAAATATTTCAAAGACAGGTCCTATAATATAAAGATTTATCGATTTACGTATATCTCAGTTATCTCAGCAATCGATTGATAGTAATTCCCTTGCAGTCCAGTCTGTTCTCATAACGAATGGGATCCATTGGAGGAGGTGATTGTTGGCAGACCAGAGAACGCTTATGTTCCACCATTCACCATTGAAGTGAAGTCGAATACTCATCAGAAATATTGGCCCTTCTACCAACAACATGGCGGTAAGCCGTTCCCACGTGATCATGTCTCGAGAGCAGTGGAGCAAATCGATGAATTTTGCAACATTTTGGAGCAGGAAGGAGTGACCGTCCGTCGACCAAGTGTAATGGATCATGGCGAGGTACAAAAAATATTTTTAACTAAATGTGGAGGAATTTCTTTTGTTACCAATCAGCAAATTTATTTACATTTTCAGTCATTACAAGATTATTTGCATTTTTTTTCGTTTTTGTGTCATTTTCAGCACCGTTGGGCCTGTTTTCTTTGCAGGAGCAAAACCGTTACACCTCAGACTTAAAACTATGTGTAAGATTTTCTTGCTTTAGGAGTTTAGAACACCAGATTTCACTTCAACGGGGATGTACGCAGCGATGCCTCGTGATATTCTTCTGGTCGTTGGTGAAGAGATCATTGAAGCTCCAATGTGTTGGCGCTCAAGATTTTTTGAATACAGAGCTTATAGAGATCTCATGAAGGAATATTTTCATGCTGGGGCCACGTGGACAGTCGCTCCGAAAGCATTAATGGACGATGCTTTGTATGATAAGGTTATCAGTTCATATGTCAATTTTACGGGAGCGTCAGTTCCAAATAACATTGAACAATTTATCAGTTGATCAACTGACATTTTAGAAAACTCATTGAAAAACGTCTTATTCCCCTCTGACCTTTTCTTTCTGACCGAAACAACTTTCGCAATTCGTATTGGTCATTTTATTGACCTATCAAATTTAAATTTGTTCAATGAGCCATCCTGATTGGCCGATGAACGGGAAGTAAGGAATGTTTCAAGGCGTTTCCCAAAGCGTTTTCCAAAACAAACTCCGTAAATAGTAAATATCGCTAAAATGAACTTGACAATCAGAGAATGGCCACAGCCACCATATCTTTGCAAATTCTGCGTTTTAAACGTTTTAGGACTACCCGATAAACTCGGTCGAGGATCGTCACAAGTTGGCGGCCGAAGGCAAGTTCGTCACAACTGAACACGATATTTGCTTCGACGCAGCGGACTTCATGAGATGCGGAACAGATATTTTTGTTCAACGCAGCCAGGTACTATTTGGTTAATTTTCAAAGCAACTTTACTGCGCAGAATACAGTCTGCATTGGCGAAAAAAAAGTGATGAAAACTTAAAATATTTAGGTGACAAACAGTTTTGGTATTGAGTGGATGAGAAGACATTTGGAAACTAGGGGATACAGAGTTCATACCATATCCTTTGGTGACCCCAATCCCATGCATATCGACGCCACGTTTAACATCATTGGACCCGGTTTAGTCCTATCTAACCCCGACCGTCCTTGTCACCAAATAGACATGTTCCACAAGGCGGGATGGCACGTGGTTAAACCACCAACACCACTCATCTCTGATGATCATCCATTGTGGATGTCTTCAAAATGGTTGTCCATGAATGTTCTTATGTTGGATCCAAAGAGAGTGGTGGTTTCAAAATATGAATATCCAACACAAAAGGTGAGTCAGATTCTGGTGAGATTTTTAGGGATTTCAACACTTGCAGGCCTGTATTTCAATTTTCACTATTTTCCCTTTTACATGACAAGTTTGGCACTTTCTCAACATATACCTGCACTTATCCTACAGTAGCTGGTTTTAGCATGCTTATAGCCATGATTCATAAATTTATTTTAGATGTTTGAAGATCTGGGTATTGAATGCATCTTGGTGGATATTTCCTATGCCATGTCTTTGGGCGGAGGATTTCATTGCTGGACGACAGATGTGAGAAGACAAGGAACGTTAGAATCTTATTTCAACATTTGATTGCACAAAAACTGGTTAGTTGAGTTTTATGATGCATCCATTTTTACATACCAAGTTTTTTATTGTCTAGCTGACTCTTACAGTAGGCCAATTTTTAAATAAAACAATTTTCTATGATATATATATAATGACTTGATTGAAATAATGGGGGAATTTGTGCCAAGTGGTGGGAGGAGGGGGGGGTCTGACCCGACCTAGACTCATCTGACAGGGATCCGAATTGTGCAACTGATCAATTTAATTCAAGATTTTTTCAGAAGGGAACACAAAATACAAGTCATAATTATGTTAGTAAGAAATTTATTGAAATAATTTAAAGTTAAAAACAACCATAAAGAAGAGATCATCATTACAAAACTGATTCTTCAAACTATAAGAGATAACCAAATTGCTAAACAGTTAGAGGTTTGTAGATATACACAAACAATATCATTATTCACACATCACAACAATGTCTAAATGTCTTTCAGTCTACTTTATAACACGGGGTGCAATCATTTCTCCATGACTATAATACCTGCACTCGTTCGGAGGAGAAATCTTCAAAGTTTCCGTCGAAATGTTTTCCCGCTTGAAACCAACTTCAAGCAGTTTTGGTATTTGGGTTTCCTGAAACATCTTCGTAATGTTGCTATATGTTCCTTTCATATACTCACCCCATGATGTTAAATTGCAGTAGGTCAAAATGCCACCTACGGATTAATAACACAATCCTGTTTTATTTCAATAAGATAAGAACCTGAAGACAAGTGCAATAATAGGGGTGGCCATCAAGGCATATATACTAATGAATACTACAATTTGTAATATACAATTCTTACCCAGATGTGAAATCAAGCATATTCATACAATTAGCACTCGTATTCATTTGGTAATATGACAACCGTATACATCACTGATCACTGCACAAACAACATCCTTATTATGTAATTAGGGCCTTATAGTTGTACTAACCTGGTCTCAATAATCGGTATGCTTCTCTAATAAAAGGAAATTGATGGGTGTGCCAAGTTTCTTCAGACAAAGGATATGTATCGTATAAGATACCATCATAGCTTTCATCCTCTAACTTTGACACAACATCTTCCCACAGTCCTAAAAGTTGAACAATGTTTTCTCAACACACACATTGTCACATTACCTCTGCTATGGTTTACCTACTCCTTGGAAAACTTTACCAAGTTAATATTTAACTATTTAAGACAATATTTATATATTCGATTATTCGTCTTATGCCCGACTGATTTCTTTTGTACGCTATTGTTCCTGCGGGTAAAAAGAGCATGAATATATTTAATATACACCCCACGGCCCACAAGCATCAATATCTCCCAGTTAGCGTTTACCTTTCATTGGCGTTACTTTCGGTACAGCTCCGTCTGCAAACTTTTCCAATTTCTTATACACTTCTCCGTTGCATTCAATAATAACATGCTCTTTAATATCAAATTTCTGTATTGCTGTTGCCGAGATAGCCATGCCAAATCCTACTTCCAAAACTCGCCCACTATTTGAAGTCGCTATTTCTGCCAGCTTGTTCATATATGGCGTCTCCCAGCTCTCCATGACTGGTTTACCCATGATTTCCAAGTGCGTGTCCGTGTGTTTTGTCTCCGCCTTATCCCAAATATTTTTATAATCTTCTCCTTTTTCGTACACTGCTTTCTCGCATTCGGCCGCCATTTTTTTTCGGTTGACTGCGGAAATTATGCAAAAATCCAGCAACAACACCAAATAAGGAGAGGCCAGTGAGAGGTTGGTGCACAGAGAGAGAAATTTTTATATATCACTACATTCGAAGAACAAATAATATCGAATTATTTTAGAATAATAATATCGTTTAATAAATTATTCACCTGACAATTTGAGGTCCCTGGTTTGTTTTCCTTCAAAAGAAAGCAAATCTTGGTATTTTTTAATAATTCCTAGCTTTGTTTTGATGGCTCTTTGTCATTCTTTCATGTCCCGTAAATTTAATGCTCGAACGGTAAAGATGCACAATGTTTGAAAAAGGTCTCTTTCTGTTTTCATGGCAGTGAAAAGCAGCCCTTAGTATAAAAAACGCGATTGCCTATTAGCGTAAGCACCCTGGAGATTCTCTGTGGAAATGCACTCTTGTTATACAAGTAAGTGTATAAAAAAGGAAGGAGATAATAGGCAGTAATGTTTCAGTGTTAAACGAGGAATATTACTCAGATCTCGGAGCATGGATTCGAGAAAATGTCAAGCCAAGAAAAACTGAACAGTGGACAAAACATCTCGAGCAGTTTTGCATGGATGGTGACAGCTGGACTTCCTAAAATTGGATAAATCAGGCGTAACAGACACATATAGATGCATTCATATTTTGCGTCTCTCAAAATGGAAGAAAACTGAATTCGCTTTGCACGAAAAATATCGCAGATCGCTAGTGGAAACCTATCAGCTTTACACAATAACACAGAATATTGGAAATAAATGTCTTTTTGCTGTTGTCTACAAGTCAACTACTATTATTAAACTACAGTTAAAAGCGAGTATTCTGATATTGGGTTCTTTCATCTGTTTCACAGTTTTTCTTAATTTCTTCGTTTTCTCGTTCTACAGAGAGAGGTTTGCTTTTGTCATCGTCACTTCTCATTGTCTTCATAGTCATTGAGCATGAGAGGTCTTGCCTGCTCTCCGGCTCTACAGAAAGCGAATCGCGTTTTCCAAAGCAGGATTCCATTTCTTGATTGTGCGAAAAACCTTGGTTATCTTCTGGTTTTATCGAGAAAGGCTTGCTTTCGTCCACGTCACTGCTTGTCTTCAACGTGATTGAGAGGTCTTGGCTGTTTTCTGGCTCTGCAGAACGTGAGTTGCGTCGCTCTGTGCAAGGCTCCGGCTCTTGGCTGTGCGAAAAGCCTTGGTTATCTTCTGCTCTTACAGAGAAAGACTTGCTTTTACCAACGCCACTACTCGTTTTTTTCAATGTGATTGAGAGATCTTCGCTGCTTTCTGGATTTACAGATAGTGAGTTTCCTTGCTTTAGACAGGGTTCTTGGTTCTGAGAAAGGGCGTGGTTTTGATCTGGTATCACAGTTCGAGACTTGCCTTGGTCATGATGGCTGACTTTCTTCAAGGCGAAGGGTATTGAGAAATCTTGTCTGTTTTCTGGCAAAACAGAAACTGAGCAGCCTTGTTCTATACAAGGATCGCCTGTCTCCTTGTTCCGAGAAAAACCTTGCTGGTTTTCTGGATTATTAGTGGATGCGTTGTCTTGGTTAGATCCTAATTTACCTGCAGGGGGGTTAGCTTGGCCATCGTCATGAGCAGGCTTCACGGAACTAAGACCACGACTGATGACGTCGGCTGTTTTGCGATAGAAATAATGAAAAACTTCTTTGTATTCTGCACGAAATGCTGGACTGTATATCCCATAAAGGAAAGGATTGAAACAGCTATTCAGGAAAGTTATCATGACGCAGGTAAAATGAACGATCCCGTCCGGACTGAGAACACCATACTTAGTTAAGGTGAAAGTGACACGTCCTGGCATCCATCCGATGATCAGCGCGGAACATGCTAACCAGGCCACCACCGTTATTCTGCGAAGTTGAACATCCCGATTCGAGTTTAACCGAGGCAGCTTCTTCAGTGTGCAGTAAATATGAATATACAACACAACAATTGCGGTAAAAGGTATTAGAGTTTGCACGGTTAGAGAAATCCAAGTGACTTCCTCGTTCACTTGCGGTATGCTCGTCCACTGGCATCGCTTTTCATCTGCATTGTATTTCACACGAAAGGCAACACCGAGATTGACAGCAAAACCCCAAAACCATACAAAAATAATCGTATGAACTGCGTGTTTTGATTTCACTGAAAGATATGTAGTTGGTTTTACCACAGCGCACCAACGTTCCACAGTTAACGCGACGCATGTATATGCAGAAATGTAACCCATGTCAAAGGCGAGTCTTCCCGACCATATCATTTGACAGAATGCTTCGGCAGCTGTGTAACTGTAGGTCGGTATTGGCGGAAGATAGAGGAAACGGCTAAAATAAAATACGCACGTTTTAAAGAGTTATATATTTTATTATCTATCCAGCTTAACTTGTATTATTTAAAAAAGACATGCGGCCATACGAGAACGGTTTGTATTCAGACTCGATAGGTACAGACTCTATAGAACAGAAAAATTAGGCTGTATAGTTTTACGGCATGTTTACATGGAGCGAGTTATACTGGCTAGGCGTCAGGCGAGGTGAAAACTGCATATAATGAAAGACTAATCAGGTTAAGCCTTTGATGTGATGCGCTTTTTACCTCGCCTAGCCAAGATAACTCGCTCCATGTAAACAGGCCCTTAATTTTGTAATTAAAGTTTTATACTGCATGATAGTTGTTTACGAAATTGATGAGTCGTTTATGAGGTAATTTAGACCTAACTGTTTAGAGTATACACTTAGTGAACAACATTAATACTAAGTATAGTTAACTACTCAATTCAGTTGTTTTTAGCTGTTGTTTTGCATGCTCGGTTACTAAACGCCCTAAAACTAAATTCTATGAGCTTAGGCTATGAACTTGATTGTTTTTCAGTGTAAACAACGGGAGAGAGCTTTGGTGAGAAAATATAGACTTTCGTGAAATGTGGTAATCATTTATTGAGCACAGCAGCATCGAAGTGCCTTTGTACTCTACGAAAACCTCAAAGTTCAAAGGTAGGCCTATATATAGCCTCGTAGTTGTTAACACGCTTAAGAATTAGCTGTGCGATGGATGGAACTACCGTGGGTCTGTATTATATATAGGTATTTTTCTGGTAAATCACCAAAGCCATGCAACTCAATTTCCCTATAAATCACCATATAAGTCTTTCGGCTAGAATCTTTATAATCATTATATAAGTCACAAAGCGCAGGTCTAGATCTAGGTATGAATGGTACATAACGTCGGTGCAGTTTATGCGAAACATGCACAAATATCGCGTACCTATAACGTCTTACCTGAATATCAAAAAGATAGCAGTCAAAAAGTCCACAATCGCCAGGTTCAGGATAAAGACCATGTACGGTTGATTCAGGAACTTTTTCCGTCGAATGAGCAGAACATAAATCACTAAGGAGTTCCCAACTAAAGCAATGACAACAATCAGAGCATACAGAGGGAATGTAGCCCAGGAGTATTCGTGAGATCCAGACATTGTTGTGAAACTGTTTCAGCAATACAATGAGCTCCAAGTATAGAAACAATATAATTTCAATGAAATTAGCCCGTATCACAATTTAAGTTTTGATTATCATAATGATGTAATTATATCCAAGCACCGCCGTTATAACAAACAGCTCAAACTTAAGGTGTGAGTGTTTTTTCCGTTGAACATCAAATGATATTGATCTAAGTGAGAGTGGTAGAAACAAAGGTTTAAAGGCCTCTCTATGGGCACCTAGTTTCCACCAAAACAACAGACTACATATGCATACGTATATCAAAGACGTGCTTATACGAATACTGATAACTATATTTTAATATTCATAGAAAAAAAGATTGTTTACATCATTTGCTTAAATTCTTTACTCTAAAGTGAAAAAAATTAACTCGTTATCTTATGTGAGGCACTCTCTCATGTGATAGCATCAAAATATATATCTCAAGTATGTACTGTGTGATTGTTAATAATGGAACATTCTTGTACAAATTCTTGAGCTACTTTCTGTCCTTTCTACCTAATGATTTCACAATAAAGTAGGTATGAGATCTATCACATAGAAAATATTTATAGGGTTGATATATTTTCTACCACCTTACTTTAAGTTAACGATAATTCCTTGGATAACCTCGGAATGTATATTTGTTCACTTCTTGGGATTGGGTGTGGTCATGTTTGGGGATATGCAACTAAGAACATTCTCCTGAGAAGAAACCTTATCTTTGTTATAAAATCCATTTAAAAGATGCAAAATATGCTGACAAGCTGGAGTGAGATTTCTTTCTGAGTATTTCTGGTAACTTCATAGCTTTGCAGGAGGTGCCCAGTTCCTTCCCTCTGTCGGGAAGGCTTGGCGACTCACTGATCATCGTGTTTTTCATCGTTTAAGAAAGACAAAAAGTATTAAACTTCATTCTTATGGGGCTGCATAAGCTTTGAAAATATTAGCATTCATTTATGGAACTAGTTTATGATAACAGCCAAACTGATTCGCATCAATTCCAAGGCTGTTTCAAGGAGGTAATCTCACAAAGACCAGTCTATATATATATAGGTATCGGAGGTTCAAAGCAATTAAATATTAAATGAGGTTCTTAGGGCAAACATCAATCATCAATGTACGTGCTAGCATGCACAACTTTCCCTAGTGATGCTTGAAAATTATTGCAATTATACATGAAGAGGACACTTCATCGTTTCATTGTAAACACTAGAGATTTTCGTAGCAGGGGGCAGCATTAAACAATGCAGACGGAATACATGAACGGCGGGCAATTAGTAACACTTAACGTTACAGAAAATACGATATATACTGACACAGATACGATAAACTTGTATTTCATATTTCGTATACATCTAGATGTAAGCATCAATTATTTTTTTCCTGAAACATGCACCAAAAAATTTTATAGAGCAAACTGTGAATACAGAATTACTTTTTTAAAACAGATAGTAGCAATATCCATTTCAAATATTTGCATTGTCATCAAATATATATTTATATAGTTCAGAAGTATTGACGAAAGCCCTTGTAGGTCGAATCGGGATTTTTTCTTGTATATTTCAGGCAATTGCCATGCTAGATTCGATACTTAAAGAAGCTATAGTCAAAGATAATCATGGACATCATCTTTTTGTCGAAAAACATAAGAATTTCTTGTCGTATCTCGTTCTTGTTGAAGGTATATTTTGATTCTAAGGATCTTGTAAAGGCATCGTGAACTAGTATGGGAGCGTATTCTAGACTAAAATATATTAGGTAAAGTTTTTAGAATTCAATATTTTTATTCGTTGAACTGTTGCCTGGGCGCGTTGTAGACAACATCGTTGCCGCTGATTCTCACAGTAGCAACCACGGCTCCTTCCGTCTTGAAACTCCATTCGACCTCCCCCGTTGTGGCACGTAATGCGACCATTTCCCCCCGGATTGAACCCACGTATAGCAAACCGTTTGTAGCCAGCCTCGGCGAGGAGAATATTTCTGATTCATCGATATTTTTGGACCAAATGATATCACCGTTATCAGAGTTCATATGAAGTACCATACCACCTCCTGTTGCAAGAAACATGCGCCCGTCGTCCAAGACCAGCGGTGATGATCGAACTTCTGGGATGAACACTAAGATATATAATAAAGATGCTCGCTTATCGTCAATTCGTCAAGAAACGGGGAGAAAGAAAAGGGAATAAAGTAGGCGGAGTAATTAACCAGGTATTCTACAGTATGAGAGAACGAATGTTCAGGTTCTATATAGAGATCTCATATATACTGCCTGATCGTGAGCTTTTATGTCCTCAAGGGTCTGGGGATAAAATGGCGCGAGAGGAGATGCTCTGTTGTTTAATTCTACTCACCAGACTTTTTCCATTGTATACGACCGCTCTCAATGTTAATGCTGTACAGTGTTCCTTCAAGACAAGCGACATACATGATTCCAGATGCTCTATGGATAGAAGGGGACGAGTATACCTCCGACTGTACTTCTATTTGCCACAATTGCTCTCCATTATCCAAACGTATCCCATGGCATGTTGCTTGGACGGTACAAAACACGACTATATTACGTTTTTCGTCGATAGCCGCAGAGGCGAAGATTCCACCAATCAAAGATGACCAGACAGTCTTTCCAGTCTCCCCATCAAGCGCGTAAACCAGACCCGTGCCAGGCTTTTCAGCGAGCCCTCCGGTAAATACAAGTTTTCCTCCAGACGCCAAAGCGGGCGTGGCCCACACAGGAAACCCAATATCTGCTTGCCAAATCAAGTCACCAGAGGAGCTGACGCAATACATGTGGCTGTCAAGGCAACCGAAGTACAAATTTCCAGAGTCGCTTAATCTGACCGACGAGGTAATAGGACCACCGACGCGAAATTTCCATATAAGGGAACCATTAGTTGCATGAAATGCTCTCATGTATTCGTCATCCGCTCCACAGTATACCACTGACCCGTTTACCAAACAAACCGAGCCAGTCTCGTCAGCAGTTTGATGTTTCCAAAGTAGGGAACCATTATTCCCATCTAAAGCGTACATCCAGTGATCGTCCGAACCGAAATATATAGCAACATCATTTTCAAGGTCGACAGCACGTTCTACCACAACAGACGGGTTGTCAATGATCTCTGCCTTTGCAGCAGCCTTGGTCTTGTCTTGGGATTGCTAAAAATCATTGAATACAAGTCTTAAAACTGGAAGAGCAAAATGCAATCTGTGAACTCAATCTTTAACACAAATCTTAGCCCCCCACATTTCCAATTCTACTCTTCAACCTCACCAAATATTCACTGTTCTATACTCTTAACTTTTATCATAATCCCGGCTCCTAAGTCCCCAAAACAACTTACAGATTTCTCAATAGCTTCAGTTAGCTCATCTTCATCGATCTGTCCTTGTAAGTCACGTATCGTGCTGACATCATCGGCGTTTAGAGGCACGTACTGCGCAGCAAAGTTCAACGCGATGTGTTTGGCATTGCTTGAACGTGGTACCACGATCACATTTTCCCACAAGGCCCAACGTATCACGACCTGCGCAACTGAGGCGTCGTAACGTGCGGCGATGCTGGATAACACTTGGTTCTCCAACACTGGGTTGTATGGCAGACCAATGTCTGACCAGGAGCGGCCTAGAGTGCTAAAGATACGGAAATCGGATCACGGAAAACGGATCACAAAACCATCATAACGGTTGTTGAATTCAGTCATTCAGAGTAATTTATTTTACAAAGCAGAGTATTATACATTTTATAAAAAATATCAAGTGTAAAGTAACGAAGAAACGCGTTACATCTTCTTCACTGATCTTAAGAAGTGTAAAGAATATTTACTGTAACACCACGTACCTATATCCCATGTATGCAATGCCATGATCTTGGCAAAACTGCCTCGTTTCAATGTCTTGTATAAACGGGTCAAACAGGTTTTGTACTACGGATGGTTTGTGACGAGAGATCTCCAATAGTCGCAAAAGATCACTCACTTCAAAATTACTAACTCCAATACTCCGCACTTTACCTGCAGGAAACGATTCATCACTTTCGATATTGTACCCGAGTGATCTTAAATGGCGGGAATGGACTGGGACCAGTTGTCAAATAAAAATCCATTTCTCCGTTGAAACAGCTTAATGTATATCTTAAAATATACTTTATCTCGCTCTCAAATTTATGTCAGAGCTATAGTTCTTATAACTGAACATAATTACAAGATCTAAAACCAACAGTTTCATAAACTTTGACTCAAAATTATTCATATTTCACCTTGATCAACAGCATTCTCCAGTTCAAACCACGCATCTTCCCATGTTCTAGTAGATGATTCTGCTGCCCCGTTGCAAGACAAACGGCCATCTTCCTCACATTCCATTGCGTGGAGTAACATCACATCAATGTAGCTCACCTGTAGAGTAAGGTATGTGTACTGAGAGTTATTTGCGTCTTAGAGGTGAGTGTATTGGGTGGTGCCCGCACTATGTCTGTATTAAGGAGGTGACTATATTAGAGAGGTGTGCATATTAGAGAGGTGTCTATGTTAGGTAGGTGTTCCGTATTAGAGAGGTGTCCGTATTAGAGAGGTGTCTATATTGAAGAGGTGACCCTATTAGGGAGGTGACCATATTAACGAGGAGTCCCTATTAAAAAGATATGGTGCTGTCCGGAGAGATGTCTGTGTTTGAAACACAAATCATTTTAGAGAATGGTGATCATATTAGAGAGATGACCACATTACAGAGTTATTAATCTTAAAGCGTTTCATATTCCATATTAGAGAGTGTGTAAAACCAGAGCTATTGAATGCTTGAATTTAATTACCCTAAGTTTTTCAAGAGATTGTTCAACCGACTGTATGGTAGCACCAGCTTTATGAAAATCTTTAGGATGTATCTTATCCACAATTATGATTTCCTCTCTAGGTATACCACTAATTTCTATTGCTTCTCCAATTGCTTCTTCATTCTTGTAAGCTACAGCTGTATCAAATAACCTAACAGAACAAAATATTAGGATTAGAGCAACGACATTTATCTTGAACAAAGACTGAGCATAGCGAGTTTGTCGTGGAATTCCCTAATATTTTAAAACGTAAATTCCACTGTAATTTAGATATCAAATTGCCAATGGACTGTAAGAAGATGAACATCTTGAGCCTGAATGAACTATGACTTGTCTGTTTTATCAATTGTAACACTTGCCTGTATCCAGACTTTAATGCCGTCAGCGTAGATACCTTTGCTTCATCTGTTAGGAAACCAGTTCCAAATCCCAAGAGAGGAACTATAAAATGATACCCAGTATATAAATTTCTTTCACAAGGGACAGCTTTTCAGGAATGATTGATCAAACCTGTAATGCAACGCACTCAACTTGCACTCACAATATTTTATCAACTTTGTACTTACTTTCATAACCTGATAGCATCTTTAGTTTCTTTACTCCCATTTTATATTTTTCTAACGATGGCATATCCCATTTGCTTTCATCTGGCCAATAATATCTTCCCAGTGGCTGATTTTGATTCCTGCATGCGATAGTCTCTGGATACTCTTTTACGCACTCCTCAAATAATTCAGCATGCCTAACAACCTCCTCCATTTTCTACATTAATTGTTGATAATAATTTTATAGGAAACTATGTTTTTCTATCCTGAAATTTCATGGGGAAGGTTGGGGATGATTGAGGAGTCAGTGCTGTAATGATATACAAACAAGGGATATATGTGAACTAGCATATACTTACAAACTCTTCAGATGAGTTACTGCATTCTGTTGAAAATTGTGAAAACCATAAGCTGATTCCAATATTGGGAGAATCATATGACCTAACTTGATGCCACCATAACTGTGGGTTGTAAAGAGCATCGCCAGCTTCAAGAGTAACCTAAAAACAACCAAAGGGCACACCAATGACTTAATGGAATCAATGTACAAGATTGATAGGTGATGACGGTGTAAACTGTAAAGCAGGTCAGGATTAAGGAATTGTTGGACATGCTTAATTGATGTACGATAGGCTTATTAATTAATGTACATCACCTACAACAGCTAGATACATCACCTACAACAGCTAGATACATCACCTACAACAGCTAGATACATCACCTACAACAGCTAGGTACATCACCTACAACAGCTATAGATACATCACCTACAACAGCTAGGTACATCACCTACAACAGCTATAGATACATCACCTCATGAAAAGCTACACCAGCCACACCCGGATATTTGACGAGGTCCACATTCTCAGGATCAATAGGAGACAGCCCTGGAACCGTGATATACTCGTCTGCATGAAGTCTTGCGCTGTATGATGTATTTGCAATCAACAGAACCTTTTTTCCAGACAAAACTGTCAGAATATTTTCATAGCCATCCTGATGTAATACATAACTTGTTCCACCATTACTGTACAGCAAATGGATGCTACTAATTTTCGTCATTATCTCTTCACATTGTAAACAGAATGGAACTGCAATATCCTTCGTTAAATTACTTTGAGGAAATGCACTATCAAGATACACCTCTTGGGTCTTATAAATATCAAAAAACTCATTCAGTGTTATAGTTTTCTTTATTGGAGGCTTGCGTTCATATCGTTTGGTGAAATCTACCTCAAATAGCACATCACCATATTTCGATCTCATATACGTTTCATTTTTCCAGTATTCAAATGCTGGCCATTGCTTGCAAGCACCGCGGATGATGAGGGGCCTCCGTTTGCGGACAAAGTTTTCATAAAAATCCTTTCCATTGGGGAAATAATCAAGTTCATCAATTTCTCCATGTAATATCTTCCCTTGTTCTCCGAGTTTGCCTGAATGATGGAAAAGCTTTAAATCCGCTTCTGATAACGGAGTTACACTTTCCCCATTGTTCAGTTCATGCCTGTCAAATGTATAAGTAACATATCCAATGTCTTTCAAAAGCAACAAAATGAGTGACAATGTAACAACAATCATTTCAGTGTGAGATTAAAAACAGTCTTGTAATAAGTCCCGCGCACTAGCGATAGACAAGTCAGTGTTCCTCTTTCTTTCAAAGATATATTATCCAGATTATGATGAAGTATATATTAGCGACGTATGATTATAATGCTATTATGTGTGTAGTAAAACATCTGCCCGGACTGGCCCTCCATTAATTATTTCCCCGCAATTCGCATATATAAGACAGCGTTTCATTATCCCACACAAGCAATTATGAACTTTTCTTCCTTCTCTTTCGATCATATATCAACACGATGCCAGCGTTAAACTTTTAGAAACAAACTGTCAGGCATAATTAACCTTTGAAATCTACGGTAGTACTTCCTGTCACAGGGCTGTCAATGATGTTTTGTTTATTATTATTCATTTTTCTCCGCTTCTTGCGCGCTTGAATTTTGCGGAAATAGTAAATTTGATACCCTGAAAGTATTTTTATGTGTGTTTTTCAAAAAGTCCTTCTCAATCTTTGAAAAATTTTATCACATATGCAGCCGTTTCATCTATTTAATAATAATACACTTTACAAGCATTGTAAACAAAAGCCTCCAAAGCACCTGCAATGCAATCATTTGCAAATCTCACAAAGAAAAACATGAAAAAAATATCCGTCTCTTTTCTTCAAACTGAGTTGAATTTCACTTTGAAATAAATAAAATATAAACTACGATTTTAAGACGGAATAATCCTGGGTCATTGACAATGACAAAAGACGATGAAAAATTGTAGGTAAAAATGCACTAAAAATAATTTATAATTTGTAGTAAAAAAAACGAAAACTGTTTTTCAAAATGTTTTTCAAGAATTGCGCAGAATTAAAATGCTACGGCGCGCGTCGCAATGGTCGGAACTTGTTTACCTCGGGGGTGTTTTACAGAGATCAATTTACCCTAGGTTACTTCGCACCATACGAACTAAAATCCCAGTTCTTTTACCCCAGTCACATCATAGTAATCGAAAAAAATAAACATGAACAACAACGGTACGCTTTGAGACAAGTTTTTCCATCGGCATGAATTTATCGAAGCAACTGTCACATCAAACCAATGGAACCTGAACGTAGAAGCATAAAAGAGACCAGTTCGCTATCGAAAAGTCGGAAAGGTCCACGGACTTGTTATGGTGCGACAAGACAGCCAGAGAGTTCAGCCGATTACAAGCTTGCTGTTCATAGTCTTGATCAGTCTGATACCTTACAAGGATTAGCGATAAAATACGGTGTTACGGTAGGTACACTGTGTATTTTAACAAAATTTGTATTGTCGAATATTTGTATTTTTAGTAAGTATAGTGGTTTGTGTTGGGAATCTTTGATCTGATCTCTCGCCTTCTTTAGTCACAGTGAATGTAGCATACATATAAAGTCATAAAAGATATTTAAATTTTATAAATTTTACAAAGGCTTCTTTCTAATTATAATCGACAAAAAATTCTTAAATTATTTGTGATTTTTTCATGACAAAATGTTCAACTAAAGAGTGTTAAGTACTGCATTGTAAATTTATATCAAGAGACTGTTGATTTTTACAGAAAAGTAAAATCATCTTAAATCAATCAAACTCACTGAGTAATCGAAAGTTATTTGTTGCAGCAGGAGACACGCATTGATAGTTTCGTTAAAACTGATTAAGGAGCTTTTCAAGTAAAATAAGGAAGTCCAGGCTGATGTAATTCACATAAATCTCACTGTAGGATACAATAAAAATGCCTCTTATTAATGGATCATTAAAGGGCTGACAGATAATTTCAGGGGAAATTACCAGACTTTCAATTACAGATTGCCTACTTTATTACAAATTATGTTCGTTGAAGCATGCAAGCACCTTGTATGCTGTAGGAAAGATATCATATTCTACCTCAGTTCACTCAAAAAGTGAATGATATAATTTTATATTATGCTGCATCTGTTTTCAGGTAGAGCAGATCAGGAGAGTGAACAAACTATGGACTAATGATAATATTCACATTTTGAAAACTTTAAACATACCAGTCAAGTTGACTTTTGGTGATGGCTTAACAGAGGCCACATCTTGTGATGATGGTCAAAGTATATCCATGGATAAAAAACTACAAGGGCCACATGAATGTGACAGCGAAGAAAGTGTGGACTCTGGGGTACATGAGGTTCACCATGGGGATATAAGTATTGATGTAGAAGGACATTCACAAGCTGAGAGCTCAAGGACAAAGAGAGCCATGTCAAAAAATGAAGATGATTCATTGAACTCATTCTTAAAAAAGTTTGATGGTGATATGAAAGCTTCAATACAAAAGGCAAAGAAACAAAGGTACTTCTGGCAATTCTTTATTTCAAGAGATTTCCAGATTACTTTTATCTCTGAAACCACTCCTTTGGAGCAAAAAATAATGAATCTAATATCTAGCTATCCTTCAAAGAATAATTTCTATGTACATACCTATGTGTATCCTAGCTTTTCATTACTTTTAAACATACTGTACGTAGATATATAACTGAACGCTAAAGTTTTTTGTTTCTTTATTCAGATCAAGTAGCGTACCTGCATTGATCAACAACCTAGAAGCAAACCACGAAAAAGAAAGATCAAAACGACACAGTCAAAAGGACAGCAATCATGTTCGGTTGAAAAGCAACCGTGTGTTAAGGACTAAGAATTCATCACAAAGTGATAGTGGTTCTCATGACGATTTATTTGAACTATGAAAGGGTTGAATATTTGGATAAAATGATTGGGGAAATGATTGAAATACAATTGGTAGACATCCACCTCATTGGCTTGTCTGTTGCCTGCCTTTGTGGATGAAAAATTCAGTAAATGTGGCCAGTAATTTTTGCATGCATAAGAGAGCTTACTCTGTCTCTGTAGAAAATGGCATTCAGCAGAGAAAATATCAGCTGCACCTTTCAATTGTAAACCTTTTAACTCATGTCAATTCATAGTTTCTCATTAGTTTTTTCATGTGAATAATCATAGCATATTGAAACATGGTAGTATAATATAAATACTTGACTGATTGGCTATATATATGCAATGTTGTACATTGAATAAAAATTCTATGTTTATTACGTAAGTCTCGCAATATATATTTACACTTGAAATAATTTGCGCAGTGTGTTGACATCTCCTATGTGGTATTAATTTGCGCGTTTGTGTTGAATGCGCGCTATTAGGTGGAGTGCTTACCCATCTTTTCATTACGGTGACGTCATAATTAGCATATAGAGCGCGCGCGTGCTCCTCGGTTTTGATAACTTTGAAGAAAGAATCAAATATACGAAAGATGGAGAGGGTTGAGGATGACGATGATAGTGATATCGATACGGAAGAAATAAAAGGGCAACTAAAGACAATGCAAGATGCTCTGCAACGCCACTTTGGACATCACAAAGTAAGTGAAAGAAGAAGTATGACCTAGGGACCCGGTTGTTCAGAGCCGGAATACCCGCTATACCTGGATTTAATTTTAGTTAAATTTAACCTATTTTTATGTATGTATTTATGGATGACTGTTTTGTTCAAGACTTCGGAAGTATTGGAAGACAAAATCACTGTTAAATCGGGAAAGATTTCTGAGACAAACCTGCCATTGCCCTGCTTTTGACTGCATGACATTATTTTAATTCCTTGGTTTTTCATTTTTTTTCCAATCTGCCAGGACGTTGCAAGATTAAAAAGTGAGGGGATTTACGGTGGAAAAAAGGAGTATGTCGTGGTAACGCCAAACCTAGCTCGTTCCACGCCCAGCGAGACATTACTTGCCATGCGCGAAGAGCTGGAAGCTGAGCGGAAGAGGAGAATGGAACAGCTAACTGATGACGGTGATGATGAAGATTCTAAAATGACATCTGAGGCGAAAAAAGTTGTTAATGAAGAACTGTTACATTTGTTTGCTTTTCATGACGTAAGTTGAGTAAGCATGGTGCATATTGCCATATTGTTCAACTTAGAAATTCTCGGGATTTCCACGGATCTCCATGGAGAATCTTTGACTGACTTTGAGAACTTTTCATAGTTTTTGCATCGCTTTCAAACAGTCTTGTTTAAAAAATTTACCCAGTCAAAAAGTCTTTAAACATTCTATTAAAAACGTCCTAGAAAACGGAGCCATAGTTAAGAGCCAAACGCTGATTGAACTTATTGCGTGTTCTATTTTGAATGTAACCAAAGCTAGGTATGTGCTTTATACGAGATTTTATATAAATTTTACCTGCTTTATCTCCAGTCAAAATATCAAGTGGAAAATGAGCAATCTCGTCAGAAGGTCGAAGATGCAAAGGAAATCATGCACGCTGAGCTGTTGCGAAGGTCTGCGCAGAAAGTCGTCGATAAGGAAGTCGAGAAGGAGAGGAAACGGAAATTGGAAGAGCTGGACAAGATGATGCGAGGGGAAGGCGAGAATGAGGCTGATATTGCTGAAGCAAGCGAGAATTTAACGAGAGTTCAAAATGACCTCAAGAACGCGTTTAAAGTTGCCACAGTAAGTGTCTCAGACTGACTGGATCAAGCGTTAAGTAAGTCGTCGATCGTATATCGCCGGTTGATACTTGTAATGAACGGACTACGTTTTTTGAGTACTTGGTGCATTCAAAAGAGCCGGATAATCAGACCTTCCTTTACATTACAAGGGCGAACGAACATTTGTCAGACTAATACTCAGTCTCTTTAGTTTTTAAATTGCTTCAGCCACACACTCTGTAAAATGTAAACATGAAGTCATCAAGCTAGACACACCCACAATT
The DNA here is from genome assembly GCF_004324835.1 of Dendronephthya gigantea. Classification (NCBI taxonomy): domain Eukaryota; kingdom Metazoa; phylum Cnidaria; class Anthozoa; order Malacalcyonacea; family Nephtheidae; genus Dendronephthya; species Dendronephthya gigantea. The sequence continues at coordinate 1,348,960 of NW_021163044.1, forward strand.
TCTTTCACAAGGACACTTATGATAACTGACACAAAGTGCGTAAAAAACACGCTGATTCCAGTGGCTTATGTAATTATGTTTATATTAAGAAAACAAAAGAGAATAAGGACGTTGCAACTCAGAGAAAAAGCGAAGAAAACAAAGAAAAATTGCTGCAAGATATCCGCCGGAAATCAGCCGTCTCTTCGGCGAAGGACCTTTCCAGTAAAGAACAACAGCAAAGGATTGCGGAGTTTGATGAGCGCATGCGCGACATGTTGAGTGATAGCTCACGTGATCTTTTAGTCAATGTCCAGGAACAGTTATTGGGATTATTCTCCAGACTGAAGGTGAGATTTGTTTTCGAGGAAACGCGTCTGGCACGTGTGCTGGCTCGTGCCAGGAAGAGCCATTGTTGAATACGCTTTTTTGCTTACACAAACAGAGGGATAAACAGGTTCAGAAAGTCATGGATATCGACAAGACAAAAGAGAACAAAGCTCGGATGCAAGAGGAACTTGTTCGTACAGCTTCAAGTAAAATGGCGGACCGTCAAGCGAATGCAGAGCGTGCTCGCCGTATGTCGGAGAGTAAGAGTCAGGACGAAGATATTGAAAGGCAGGAGACGATCGAAATGCTCTTGAATGTCCAGAAACAGCTTTTGGATACCTGTGGCCATGTGCAGGTGGGGTCATGAGCTGATAAACAGAGCCTTGAATCCAGTGCACGGTACTAGTGTATGTTGACCCTTCCCACTTGTTAAGTATTCTGATCTATATTAACTCCATTCACTAGAAAGAAAATTTAAAACAAAACGCAAAACTGGTAAATTTTCTCAAAGCACGACAGAATGTCCTCAGTGACATTCGACACCGCGGTGGTATCACTTCAATGGTAAACGTTAGAAGAAAGTAAGAATCTCTTTCACTAGCCCGCTATTGATTCGCCGTTCTGCAGTGAAGCTAACTAGTATGAACACGCGCAAATATTCTCTGTATGTTCTGGTATTTTCAAATCAGCTTTTACTAAAAATTATCTCTTTGTAGTTCTGGAGATATGACAGACTTCAATCGTGCAGAGAAAGGCCGTAGGCTTTCCATGGCTGGTGATTTAACTGAGTTCAAACGGCAGGAAAAAGGACGCAAGCTATCTATCATTGGAGAACAATTTGAGTTCAAGATGCACGGGAAAATATAAATTCAAATCAGAGATTTTAAATTCATGGAATTTTTGTAAATATAAGCTTGGAGAAAACGATTTCTTGTATATGTGAATATAAAACACTTGAACTCTCTGTCTACTTTGGAGTTAAAAGTATGTGGAAATATCTGGATGACTGGATGAACCGATCGATATTTAATTGTTTCATTGATCTTTATATACGCGCTGGACTATATGCATAAATATTTTCCCAACATTATTAAATACCTCAATGAGAAATACTCGAATCTGATTGGCTCTCAAGTGGACGCTATGACGAAGCTATCATACAAGACGCCCAAATACATTCCTTGTTTGAGAATTTGTAAACGACAATTTGTCGTCTAAGTACAACAAACCTTTTGCAATTTTGGGTTTTATCGGAGTAAAGGAGCGAAAGGCATTGCTCGAGGTGGAATTAGATGGTCTAAGAAGACCAGTGTTTAAACCAGTCGTTTGTTGTATTGGTTGCGAAACGAACAAGTGGCTGTGGTATTATTAAACTTCGTGGTTTGTACTCTAAAAGCCAGTGCAAAATGCCCGTACGCGGTGCTGGCGAAGATCTAAGAGCTCGTGAGATTCGAGCCGAGCCAAGAGATCCTCCACCAGGTTATAGAGGACGAAAAGATCCGAATCCTCAAAGCTTTGAACGAGGGCCGTATTATCCCACCGAAGGTAGAGCATCCCCGCGAGCAAGTGAACCATATACCGCATACAAAGTGAGTTTGAGTTTTCAAATTTTACCTTCCTTAATCCTATTTCCTGAAAGAATTATTTTTTATCTCTGATACCTATCACAACAGTTCATGTGTTAAACCGTTTGATGTTCATTTTAAGTTGTCAATACAATGTATGTAAACCTAAGGCGATGCGATTTGTTGCTTGAGCAGTCGTTTTCAATGCGGTGTAAATTTCATAGTCGGCATCTGCGTACAAAGTATTGTTTTAAAAAGTTTTTTTGCGCGACTTCCGTGTGCCTTTTCGTGCTGAACTCGACCTGGGTTTTGCTCAAAGCTGCTCAAAGCCTTGTAAGGCATTATGTATATTGTTTAAATCACTGTAAACTGTATGAAGTCCCTGTTTTTATGTTGGGTTTATTGCGTGCAAATATTGCGTGAATCCATTACTGAACGCTACGAACTCCTTACTCGAACAAACACATCAAATTGCAACGAATTTATCAGTGCAGTGTTATTGCCAACGAGAACGATACGTTTTTTATCCCCTGCATACAACTATGAGATACAAATTGCCCAGTATGATTTCGTTTTAAAACAAACTGATTTTGGTTAAGCCTACTAGCGTAAGTATGAATATTCAGCTTATTAAAAACCCGGTGATCTGTTATTGTTTTGAAGATTTAAATTGTCCTTTTGCAGAACAATTTGTGGGCACTGAGAGCAAATCGTAGTGACGATATGAGACTCGGTATTGTCACTGCAGGCAATATTATCACCGTAGGCCTGTGTAGAATCCGTAAAGGCAAATGCGAGGCTTTTATACACAACATTCTGCTATTGCTAGAAATTGCAATAATATATAAAGATGGGGAATATCTATAATTGATACATTCTTCCAATTAGAATGGCTGATAATGTAACAATATCGAATACTCCTAACAAGACTTAATATTCTGAATTGTTGTGAATTTTCAACTGAAATTGGCAGTTATTTACGACTTGCGAGTAACGTGATACCCTTTACTGTTGTCTTCTTGACTACTTTTAGTTATGCTGTTGATGTACACTGTAGCATGTCTATCCAAACTTTTTACTAACGTAATTGAGGTCAACAGAGATGCAATATTTATATTGTATGTCTCGAACACAAATATAAATTCCTGTATTTTTAATCAAACAGTATTTGTGCCAACATATTTGCAGTTCCTTTGCTTAAAAAAAATTCCTTGAATGTTTGCTTTGATTAAGATCTAGAATGACTATCAAAACATGTTTGATCAGTGAAATAAATTGATGCTTATATGATATTTTTTTGCTCCAAGTCTATCCGTGCATTTTTCAATGTTTCTTAAGGCATCCTTATCAATATTCAAGTGCTGTCTTTATAACCAGGAAATTCCTGACTGTGACCCACCCACGTACTTCTAAATGCTCCTGACATGGAGCGGTAGAATTTTTGGTATTCAAATTGGCACTTGCAATCCTCATTGCATAGTGGTTACTGTTGTTAGGTGTACCCCCTGTGTGTACAAAATAATGAATCTGTGGACAAATGAAAGGATATTGGAATTAAATTAAATTCCTAAAAGATTTATTCAGCAGGAAGTGATTGAATAACAAGTGCATAAAATAACAAATAATTTTTTTATTCAAATGAGCAGTGAAGATCCATAATTAATTACAATTTAATTACTGGGTGCTTAGTGTGATGCAAAATAAACATTACAAATAGATATGTAAATTTGTGATCAATATTCTTTAAAGCATTTGTTTGTGCTTAATGTTACAACTTTTAGTTGAATAGAAAGTGTTTTTTATTCATCTGTTCAATTATAAAAATGTGCTGTTGTGAAGCCAGCAATCTTAGCCCATGCTATGCTTTTGAATTTTTCAGCTTTCAGATATGGAAAAACAGACAATCATTCTTGAAAAGGCTGCTCCTGATCAGGGATTTGGTATTGCTGTATCCGGTGGCCTGGATAACCCGCATTACGAGACTGGTGATACATCGATTATTGTCTCTGATGTTGTTGAAAGAAGTCCTGCTGATGGTTTGCTACGGTATGTCTCGTTGTGATCCCTGGCATTTGTTTTTCGAACATTTTAATGATTTATATTTACCGGTTGTGTATTTTCTTGTAGGATGAATGATGTTATTCTCAATGTAAATGGAGTAAATGTTGAAGGAGTTGAACATAGTGTGGCAGTTGAAGCTTTGAAAAACAGTGGCTATTCAGTTAAACTTGTAAGAGTTATGGCAGTGACTGTCAATACTTGTTCGCAGCACTGCACATTAATAAACACCAAATACATGTTAATGCTTCTAACATAATATTTAGTTGCCTTACCACAAGTTGAACAATTTCTAAATTGGAAAAATGAATTTCTTATTGTGCACAGAGTTTTAGCCAAGATATATAAAACACTTTTTCACTTTCTAGGTGATTTTGAGAAAGAGACCAAGTACAGCCACATCATCACCAACAAGCATTCCTTCCATTCAAGAGCCACCCCAGGCGCAACGCCGACCACCTATTGAGACAAGCAAGGAACCAAGAAATGTGATCTTGAACAAAATGTCATCTGAAAGTTATGGCTTGTCATTGGGAACCATTTTGTTTGTCAAAGATCTCGATGAAAGAGGACCTGCTGGTAGAGAGGGTCAACTTGAACGTGGTGATGTTATCCTTAAGGTGGGATTGAAAACTGGGTTGGACTTTGACAATTGCTTTCCCCTCTTTACATCTAATAGTAATCTAGTTTACTACAAAGCAGAAAATTTAATTAATGAGTACAGTTGGACCTATAAGGGCCTGCACTGTCTGTATTTGCCCAAAGCATACAAAAATGTGGTTGAATGACAGGCTTAGTTAGATGAATGATGATAATATATCTAACTTAATGATTTTTTCAGATAAATGACAAGAGAGTGGATGACCTAAGTCGACCTGATGCTGTGAACATCATGAGAAATGCCCCGGAAAGATTAGATCTTGTTGTTCTCAGAAATAAAGATGTTCCAGCAAATATGCCAGCAAGGTACTGACCTTTACTTGGCTAAATTAATGTTTCCTTTGCTGTGATACCAAACAGCATATGGTAGTACATTAATACAATACCTGGTTTTGTTTTAATGATATGGGCCCTGTTAATTTAGGTTTGCAGGTGTGAATGAACATGTGTCTATGACCAAAAGTCAAATGGTTGAAAGTTCGAGTAATGGGATGAATGGACAAGGTCTGTGTGTGGCATCTACTAATTAGAACAATCAGAACATTAAATTCATTCAAATTATGTTGAATTGTGCATCTAATCTGCAATTATTCCTTATTTAAGATTTAATTGCATTCAAACAAGGTCAATGGCAAGGCGATTCAAGAGGTACTTCATAGTTTATTCATTCTTGAGACATCAATAAAGCCAGCAGAGGTTTCCATATTGTGCTGACAATGTAATCATTACTATTATAGATGGTGGATGGGACAGCACATTACGGAGTACAGCTACTTACAGTATCTCAAGTGCAGGAAGAAGAAGTGATGAACGGGAAAGAGACATTGACGCAAGAAGAGACAAGAAATTCCATGGGTGAGTTGCCTTCATTTTTCGCAAACTAGTGTTAAAATTGTATACATTCATGTCATTCTAATATTCTAAAACTAAAAAAATTCCAAAAAGGTGTTAAGATATGGTAGTTCTGACTACTAAACTCATGAAAACTGGCAATAATTTAATTGTGTCTCTCTCATTTTGCTGCTTAGTGAGCCACATCTTGTGTCATTCCATCGAACTGGTAGCAGTCTTGGTATCCAGGTCGCTGGTGGAAATGCTGTCGGCATCTTTGCAAATGCCATCAAAGATGGAAGTCCTGCGCAAGTCGCTGGGCTTCGTGTTGGAGACCAAGTCTTATCAGTAAGCGAGATAACATACGAGTTTATGATTCACTAATACAGCGCAACTTGACAAATTCATTTCTATTTTCTATTCGTCAAGGCTAATGATATTGATTTCAAAGACATCACGAGAGAAGAGGCAGTTCTCATTCTGCTTTCACTACCAGAGGAAGTCAGCTTGCTCGTCCAGTACAAAAAATCTGGTAAAATTCTACTCAGACATAAATTCTACTCAGGATAAATTGTTTTATTGAACACTTGTTTTCTCTGTAGTTTACGACAAATCCAAAGATTCCCCTGGCGACTCGTTTTATGTCAAGTAAGATGTGATGCTAATAATACGATTGTCATCTAAATAGTGCATGAATCTTTAACATGACATGGTGTCAGACACCATTATCACCACCATTGTTAAACATTTTAAGCAATTCACCAATGATATAATATTTTTAATATTCCTAGGGCCCAGTTCCACTATCAAGGTTCCGATGAAGATGAGTTGTCATTCAGAAGAGGCGAGGTCTTTCATGTACTTGATACGATGAATGGTGGTACCATAGGATCATGGAGAGCACAGAGGGTCCTGCAGAGTGGTGCAGAGACAGAAGTCGGCATTATTCCAAACAAATGCAGGTACTGTACGTTATTAAAACTATATGGTATATTATGAAGTATGTATTAAACACTGTCGACATTCAAATCATCAACAACCGGCCTCTAAACGCGTACGTTTTTTCTCATTCTCTAGAGCTGAGCAACTTGCAATCGCTCAGGATTTGGAAGCGAAAAAAGGCGCAAATCCCAAACAGAAATCAGGAACACTGAAAAGGAAAGATACCAAAAGCAACACGCCAAAGAAAAAGCAATACCAAGCAGCTGATCAACTTGACGAAACATCATTCCGTACGTATCAAACTTTTCAGAATTTTCTGAATACTTTTAGTTTTTTCCCTTGGGTTTAATTTTTATCAAGCACAGTCTGACTACCCAAACATTTCCTCCGGTGACGTGTCTCCTACTACGATTTTATATTTTAAATGATTTCCACTTTTTATAGAGCTTGATGTCAAATATCCTGCTTATGAAAGAGTTGTAAAACAAAAAGGTAAATAGCCTTTGGCTTTGCAGCCGATTAAGCTTCGCCCCGGCGCCGCACTACATGTATATGAAATATAATTGTGACATGCAATTTAACACGTTTATTTCGCAGCTGGATTTGTTCGTCCCGTCGTCTTGTTGGGGCCAATTGCTGACATATGTCGTGACAAATTGATGGTGGAGTATTCTGATAAATTTACCTCACCAGGTTCGTGAAATAACTGCATACAGTACATGCACTTTTTCTCGTCGAAATAATATTTATTTCTACGTCTGTTTCTGACTTTTCTTTTCTTTTCTTAGCTACATTTGGTCGAATGGATCCAAGTAAACAATCTGGGATTAAACTCAGCGCTGTTCGGGACAACATTGCCAGTGTATGTATTAACTATTGTGTACTGACATGGTTTAGTGCGGACACTGTTGGTCAGTTGTCGCGTGTATCTTACTGAACGAAATATTCTTCCGTGTTTAGGGCAAACACAGTTTACTTGATGTAACACCGGACGGAGTTGAAATGTTGAACTTTGTTGGATTAGAACCTATAGTGATATTCATGCAGCCGAGCAGTAAACAACTTATTAAGTAAGTTCAACCATTCTGCACTTTACTAGATCAAGTACTGTCCATTTTGCTTCAGTATTAATCGATTATATCCCCCCCCTAGGGACCTGCGTCATGACTTGACCAACAAATCTCACTCCGCGAGATTCGTAAAGAAACTCTTTGACCAAGCTGACACGCTCAGTCTCGAGTATCCGTACTTGTTTACAGGTAAACTGTTTGCTTCTTCTAATCGGATGATAACGAACGCACGTAGCGTTCTAAATGCTTATGATAGTTTAATCTAACTGTGCAATCGTTCTACGCTGTCGTTTAGCTGTCATTCCACTGGAACGCAACAACAAATGGTACACTGACTGTGTTGACATAATCAAGAAACAACAAGAAGATCCAATATGGCTGCCTGAAACTTTGGTATGTTACGATCTACATATTCCTTCTGAAGTGCTGCATATTAAGACTGTTAGTTGGGCAGTGCTGTAACACCTTGGTTCGTCCAGGCTGAGCGCTTAGTAGTTTCACCAATGTAGTTTTACTGTAGTGCAGGAGGACTATTTGAACTTTCATTACAATTTAGAGTGTTGTGTTATTTCTTAACTGTTTATTTTTATTTGTAGAGCCAACAACATAATGACGATGAAGTCGTTTTGCAAATGCCGAGGCGTTCCGTCGGCTATGACATGGAACAGAGTGGTCTGGATCTTCCTGGTGACCTTGACCGTAAGCCGGAGAGTTACCCCAACACCCCGGACGAGGAAGTTGTCGTGGCAGCATCCGCAGCCGGACTGCAGGCGGAAGAAGTGCCCGTCGTGCAAGCGTTCAGCGTTACCCCCGAAGTCTCGGAGAGAGAGCGACGAGAAGAAGAGGAACGTGAATTTCAGAGAAAACAGGAACAGGAGCGAGAATTTCAAAGAAAACAAGAACAGGAATTCCAAGAACGAGAGTTTCTCAGAAGGCAAGAGGAAGAACGTGAATTTCAAAGAAAGAAGGAGGAGGAGTTGAGAATTCAAGAAGAGGAAAACCGGCGTCAAGCGGAAATGGACCGGGAACGAGAGAAGGAACAGAACCGGGACAGGCCGGAGGATGAGTATGCAAGACAATTAGAGCAACGAGAGTATGAACGAAGACAGTACGAAGAAAACCGAAGATCGTACGATGGTGGTGAGGTACAGCATCGTGATGAGAGAAAGCCATATATTCCACCTGGTGTCAAGTAAGTTCTATACACTGATCTTAAACTTTAGACTGGATAGTCGTAATTTGTTATTTGTATTGAATGAAGCATCTCGATTTTTCAACGTTTCTCCAGGGTATTGCCAGGCGCACTTCCCCCATTAGTCAGTCTGAAGAAAACAGATTCCGGGGATCGAAGAAGTCCTCGGGACGAGTCGTACCCAGGCGACGCTCGGCCTGCCGTACAATTGCGTCATGTCGAACGAGACCAGGACGCGGATCAATATGACGAGAGGATTGGGGTGAAGGTTTCAGATCTGTTTGATATTGGTAAAGATATTCAAGCCGGAGGGGAGTATCAGGAAGATAACAGACGCGTGGAACGGAAGAATGAAGAACGACGATATCGAAGGTAGAAATAAACAAATAAACAAATAATATCATCCAAGGTAGCCCAGAGGTATTTGTAACCAGTTTTTTTTTGCGGTCTGTGTCATACACACGTTGTTGTGACCGCAGTGTTTTGCCTTGGCGGAACAACCTTCAATATTAGGTTATAGCTACAATGGCAGTTATGACAAGAATCAATGCTTTAAACTTTACCCTAGGAAACATTCCGGGTCTTTTAAAAGCAATGCTATAGGACTTAGAAATCCTAGTTATTGTTTTTTCTTCATACGTGCCGTTCATTTCCACTCCTCTTTACTTCATTCTTACGTACCGGCGAAAAACGGTTTCTCAAAAAGAGTACTAGAAAAATATTCTCAACACATGACCTGGCTTTGTAGTGACAGTGACGACGAGGAGGCGGGATTCCCTCGCGAGCCGCCAGAATCACGCGTGACCAACACGCAAGACGTGGAGAAACACGGCGAGCTGATACATGAGAACATGGTGCGGACTACTGTGAAACCAGTCGAAGCCGCTGCGGTTGATTTTGAGGATGTCTTCAGGTAGATTCGCGCGTAGCCCTGGGAACTAGGCATGCTTCGGTGTTAACGATTGGCTGTTCTACGGTTGCAAATTATATAATTATTAATACGGTTGGCTAAATCACCTTTGATTAAATGACGTTTGATTATTACATTTCGTGATTTTTTTCAGTTTCAACATGAATATCCTTAGAATGATTATAACGAGCCTTGTGACTTGCAAAATGATAAGATCAATGAACATTTTAATCAGTCGTATGATTCGTTAAGATTGACTCTGTTTTGCTCGTGGTGATATGGAAAGGGTCTATATTAATGTTTTTGTATATGTATGTTTTTGTGATTTAGCATGTGTTAGTCTACAGGGTGTATCAAAAAAAACGCAACCACTTAATATTCATGAATATCCTCTTTGTTCTACAACACAAAACACGTTTGGCCCCTGAAATGCGAGAAAGCTTGTAATCATATTCTAGCGGCACAATCGTTGGTAAACAAAGTCGGGTGCGTAAACCAACGAGCTGAATTGAAAGTACTTAACGAGTAAAAGTTTATTTACAATTTATTTTACAAGGTCGACAGTTAGCATTCAAGTTATCATGCACGACAATAAAAACTCGTTGTTCAGTTGTTAGCTGCACCATTATTAGTTTAGCTGATTTGACCATTAGCAGTTGAACTGTACGATTAGAAGCCATTTTAAAATCCCAGGGGCATAAAATCTATTGAGCTTATGAACAATATGAATTTTAGAATATTAAGTGGTTGCGTTTTTTTTGATACACCCTGTAGTATATCGTAGATTTTCATATTTGATTATATAACAATATTTGATCATGATTTTATTTATTACTTCATCAATCAATTAATGATTAATTTATAGAGCAAATGATCCTACAAATTATTCTAATTGATCAGACACACAAGGACAGTCAATCGTTAACACTTTAGCATTGCATTTTAAGTCCGAGGAATATATATCGGTCGGTTCATAGCTTGGGAATAATAGCTTGGATTCCTGGAATATTATAGTTTTCACTGTTGTTTTTCCAATGCATTCACAATCCACATCACATTAACTACACGATCATCACTCGCACCTTGTACATCGCCACTGATCTTAGTTTCTTTGTACCGATATCTAGCTTCCTACAAATTTGCTTGTCTGGAAGCTTTTTAATTATTTTCTACCACACAGAAACAAATAGCACGCGGGTTACGATAGGGTGTTTTGTAGCAATGAATTAATTCAAATTCTGCATTCTATGTATACAGAGTGTATCCAAAAATGTTCGCTTCTATTCAATAACAAAACATCGTAGCCCCCTCGGAGAATTTTTAGGGTTGCAGTTTTTTTATACACCCTGTGTATATATACAGCGCTCTTTCTCATTTCTTCCACCATTGCTAACTACTTTCATCAATATCTAGCTCGCAAAAGTCCACAAACATTCGCAACCAGACTACCACCGAGTATAGGACCAGTTACCAGGTCACGAAGCAGGCACGAAACACGATCGTTGACACTCGTGGTGGACAAAGGGTTGAGAGCGGTGTATTCAGTGAGTATTACCCCGGCAGGTCACGTGCAAAGTTTGTGAATATTGGTGAGGATAAGCAGGATGGATATGGTGGACGTGAGGAACCTCAAGTTAAGGTAAGGGATAATGGGGTTAAGCGTGGATATGTTGAGGCATTTTTGGACCAAATCTCGAACAGTGGTAAGAGTTTTGTTGGTGCCCTCCTGCATGTCACTATATAATATTTGCGATGTTTTCGAATGTAGATGGAATACGCAAGCCGTGTCTCAAGTGAACCCCCCTCCTATGATCGCCGCCCACCCCCTCCAAACCACTATGAAAGTGAGCCCCCACCGAGCCGGCGTCCCCCGCCTCCCGCCGAAGACCAAGGGCCGAATAGGCCTATGCCTTACTCAAACGTGTACCCTCGTCCTTTTGGAACGCAGTCATCTACCTACTATTCCGACTACCGACGAACGACGACCGATCACGACGAAGGACGACAATACAATGGTGATTACCAGCAGCCGGTACCGGAAAGCGCAACATATCGCTATGGTAGTGCTGCATATCGTTATCCAGCGAATGATTACGACGATGAACGAGGAGAGGCAACGAGGTAAGAACTTGCGTTAATGCAGTATCAGACAATTATGACGAGTTTTATTTCTCCATGTATACGGCGGGAAATAAGTAGTTTTCTTTCACAAGAGACGATACTCTCTAGAGTTTTGCCATTTGGCTGTTTTCAACCATTACTTGGCAACTGGTTATGATCTGGTTAATTTCATAATGTATTCTGTAAGACGTGTATGTTTGGGTGTGACTGCAGTTTGTCGTACCACAATGCAAGGTGATTATTAATTAGGGGATAAATAGACGTATTCTTGTAATTTGCAGTGCGCTTGCCCAATTTGCCTTACTAACAAATAAGTTCCTTATTGATGATTGTGCACTAATTTGTAGTGCTTGATTTTAACGTTTGTGTTGGTGAACACGTCTAGTTAGTGAATGCTTTGTTTCTGCAAAGTGAATGATTTATGTGAAGTTGGATAGATTTAATAGAAACCTTGATTCTAATAATCACCTTACATTGTAAATGGTATGGGTTTAGGATGAAGATATTACGAGTTAAGATTCCTACATAATTCTCGTAAATACGATCGCACATACACGCGTTGTAGTGTATGTGAAGGGTGTGACCAAAGGTCAATTCGAGGGTAGTTCAGCGGACTGGGCTCGAAAACAATCTTCGGCGAATCACCTTGCAATGTGGCGTGACAAAATGGCGGCTATTCGAAACATACGTGGGCCAATCAGCAGCGCTGAGGGAAATCACGTGTTTTGTGTTTAGCGATTTCGAGTCGGTTGGCGATGATGAGCCCACGGTGGTCGCAACAGCCCGCGGCTACTTCACATCGCGTGGCGGTATTCTGACCTCTCAGGAAACTGGAGTGAGCATTTATATTCCGTCTGGCGCCATTCCGCCCGGAATTGAACAAGAAATATATTTTAAAGTTGGCAGTGATAATTCCATGTTGCCTCCCTTGGACTCAGAAAAAGGTGAGAGGTGAATTTTGTCCCATAACGGCCAACAAAAGTAATCAGGATATCTTTAAAGGCTAGTTAACTTTTAACTGTAGTTAAAAACAGAATTGGCCAATCAGAGTCTTGTATTTCTGAGCTAACTGTGATTTAACTATGCAAAATGTAGTTAAAGAGTTTTATACAAACTGCCCCAGACATCTTCAATCCTGTAGTTTTATGCTTCGCTACCCGAGCTTCTTCGACATTCTTCGTTTTTCTCTCATTCAGGTGAAACTCTCCTCAGTCCTCTGGTGATGTGCGGACCTCACGGTACAAAATTTCTAAAGCCAGTTGAATTACGCTTGCCCCACTCGGCTTCGATGACCCCCGATGGATGGTCATTTTCCCTCAACTCCAGTAACAATTCTTCAGGTAGGTTACCCTTGGTGTGGCACTGACCTGAAATTAATACGGGACAATAATAAATAATACTACCTTTGTTTTTCCGATACAAAACATAAATTATGACAGAATTCTAAGAACATGCATTATTATTAAAATACCGAGTTATCTCTCTTCTTCAATCTCTATGCGTTAAATCAGCATGAATAAATAATGCTTCGTCGATGCTCCTAGTTGTCCCTTGCTATCACAATAGGTACCTCTGTATTATAGTACACTAAGGGACCCTTTCTCTGTGAACTTTGCAGGTGAACCAAAGCAATATAAAGTTGGAAGCAACAGCGTTTCCGTTCTCGTCGATCATTTTTAAGACGACATATTGGACGACTAATTGCCACAATTATCACCGCTAATGAGGGCGTAATTGACATGACCGCCAGATTTTTGGATTAGATATTTTTTAAAGGGATGTAGATTTTTTTCAAGACCGTCGGAGCTTCGTATAATTTTGGAATAAATGAAAACGAATGACTTAGTAATTTTAGAAATCGTTGTAATTTTTTACGAGGGTAATTTATAAATGATTATAGATTTAATTTTAGTGTTGTGCAAATCAGTTTTATACGGTGTGCACAATCATATTATCAAATTATCAAAAGGCGCCTAGTTTATGTATGTTTCCAGAAAGATTCATCAGCTGGTAGATTGGATGCCATGAATCGTGTATTATTGAGTTTACTATAATGTAACACTATACCGTACTGATATCGTAATATCGTCGCGTGTCTTCTGTTTACTTCAGGAGTAACGAAATGCTATCAACGATATTCCGTTTAATTTCTACCTCGTGCTGAGCCAACTAACCTAAGTCTTGGTTAACGCTGATTCAGCAATCAGATTTTCTACTGAAAATCTTGTTTATTGAGCTAAATATACTCTCCCTGAACGGTTTTTGGTTCAGCGGGACTGCCTCGTGTCGACAAGGGTCAAAGGCAGTACTTTACGAACTGAAAGCAGTTTTACGTTCAATTCAGAGTTAGTACTTTGCTTTGAACGACTATCATTACATAACTTTATTACTCAATACGAATTTATATAGTTTATAATTATTTTTTGTAATAATATTTCCATGAAAAGCAATAAATATTAATAGTTGATGGTTTTGTATTTTTTTGTAGTGGGTCAAATATAGTATTCTATGTTCAAATTCTAAGAGTCGTTGACCTTGTTCTTTTTTTAGATCTTCCAGTGAAATATGAAGAAAAATGGCATCGATGAAGTTTAAAAGAAAAAACTGGATGTTCAGGGCATGCAGCACGCACTTTTCAAAAAATATTTCACACTAACTAAATATACCCGGCAGGGTATTGAATTGGGGACATTTTTTTATATTCATGTATAGGTAAGAACATTTCATGTATCGTAGCCGTTCAAACGTTTATTCCTGTAGTTAGTCATACTTAAACATAATACCTAATTAAACGTTGTTTATATAACCACATACGCAGAATATGATAGCGAAATAGATGTACGTAATTTTGTTGAAATGTGTGAAAAATGATTGAGCTTATGTAGAAGAAGAAGGTCATTCTGGACTTCTGGTGGTCAGGTCTGCGTTCTGATCGTTGGATGGGCATGATAAAGATGCATGGCTTGTTCAAGAAATCTTGGCACTGTAATCAATTTTGGATGTACTTGTATGATTATGATGTTGTTTATAGTAAATAAATGTACTCAAGCTGTAGTAAAACTGCGTGTCTCCATTTTTAGGGTAAAATTTTACTGAGAGAGGTTTTTAGCTGATATAGTCTTGACATGGGAAAGTATATATCACCTGAACATGTTTGTTCGAAATGATAATATTCCAAGAGTATGTTTCAATGTAAGTGTTTTTCCAAAACAACCACGATGGTGTAGTGGTTAAGAGTTGCAACAGGTAGGTCCACAGATTCGGGCCTGTGGAGTGACAAGAGAAGAAATTGGCTCCAGAAAAAAAACAACTTGACTTTTCCATGTACGTATTGCGTGGAATTGTCGGAAAATAGGTTTGTGTGCCAAAAAATGTAAGCTTTTCAAGAGCAGCCACGATGGTCTAGTCGTTAAGACATGCATCAGTGTCAGTGAATAAAATTTTAAATGTCCATCATTCACCTCGCTTCCGAAGTAAATAAACCTGCTTTAGCTTGTAGTAAATGCAGTGAGTGAAAAAGGGCACTTTACGTTTATAAAACATACATAAACGCGATTGGAAAATGAAAAAACCTGAAATTTAAGTAGTAAGAACGCCGCGCAATCGCATGCAGTGAACGAGTAATAATTCCGCAATCACTACATTGAACAATCTCGTATATATTAAGCTTTCGATTCCTGGAGTCATCCTGATCGGGTTCGTTGGTTTGATTGTTGTTCTTGCAACCTGGAACCGAGCGCGTTTTTGTTTTTTTAGGTATGGCACATCTTAAGAATCTTTTCAATATGAACTCAAAAAAATCTGAAGCCGCAAACACTTACCATCGTCGCAGGAGCGAATAGTCAGGGGTGAAGACAACGGTCTCGCAACTGGCAAATTGATGGTTCCAATCCTGCATGAGTAAAGTGTTTTCATGGTGACTATAAAGAAATGATTCAGGTGAGATAAAAAAGAAAAGCTGTTAGTCTTAGGATCTGTTAGTTTAGTGGCGAAGACGATGGTCTCGTAACTTTCAAGTCGGTGGTTCGAATATGGGAAAGAATGTTTTTCATTGTGACTTTGAAAAAGGATTAAAGTAAAATAGATAAGTGCGGCCTTACCATTTTGGTCAATTTTGACGATTTTTCAGTGTTCTAAAAAACCAACCAAATATGCTCTAAAACAAAAGATAATAGTCTTAGGAAGCCATTTTTAGCATTTTAAGACAGTTTTTGAAAAGTTCAAAAAGTCGTCAAAATTAAAACAATTGAAAAACAATTGAAAAAGCCTTGCCAATTTAATACTAATATCTTTCATTTTAGAGGATATTTGGTTGGTTTTTGAACAACGAAAAAGTGGTCAAAATTGATAAAAATGGTAAGGCTTACCCCTTACCATTTTGGTCAATTTTGACGACTTTTTCAACTGTTCAAAAACTGTCTTAAAATGCTAAAATTGGCTTCTTAAGACTATTATCTTTCATTTTAGAGCGTATTTGGTTGGTTTTTGGAACGATGAAAAAGTGGTCAAAATTGACCAATATGGTAGGGCTTACCCCTTACCATTTTGGTCAATTTTGACGACTTTTTAAACTGTTCAAAAACTGTCTTAAAATGCTAAAATTGGTTTCTTAAGACTATTATCTTTCATTTTAGAGCGTATTTGGATGGTTTTTGGAACAATGAAAAAGTGGTCAAAATTGACAAAAAGGTAAGGCTTACCCCTTAACATTTTCGTCAATTTTGACGACTTTTTGAACTGCTCAAAGATTGTCTTAAAATGCTAAAAATGGCTTCCTAAGACTATTATCCTTCATTTTAGAGTGTATTTGGATGGTTTTTGGAACAATGAAAAATTGGTCAAAATTGACTAAAAAGGTAAGGCTTACCCCTTAACATTTTCGTCAAATTTGACGATTTTTTGAACTGTTTAAAAATGGTCTTAAAATGCTAAAAATGGCTTCCTAAGACAAATTATTTTCATTTTAGAGCGTATTTAGATGGTTTTTTGAAGAATGAAAAAGTGGTCAAAATTGACAAAAAGGTAAGGCTTACCCCTTAACATTTTGGTCAATTTTGACGACTTTTTGAATTGTTCAAAAACATTCTTAAACTGCTAAAAATGGCTTTCTAAGACTATTATCTTTCATTTTAGAGCGTATTTGGATGGTTTTTGGAACAATGAAAAAATGGTCAAAAGGCTTACCCCTTAACATTTTGGTCAATTTTGACGATTTTTGAAAGTTTAAAAATTGTCTTAAAATGCAAAAAATGGCTTCCTAAGACTATTATCTTTCATTTTAGAGCGTATTTGGATGGTTTTTGGAAGAATGAAAAAGTGGTCAAAAGGCTTACCCCATACATTTTGGTCAATTTTGACGACTGTTTGAATTGTTCAAAAACATTCTTAAACTGCTAAAAATGGCTTCCTAAGACCATTATCTTTCATTTTAGAGCGTATTTGGATGGTTTTTGGAACAATGAAAAAATGGTCAAAATTGACAAAAAGGTAAGGCTTACCCCTTAACATTTTCGTCAATTTTGACGACTTTTTGAACTGTTCAAAAATTGTCTTAAAATTCTAAAAATGGCTTCCTAAGACTATTATCTTTCATTCTAGAGCGTATTTGGATGGTTTTTGGAACAATGAAAAATTGGTCAAAATTGACTAAAAAGGTAGGGCTTACCCCTTAACATTTTGGTCAATTTTGACGATTTTTTGAAAGTTTAAAAATTGTCTTAAAATGCTAAAAATGGCTTCCTAAGACCTTTATCTTTCATTTTAGAGCGTATTTGGATGGTTTTTGGAACAATGAAAAAATGGTCAAAAGGCTTACCCCTTAACATTTTGGTCAATTTTGACGATTTTTTGAAATGTTTAAAAATTGTCTTAAAATGCAAAAAATGGCTTCCTAAGACTATTATCCTTCATTTTAGAGCGTATTTGGATGGTTTTTGGAAGAATGAAAAAGTGGTCAAAAGGCTTACCCCTTACATTTTGGTCAATTTTGACGACGGTTTGAATTGTTCAAAAACATTCTTAAACTGCTAAAAATGGCTTCCTAAGACCATTATCTTTCATTTTAGAGCGTATTTGGATGGTTTTTGGAACAATGAAAAAATGGTCAAAATTGACAAAAAGGTAAGGCTTACCCCTTAACATTTTCGTCAATTTTGACGACTTTTTGAACTGTTCAAAAATTGTCTTAAAATTCTAAAAATGGCTTCCTAAGACTATTATCTTTCATTCTAGAGCGTATTTGGATGGTTTTTGGAACAATGAAAAATTGGTCAAAATTGACTAAAAAGGTAGGGCTTACCCCTTAACATTTTGGTCAATTTTGACGATTTTTTGAACTGTTTAAAACTTGTCTTAAAATGCTAACAATGGCTTCCTAAGACAATTATCTTTCATTTTTGAGCGTATTTAGATGGTTTTTGGAAGAATGAAAAAGTGGTCAAAATTGGCAAGAAGGTAAGGCTTACCCTTAACATTTTGGTCAATTTTGACGACTCTTTGAACTGTTCAAAAACTGTCTTAAAATGCTAAAATTGGTTTCTTAAGACTATTATCTTTCATTTTAGAGCGTATTTGGTTGGTTTTTGGAACATTGATAATGTGGTCAAAATTGAGAAAAAAGGTAAGGCTTACCCCTTACCATTTTTGTCAATTTTGACGACTTTTTGAATTGTTCAAAAATATTCTTAAATATCTAAAAATGGCTTCCTAAAACCATTATCTTTCATTTTAGAGCGTATTTGGATGGTTTTTGGAACAATGAAAAATTGGTCAAAATTGACTAAAAAGGTAAGGCTTACCCCTTAACATTTTGGTCAATTTTGACGACTTTTTTAGTTGTTCAAAAATTGTCTTAAAATGCTAGAAATGGTTTTTTAAGACTATTATCTTTCATTTTAGAGCGTATTTGGTTGGTTTTATGAAGAATGAAAAATTGGTCAAAATTGACTAAAAAGGTTAAGGCTTACCCCTTAACATTTTCGTCAATTTTGATGATTTTTTGAACTGTTTAAAACTTGTCTTAAAATGCTAAAAATGGCTTCCTAAGACAATTATCTTTCATTTTAGAGCGTATTTAGATGGTTTTTGGAAGAATGAAAAAGTGGTCAAAATTGACAAGAAGGTAAGGCTTACCCCTTAACATTTTGGTCAATTTTGACGACTTTTTGAATTGTTCAAAAACTCTTAAACTGCTAAAAATGGCTTCCTAAGACCTTTTTCTTTCATTTTAGAGCGTATTTGGATGCTTTTTGGAACAATGAAAAATTGGTCAAAATTGACTAAAAAGGTAAGGCTTGCCCCTTAACATTTTCGTCAATTTTGACGACTTTTTGAACTGCTCAAAGATTGTCTTAAAATGCTAAAAATGGCTTCCTAAGACTATTATCCTTCATTTTAGAGTGTATTTGGATGGTTTTTGGAACAATGAAAAATTGGTCAAAATTGACTAAAAAGGTAAGGCTTACCCCTTAACATTTTCGTCAATTTTGACGATTTTTTGAACTGTTTAAAAATGGTCTTAAAATGCTAAAAATGGCTTCCTAAGACAAATTATTTTCATTTTAGAGCGTATTTAGATGGTTTTTTGAAGAATGAAAAAGTGGTCAAAATTGACAAAAAGGTAAGGCTTACCCCTTAACATTTTGGTCAATTTTGACGACTTTTTGAATTGTTCAAAAACATTCTTAAACTGCTAAAAATGGCTTTCTAAGACTATTATCTTTCATTTTAGAGCGTATTTGGATGGTTTTTGGAACAATGAAAAAATGGTCAAAAGGCTTACCCCTTAACATTTTGGTCAATTTTGACGATTTTTTGAAAGTTTAAAAATTGTCTTAAAATGCAAAAAATGGCTTCCTAAGACTATTATCTTTCATTTTAGAGCGTATTTGGATGGTTTTTGGAAGAATGAAAAAGTGGTCAAAAGGCTTACCCCATACATTTTGGTCAATTTTGACGACTGTTTGAATTGTTCAAAAACATTCTTAAACTGCTAAAAATGGCTTCCTAAGACCATTATCTTTCATTTTAGAGCGTATTTGGATGGTTTTTGGAACAATGAAAAAATGGTCAAAATTGACAAAAAGGTAAGGCTTACCCCTTAACATTTTCGTCAATTTTGACGACTTTTTGAACTGTTCAAAAATTGTCTTAAAATTCTAAAAATGGCTTCCTAAGACTATTATCTTTCATTCTAGAGCGTATTTGGATGGTTTTTGGAACAATGAAAAATTGGTCAAAATTGACTAAAAAGGTAGGGCTTACCCCTTAACATTTTGGTCAATTTTGACGATTTTTTGAAAGTTTAAAAATTGTCTTAAAATGCTAAAAATGGCTTCCTAAGACCTTTATCTTTCATTTTAGAGCGTATTTGGATGGTTTTTGGAACAATGAAAAAATGGTCAAAAGGCTTACCCCTTAACATTTTGGTCAATTTTGACGATTTTTTGAAATGTTTAAAAATTGTCTTAAAATGCAAAAATGGCTTCCTAAGACTATTATCCTTCATTTTAGAGCGTATTTGGATGGTTTTTGGAAGAATGAAAAAGTGGTCAAAAGGCTTACCCCTTACATTTTGGTCAATTTTGACGACGGTTTGAATTGTTCAAAAACATTCTTAAACTGCTAAAAATGGCTTCCTAAGACCATTATCTTTCATTTTAGAGCGTATTTGGATGGTTTTTGGAACAATGAAAAAATGGTCAAAATTGACAAAAAGGTAAGGCTTACCCCTTAACATTTTCGTCAATTTTGACGACTTTTTGAACTGTTCAAAAATTGTCTTAAAATTCTAAAAATGGCTTCCTAAGACTATTATCTTTCATTCTAGAGCGTATTTGGATGGTTTTTGGAACAATGAAAAATTGGTCAAAATTGACTAAAAAGGTAGGGCTTACCCTTAACATTTTGGTCAATTTTGACGATTTTTTGAACTGTTTAAAACTTGTCTTAAAATGCTAACAATGGCTTCCTAAGACAATTATCTTTCATTTTTGAGCGTATTTAGATGGTTTTTGGAAGAATGAAAAAGTGGTCAAAATTGGCAAGAAGGTAAGGCTTACCCTTAACATTTTGGTCAATTTTGACGACTCTTTGAACTGTTCAAAAACTGTCTTAAAATGCTAAAATTGGTTTCTTAAGACTATTATCTTTCATTTTAGAGCGTATTTGGTTGGTTTTTGGAACATTGATAATGTGGTCAAAATTGAGAAAAAAGGTAAGGCTTACCCCTTACCATTTTTGTCAATTTTGACGACTTTTTGAATTGTTCAAAAACATTCTTAAATATCTAAAAATGGCTTCCTAAAACCATTATCTTTCATTTTAGAGCGTATTTGGATGGTTTTTGGAACAATGAAAAATTGGTCAAAATTGACTAAAAAGGTAAGGCTTACCCCTTAACATTTTGGCCAATTTTGACGACTTTTTTAGTTGTTCAAAAATTGTCTTAAAATGCTAGAAATGGTTTTTTAAGACTATTATCTTTCATTTTAGAGCGTATTTGGTTGGTTTTATGAAGAATGAAAAATTGGTCAAAATTGACTAAAAAGGTTAAGGCTTACCCCTTAACATTTTCGTCAATTTTGATGATTTTTTGAATTGTTTAAAACTTGTCTTAAAATGCTAACAATGGCTTCCTAAGACAATTATCTTTCATTTTAGAGCGTATTTAGATGGTTTTTGGAAGAATGAAAAAGTGGTCAAAATTGACAAGAAGGTAAGGCTTACCCCTTAACATTTTCGTCAATTTTGATGATTTTTTGAATTGTTCAAAAACTCTTAAACTGCTAAAAATGGCTTCCTAAGACCTTTATCTTTCATTTTAGAGCGTATTTGGATGCTTTTTGGAACAATGAAAAATTGGTCAAAATTGACTAAAAAGGTAAGGCTTACCCCTTAACATTTTCGTCAATTTTGACGATTTTTGAACTGTTTAAAAATGGTCTTAAAATGCTAAAAATGGCTTCCTAAGACAAATTATTTTCATTTTAGAGCGTATTTAGATGGTTTTTGAAGAATGAAAAAGTGGTCAAAATTGACAAAAGGTAAGGCTTACCCCTTAACATTTTGGTCAATTTTGACGACTTTTTGAATTGTTCAAAAACATTCTTAAACTGCTAAAAATGGCTTTCTAAGACTATTATCTTTCATTTTAGAGCGTATTTGGATGGTTTTTGGAACAATGAAAAATGGTCAAAAGGCTTACCCCTTAACATTTTGGTCAATTTTGACGATTTTTTGAAAGTTTAAAAATTGTCTTAAAATGCAAAAAATGGCTTCCTAAGACTATTATCTTTCATTTTAGAGCGTATTTGGATGGTTTTTGGAAGAATGAAAAAGTGGTCAAAAGGCTTACCCCATACATTTTGGTCAATTTTGACGACTGTTTGAATTGTTCAAAAACATTCTTAAACTGCTAAAAATGGCTTCCTAAGACCATTATCTTTCATTTTAGAGCGTATTTGGATGGTTTTTGGAACAATGAAAAATGGTCAAAATTGACAAAAAGGTAAGGCTTACCCCTTAACATTTTCGTCAATTTTGACGACTTTTTGAACTGTTCAAAAATTGTCTTAAAATTCTAAAAATGGCTTCCTAAGACTATTATCTTTCATTCTAGAGCGTATTTGGATGGTTTTTGGAACAATGAAAAATTGGTCAAAATTGACTAAAAAGGTAGGGCTTACCCCTTAACATTTTGGTCAATTTTGACGATTTTTTGAAAGTTTAAAAATTGTCTTAAAATGCTAAAAATGGCTTCCTAAGACCTTTATCTTTCATTTTAGAGCGTATTTGGATGGTTTTTGGAACAATGAAAAAATGGTCAAAAGGCTTACCCCTTAACATTTTGGTCAATTTTGACGATTTTTTGAAATGTTTAAAAATTGTCTTAAAATGCAAAAATGGCTTCCTAAGACTATTATCCTTCATTTTAGAGCGTATTTGGATGGTTTTTGGAAGAATGAAAAAGTGGTCAAAAGGCTTACCCCTTACATTTTGGTCAATTTTGACGACGGTTTGAATTGTTCAAAAACATTCTTAAACTGCTAAAAATGGCTTCCTAAGACCATTATCTTTCATTTTAGAGCGTATTTGGATGGTTTTTGGAACAATGAAAAAATGGTCAAAATTGACAAAAAGGTAAGGCTTACCCCTTAACATTTTCGTCAATTTTGACGACTTTTTGAACTGTTCAAAAATTGTCTTAAAATTCTAAAAATGGCTTCCTAAGACTATTATCTTTCATTCTAGAGCGTATTTGGATGGTTTTTGGAACAATGAAAAATTGGTCAAAATTGACTAAAAAGGTAGGGCTTACCCCTTAACATTTTGGTCAATTTTGACGATTTTTTGAACTGTTTAAAACTTGTCTTAAAATGCTAACAATGGCTTCCTAAGACAATTATCTTTCATTTTTGAGCGTATTTAGATGGTTTTTGGAAGAATGAAAAAGTGGTCAAAATTGGCAAGAAGGTAAGGCTTACCCTTAACATTTTGGTCAATTTTGACGACTCTTTGAACTGTTCAAAAACTGTCTTAAAATGCTAAAATTGGTTTCTTAAGACTATTATCTTTCATTTTAGAGCGTATTTGGTTGGTTTTTGGAACATTGATAATGTGGTCAAAATTGAGAAAAAAGGTAAGGCTTACCCCTTACCATTTTGTCAATTTTGACGACTTTTTGAATTGTTCAAAAACATTCTTAAATATCTAAAAATGGCTTCCTAAAACCATTATCTTTCATTTTAGAGCGTATTTGGATGGTTTTTGGAACAATGAAAAATTGGTCAAACTTGACTAAAAAGGTAAGGCTTACCCCTTAACATTTTGGTCAATTTTGACGACTTTTTTAGTTGTTCAAAAATTGTCTTAAAATGCTAGAAATGGTTTTTTAAGACTATTATCCTTCATTTTAGAGCGTATTTGGTTGGTTTTATGAAGAATGAAAAATTGGTCAAAATTGACTAAAAAGGTTAAGGCTTACCCCTTAACATTTTCGTCAATTTTGATGATTTTTTGAACTGTTTAAAACTTGTCTTAAAATGCTAAAAATGGCTTCCTAAGACAATTATCTTTCATTTTAGAGCGTATTTAGATGGTTTTTGGAAGAATGAAAAAGTGGTCAAAATTGACAAGAAGGTAAGGCTTACCCCTTAACATTTTGGTCAATTTTGACGACTTTTTGAATTGTTCAAAAACTCTTAAACTGCTAAAAATGGCTTCCTAAGACCTTTTTCTTTCATTTTAGAGCGTATTTGGATGCTTTTTGGAACAATGAAAAATTGGTCAAAATTGACTAAAAAGGTAAGGCTTGCCCCTTAACATTTTCGTCAATTTTGACGACTTTTTGAACTGTTCAAAAATTGTCTTAAAATGCTAAAAATGGCTTCCTAAGACAATTATCTTTCATTCTAGAGCGTATTTGGATGGTTTTTGGAACAATGAAAAATTGGTCAAAATTGACTAAAAAGGTAACGCTTACCCCTTAACATCTTTGTCAATTTTGACGACTTTTTGAATTGTTCAAAAACATTCTTAAAATGCTAAAAATGGCTTCCTAAGACTATTATCTTTCATTTTAGAGCATATTTGGTTGCTTTTTGGAAGACTGAAAAATTGGTCAAAACTGACTGAAAAGGTAAGGCTTACCCTCTAACATTTTGGTCAATTTTGACGACTTTTTTAATTGTTCAAAAATTGTCTTAAAATGCTAAAAATGGTTTTTTAAGACTATTATCCTTCATTTTAGAGCGTATTTGGTTGGTTTTATGAAGAATGAAAAATTGGTGAAAATTGACTAAAAAGGTAAGGCTTACCCCTTACCATTTTTGTGAAAATTGACCACTTTTCAAAATTTTCTAAAACTGTGTTAACTTGCAAAAAAATAGCTTCCTAGGATTAATCTCATTGGGACTTTGAGAAAGTCGTCAATTTTGCCTTCATGTATTAAAATGTATTATTTTATTGTTAGTAGCAACGCACTATGCGGTGGCCGAGTGGTTAAGGCTATCGCCTTACCAGGTTGTGAGCGTAAGTTCGAATCCGGCAAGGGAAAATTGCAATTTTTCTCACCTGAATTGCTATTCAATTTAAAGTTCTGCGGATAGGATTAAGTCAAGTAAAGAACAAGAGCTTTTGATAAATGATGCTGTGGCCTAGTGGTTAAGGCTATGGCCTACCAGGTTGTAAACGTAGGTTCGAATCCTGCATGGGAAAGGTGCGATTTTTCCTTCCGAAATTATTCTTTAATTTAAACTTCATCGAAAAAGATTAGGTCAAATAAAGAACAATAGCTTTCGACAAATGATGCGGTGGTCTGGTGGTTAAGACCTTCGTCTCTCAACCCGAAGACAAATGTTTCAAGCCCTGGCAACGCAAAAAAATAGCCTAAAAATTTCGGTGTGATCTTGGAAGCTTTAAAACAGTTAAAAGACTCCTCGGACTTTAGTAAAGACTGTAAATTGGCAAAAATTTGAAATAAAAAAAAATTAAAAAATTTCTCCGGTGCAAAAGTACTTGAAAACCGGAAAAAAAGCATAAGAAAAAAAGTTTTAAAAGCATGTCTCTTCTAAAAAGCCTGAAGAAAGTCAGAAGAAAATTTAAAAATTTCCCGCTTTTGAAAAACTCATGTTTACTTACCATAATTTTTTTTCACGAAAATTTGACAGGGTGATTTTCTCGAGACTGAAAAAATTTAATTTTTTTCCATTTTTTGAAATTCTCTTAGATTTTTTTTTCGACGCGAAAGTATTTTGTCTTGGGCTACCTGTGTCAAGCCAGACACAGGTAGCCCAAGACAGACACAGGTAGCCCAAGACAAAATACTTTCCCGTCGAAAAAAAATATAAGAGAATTTCAAAAATGTGAAAAAAATTAATTTTTTATTAAATTTTTCAGTCTTGGGCTACTGTGTCTGTCTTGGGCTACCTGTGTCTGGCTTGACACAGGTAGCCCAAGACAAAATACTTTCGCGTCGAAAAAAAAATCTAAGAGAATTTCAAAAAATGGAAAAAAATTAAATTTTTTCAGTCTCGAGAAAATCACCCTGTCAAATTTTCGTGAAAAAAAGTTATGGTAAGTAAACATGAGTTTTTTAAAAGCGGGAAATTTTTAAATTTTTCTTCTGACTTTTTAGAAGACACATGTTTTTAAAACTTTTTTCTTATGCTTTTTTTTCCGGTTTTCAAGTACTTTTGCACCGGAGAAATTTTTTAATTTTTTTTTATTTCAAACTTTTGCCAATTTACAGTTTTTACTAAAGGCCGAGGAGTCTTTTAATTGTTTTAAAGCTTCCAGATCACACCGAAATTTTTAGGCTATTTTTTTTGCGTTGCCAGGGCTTGAAACATTTGTCTTCGGGTTGAGAGACGAAGGTCTTAACCACTAGACCACCGCATCATTTGTCGAAAGCTATTGTTCTTTATTTGACCTAATCTTTTTCGATGAAGTTTAAATTAAAGAATAATTTCGGAAGGAAAAATCGCACCTTTCCCATGCAGGATTCGAACCTACGCTTACAACCTGGTAGGCCGTAACCTTAACCACTAGGCCACAGCATCATTTATCAAAGGCTCTTGTTCTTTACTTGACTTAATTCTATCCGCAAAACTTTAAATTGAATAGCAATTCAGGTGAGAAAAATTGCAATTCTCCCTTGCCGGATTCGAACCTACGCTCACAACCTGGTAAGGCGATAGCCTTAACCACTCGGCCACCGCATAGTGCGTTGCTACTAACCATAAAATAATACATTTTAATACATCAAGGCAAAATTGACGACTTTCTCAAAGTCCCAATGAGATTAATCTTAGGAAGCTATTTTTTTGCAGTTAACACAGTTTTAGAAAATTTTGAAAAGTGGTCAATTTTCACAAAAATGGTAAGGGGTAAGCCTTACCTTTTTAGTCAATTTTGACCAATTTTTCATTCTTCATAAAACCAACCAAATACGCTCTAAAATGAAGGATAATAGACTTAGGAAGCCATTTTTAGCATTTTAAGACAGTTTTTGAACAGTTAAAAAATTCGTCAAAATTGACGAAAATGTTAAGGGGTAAGGCTTAGCTTTTTAGTCAATTTTGACCAATTTTTCATTGTTCCAAAAACCATCCAAATACGCTCTAAAATGAAAGATAATAGTCTTAGGAAGCCATTTTTAGCATTTTAAGAATGTTTTTGAACAATTCAAAAAGTCGTCAAAATTGACCAAAATGTTAAGGGGTAAGCCTTACCTTTTTGTCAATTTTGACCACTTTTTCATTCTTCCAAAAACCATCCAAATACGCTCTAAAATGAAGGATAATAGTCTTAGGAAGCCATTTTTAGCATTTTAAGACAATGTTTGAACAATTCAAAAAGTCGTCAAAATTGACCAAAATGTTAAGGGGTAAGCCTTACCTTTTTAGTCAATTTGACCAATTTTTCATTGTTCCGAAAACCATCCAAATACGCTCTAAAATGAAAGATAATAGTCCTAGGTAGCCATTTTTAGCATTTTAAAATTGTTTTTGAATAATTCAAAAAGTTGTCGAAATTGACGAAAATGTTAAGGGGCAAGCCTTACCTTTTTAGTCAATTTTGACCAATTTTTCATGGTTCCAAAAACCAACCAAATATGCTCTAAAATGAAAGATAATAGTCTTAGGAAGCGATTTCTAGCATTTTAAGACACTTTCTGAACTTTTCAAAAAATCGTAAAAATTGAACAAATTGGTAACGGGTTAGCCTTACCATATTGGTCAATTTTGACAATTTTTTCAATGTTCCAAAAACCTACCAAATACGCTCTAAAATACAAGATAATAGTCTTAGAAAGACATTTTTAGCATTTTAAGACAGTTTCTGAACAGTTCAAAAAGTCGTCAAAATTAACCAAAATGTTAAGGGGTAAGTGTTAGCTTTTTAATCAATTTTGACCAATTTTTCATTCTTCCAAAAACCAACTAAATACGTTCTAAAATGAAGGATAATGGTCTTAGGAATATGTTTTTAGCATTTTAAGACAGTTTTTGAACGATTCAAAAAGCCATCAAAATTGACCAAAATGGGGTAAGTCTTACCTTTTTAGTCAATTTTGACCAATTTTTCATTGTTCCAAAAAGCAACCAAATATGCTCTAAAATGAAAGATAATAGTCTTAGGAAGCGATTTTTAGCATTTTAAGACACTTTCTGAACTTTTCAAAAAATCGTAAAAATTGAACAAAATGGTGAGGGGTAAGCCTTAGCTACAATATTGGTCAATTTTGACAATTTTTTCAATGTTCCAGAAACCTACCAAATACGATCTAAAATACAAGATAATAGTCTTAGAAAGATATTTTTAGCATTTTAAGACGATTTCTGAACAATTCAAAAAGTCGTCAAATTGACCAAAATGGTAAGGGGTAAGTGTTAGCTTTTTAGTCAATTTTGACCAATTTTTCATTCTTCCAAAAACCAACCAAATACGTTCTAAAATGAAGGATAATGGTCTTAGGAATATATTTTTTTCATTTTAAGACTGTTTTTGAACAATTCAAAAAGTCGTCAAAATTGATTTTTTTCAAAGATCAATTTTGACCAATTTTTCATGGTTCCAAAAACCAACTAAATACGCTTTAAAATAAAAGATAATAGTCTTAGAAAGCAATTTTAAGCATTTTAAGACAGTTTCCCAGAGCAAGCAATTTAAACTTCTTTGGAACGATGCAGATGTTATTCATCAAAGGTGATGGGGCACTTCCGAAAGAAATTTAGGTGTATTTTGGATTGACAAAGAAAGGCAGTATGGTGTTTGATCATTGATTATGGAGCACTTCCGACTGTAATTTTGGAGTATTTTCAATTGTGAGTTATAGGGAAGGTGCAAACATTTTTCCAGAGCAAGCAATTTAAACTTCTTTGGAACGATGCAGATGTTATTCATCAAAGGTGATGGGGCACTTCCGAAAGAAATTTAGGTGTATTTTGGATTGGCAAAGAAAGGCAGTATGGTGTTTGATCATTGATTATGGAGCACTTTCGACTGTAATTTTGGAGTATTTTCAATTGTGAGTTAAAGGCAAGATGCGAAGATTTTTCCAGAGCAAGCAATTTGAACTTCTATGGAATGATGCAGACGTTATTCATCACGGGTTATGGAGCTCTTCCGACATGAACTTTGGTGTATTTTCGATTGACAAAGAAAGGCAGTATGGTGTTTGATGATTGTATATGGAGCACCTCCGACTGGAATTTTGGAGTATTTTCAATTGTGAGTTAAAGGGAAGATGCAAAACCAACCAAATACGTTCTAAATAAAATAAAATGAAAGGCATTTTAAGACAGTTTTTTAACTCTTCAAAAAGTCGCTAAAATTGACCAAAATGGTAAGGGCCGGTAAGCCATAATAAGTTGATGTCTTGAACAGATTGGTATTGATTATTAAAACTTTATGTAAAACCGGTACTTGTCTAATGGAAATATAATTTGTCCTATTTCACAGCGGTTAAGCGGTTACAACAGCAGCCGATGAAAGTCCCAAGGCCAAGCCGAAACCGCAAAAATTCTCTTAACTCAGCCAAGCTGTCTATATATAGACGCTTCGCCGTTTCGATTAAAAATCGCGCTATATATAAAAAACACGAAAATGATAGCTCCATGTATAAAGGATAAACTCGCATCAAATGTGTGTTATAACAACTGCGTAAAACTAAAATTCTGGAGTATGAACAAGGAAGCCGTTTTGTTTAATATGTTTCAACATATAATATATACTTTTTCCCGATACATCTGTCCAATAAAAATCATTTCATCGGCGCCAACAGCAAATGACGGATCCGAACTTGCTAAAATTTTAGCAGCGACGATTGGGAAGATTTTGTTTTTATTCTTAACTAAAGTTTGATAAGATTGTCATGGTAACAAGCAGGTGCTTTATACCCATTGCATGGGGCACCTCTTATTTACTTCTTTTTCTTTATGGCGACATGATAATTCTTCAAAGCATCCAGTGTCTTTCGGGAAACCATAACGAGCGTAACTTTATAGAATTTCGTGTGACATTTCTCTAAGAGCGTTTGGTGAGTAGACTCTTCGTCACGCCATTACGGCATATTTAATTTCTAGTTAATATAGTGAAAGTATGGAATCTAGATTCGGCCGGCGACGAACGACATTTATCAATTAACTTGTGTTGACAGACAGGCTTAAATTAACTCATTCAAACCCCACAAAGCAAGAAAAATGTGGAAAAGAGAAAAACGCTTCGAGACCATGCATGCATAAATAGTTGAATAACTTGGATTTTGGCCTGTTTTCACTTCAACCATATTTTAGCGAACCGTAGCGTATTCCTTTGTTTTAAAGTCATTATAGTTCTATCTGTTTGCCCAGGAAGGAATGAGATACGCTGTACGTGTCGCTATATATACCGTTGGAGTGGAAAGCAGCCTTTTGGCCGTGTTCATGCGGTAATTGAAGACGCTTGACAAATGAAAATTTGACTGTTTTTGCATGTTCACACGAGAAAACTGGTCGAAGTGCGCGCGGTCCTGAATTTATTTTTTTCGTCTCGTGCGAACATATATATAGGCTGTGAATTTGATACGTAAACGGTACATCATTTTTTTAGTTCGAATCAGCTGCACTTAACTAATATAACAGGTGTTCATTATTCATGTTTTATAATTCATTAAAGAATCGACCAAAAGGCCAGGTACATGTGTAGTGAGGTGTAAATATTGACAGTAGACATGCAACTATTATAAGTAGTGTTCCTGTTGGATATCTAAGTGCGAGATAATAGTAGGTGCAGGGGATCCACGGGTATGTATAAGGATTTCTGAATGATTGTATATATAGTATTTAACAAAGCACCCGAGAAAAAAACCTCCGATGAAAACCTGACATTTTTCGTGCTCTTTAATTGTGTTTAGGCTTTTTCTTGCTCTGGCGAAAGGTGGTGAACATCTCAAAATTGATAGATAAAGTTTCTCAGCTTTTGGTGGTAACTTACGCGAGTAACAACTCTCTATTTCACTGTTGGAATCGAGGGTCTAATCATGATTGCCCGAAATGATAGAATGAAAGCGTTTATCTTTGTCTTTGCTGTCAATATTTTCGTTCAGGCACCGAAGTCGTGTTTTGGTAAGTATAACGATGAACGATTTCGGTAATACACTAACATATATATATATTATAGGGTTAATTATAAGATATAAAAGACAAACTTACTTCATGTTGTCACCAAAATTTTTATTTGACGTATACATCTGAATGCAATTCTAGCTGATGAGATTCGCTATCCCGGAGACATGGTCGGCTACGTTGGCAAAGAACAATCTCAAGACTTTGATCCTGAACTAAACGGCACCAATGGCTACGTTGTACGAGTTGTTAATTCAACATATCACGATCCTCCTGTTCTTGTCTCGTGGATCGCGAAAAAATATAACGTCTCGTGGGTGCGTCCTGAAAATTTGATCCTCGTGTCAAGATCACATGTTGCTGAATGGCAGTGTGAGTATTTATAGTTGGTGCTGTACAGCAACTGAAATTCACTGATTAATGATAAGGTTGGAAAAAAATGGTCCAACCATTGGTCAACCAACACATTGGTCAACCATTCAACTAAACTGCATGTGAACAACGAATGTTTGTAAAAGAATAATTCGCCAAAATAATGATTAAAATATCAGATGTTATAGATCATAAATTTCAACTATAGTACCTTGTTATTGCTTACGCGTCAGTTAGTCTCCTTATTCATTCATTTCATTATCAACTGCATGGACTGTCTGGAAAGTAAATGGAAATGAAAAATACAGAATTTTATTAAAATGTTTCTATATTTATTTTCTTTCCATTTCTAGATAATGCCTCACATTGCAAGCAAGGGCAGCATCAAAAAGGCGAATATGCTTCCAAAGTACCTGACATTGTTAAAGTTGGCTTGTTATTTCGCTCACTTATAGCCGATGAGACGTTTTGGAAAGGAGATGTTTGCATTTATTTGGGCGAAAAAAACGTTTCGGGAAATTCTTCGTACAGATTATGGTGCTTTCGTCCGAAAGCGCTCTTTTTCGTTGACAGTTTTGAAAATCATCAGATATTAGGAGTTACAAATTATCCAGGTAAGGCACCCCAACTTACTATAAGTTGAGGTTTGCAAAAGAAATAAACACTGCTCCGTTTGAGAACATTGACATAGTTTGTTTATTTTGTAGGTGTTTACGAGTATTCCACAAATAACAAACTGACAGGTTAGTAAAGATAATCACGTTACGCCTCTGGTTAAGAGCGAAGAATTTTCACCTCGTATCCTGAGTACCGGAAGCTTCAACTTCGACAAGGTTGAACTTCGAGTTTCCTCGTAAGAGTTTTCAAAAGCAACCATGGCTAGAATATGAAATTGTACTGAAGTGAGTGTTGTGATATATAATCTATTAATTTCAATCATCTTTCAGGTTTCTACCGTTATCCGATTGTGAATAAATACAGCGCAACTATCCAACACATGTTCACGTTGAAGGGATTTGAAAACACAGCAAATTTGACTCTCGATTGCAGTAGTGATGAGACGATTTTAGTAAAAGCTTATCCCAGCCGGGTCCATGAAAATAATCATATTGTGGTTGCCAATACGGCTACGGTTCCTTTTGAGAAGACCTTTACAGCAAAATGGATTGTAAAGTTTCTTGGCCTTAATTACATGGAATTTTTGATCAAAGAGGGCACAAAGTACGCAGTGAAAACTGGAATTTGGTACGATGTAATTGATACAGCAAGACATGACATCAAGGTGAGGTTGCGAAATAGAAACATGATTTAACTTCCAGTTGGAGGACAGAAAAGTCTGCAATTTGTAGTCTTAAGACTAATGTAAAGCATAGTTTCCAATCGGACACTGCTTATTTTTACCACGACAAGTGGCGAGTGCAAAACACTAAAAGAACATTATCGAATTCGTTATATCTCAGTAACTAAGCCAGTAAATAGTGATTCTAATTCCGAACACGAAGACACAAGATAAACTCAGACTATTAAATCACAGCTTCCCTTAATACTGTAGAGACGTGTGACCACTAAATAATTTATAAAATTACGATGATTGAATGATTTCACAATCTATCATTTTTAGATTGAAGCGCCAGGAGCCGACCCGCGCTTTACCAAAGCGAATGATCCAATCACCATCACGCAAACTCGTGACATACAAACTTCAGCTTTTCTTGCTCACGTCTACCTAAACAGCACGATCAACAACGGGACCCAATACGGCATCACAGATAGTTCTAAACACGTGGTCAGCATGAGGTACAAGCAACGCGGGGTACACGAAGTTCTCTTCATGATTTGGAACAAATTAAGCATGGAACTGACGGAGGTGTTTTTCTTCATTGCGCGACCTTTTGAAATTCAAAACGTGCACATCACTGTGGACTCCATCGTGAAAACGAAAGAACCTTACATAATATTTTACTTCAACGCGTCCAGTGGCTACGCGTCGCTTTGTACTATCCAATATGGAGATGGGGAAAACTCTACCTTTGAGACGACATTGTCAGATCTTTATAATCTCACAAATCACACCACGAATGCCACTGTAATTGCCACGACTTTAAAAAGTGATCCTGGGTTACAACACGAATACACGAAAAGATTTCCGTACAGCGTCGCTGGCATTTACGATGTTAACGTTACTTGTTCGAACGAAATCAACTCCGGTAGTTACTCAACAACGATTGTAGCACAAGACCAAATTCTTGATCTCCAATTGATTTCGATTCCTCCACATCAATTTGGGAAACCGATTGAAGTAGTTTGGACGTTTACAGCAGGTTCGAATGTCACGGTTGATATTTGGTATAACGATGTATTCTGTAATTCGTCCAGTGTTAGCATTCCTGGCCAAAATAATTCACGCGATTGTTTGGTGACAAACGTTTCGTATTTCGATCCGGATAAAATGGTTGATATCAAAATCCGAGCGACGAATCTTGTCTCAAACGTAACCAAGATCATCGTCGTCCAAATCTTAGAACCGATGTCGATAATCCACTTCGTTGCTTTAACGACCGTTGCCCCGTGGGGGTCTGGCGTACCAGGTGTGGGCCCGAACCAAAATAAGTTCCCCGCCGAACACCCGGTCTTGTTTGATGCTAATTTCACGGGTGGGCCACCCGCTGGTCACGGAATGAGGTACAATTACGGCACGCGGATTGAAGTTGCCCGGGACGTTGGTACACGAAATTCGAATTCTTTTGTGCATAAGGCTCAATTTCAGATGTCGGATAATGAATTTAATGTGACGCTTATACTAGAGAACAGTGTCCAAGAACTTTGGAGCGAAGCACTTTCTATTGACCTCGACAGAAGCTTTAGTTTGACAACTGTAAACATAAGAAGCCCTGTGGTAAGAAACAGAACAGAAAGGATAAGCATAAACCTAAAAAGTATCGGTGCTCATACGTGTATGATGGTTGACTTTGGTGATAATTCCTCGCTTCTTCTTTATGGCGAACAAGCCGCGTGTGAGAAAGAGTTCAATGCTACATGGACGAATGTTATATTTAGTAGCAGAAACGAAACTACGACAAGGATAGACATTGACCATGTCTTCAAAGATATCGGAAAATATCAGTTCAAAATCAAGGGTAGTAATTATGTTTCGTCGGGCAGTTATAAGACAGAAGTTGTGGTGCAACTTGAGCCATGTCAGTATCCAAATGTGACAATTACAGGTAATGCAAACACATACACAAATACAGGGCGTGTACGAGAACTGAAAAAGGGCGAGGAAACTGTAAAGGGTGTATACATGTTTTTCTTGAGGGGTTAGGGAGGAAATATGTTCTTCATGGGGGTGGAGCAATGGTGATAAATATGTTCCTCTTGAGAGGGTAGAGGGGTGAAGCATGTTCTTCCTGAGGGCACAAGGGAGGGGAGGTGTGTTTTCTACAAGCTTTCATTATCTACGATGTATATTTCATTTTACAGGTTTGAACGAGACCAGCACGGGGACCTTGACGGAACATCAAAAATCGAAGATACTGTCATTGGCAACAGATAACATGATCAATTGTGAGTTAACTGAGAAAACAAGAACTACATGGAGTGTGTTTAAATTGGTCCGAGAACCACAGCAGGATCTGAAAGGGATAGAAAACATTCCACGAATAGGTTACAAGCTTCCAAATTCGACTAACCTAACTTTGCCAGAGTTAGTTTTAGACAGCAGAAGCTTAGAGTATGGTTTTTACGCTGTCATGGCAAGACTTGAGATGGATGGTTACCCGGATATATTCAATAACAATACGAAATATTTACGTGTAGTGGCGACGCCGTTTTTAGAACCAGCAATCACAACAGGTTTCATATATACGGTTATATTTCGTCAAATGGTTAGTGGAATTGCTCCACCATTTACTGGTTTACAACAATTACTCCCATCGTTCATGAAACTAACACAATATTCCAATATATCTTTCCAGGCGTTGCTAAATGCCTCTGCAACAGTCGATCCAGATTTTGAACAACCCCAAGGTGTCACCTATCAATGGTTCTGCAGGGACAAAAATGATTCAGTGAAGTTTGGACCAGATTTCGATAAAGAACCTTTGCTGTACATTCCTAACTTTCCAATGACACGTTTCCACCCCCGCTGGCAAATGTAAGTGCTTCCATACAGCGAATTCGCTGCCACGATTTTATGAGAAGTTTTTCGGCGCTATATCAGTTGATGCAGCAGCTTAGCGTCGCTTTTTAACCTTAGGCGACTTCTGGGTAAAGTGAAGGAACGCTATGGAACATAAATCTTTTTTCACTGGGAAAGCCAGTCGACCTAACCTTGTTCGTAACGTTTTAGTCCACAGGGTGTTTCGGTGAAGGTAGAGGACGCTTGAATTCTACGAGTAGAGTCTTGAACATGGACGCAACCTTTATGATCGAAGGAAAAACGTAAGTTCACTATTTTAGTGATCTTTCTTTGTAGACTGTACTGTCCCCTTATGCAAATCTTATAGGCTACGTACGGTGATGGATAAAAAACGGACCAGCTTGATGTAAATAGAACCTAATCTTACGCTCTTTCTTGACGTAATTTAATGAACTCTGACTTGTTTACTTTCGTTATATTATAGCTAAACTCTTAACTTATGTATTGCAGGTATATAATAACTCTTGTGGCATCAAAGGTCGATCCAGTCTTTGGTCTGCGAAGATCTGCGACTGAAATCTATCTTCAGGTGGCCTTAGGGCTGCCGCCTTCTCTACAAATGAAGTACGTCTCTTGAGGGGAATCAGAGCGAGGCAAATTGAGCAGACATCTTTTCCATACGATCCCCGTTATCACTGGAAGTCATGCATTACGTTACATTTCCCAATAATGATATGATAAACTGTTTGCCACCTTCTAAAAGTGCTTGGGTTTTTTTTACAACAAAATTACGTTCCCTTTAGATGTCTTAAGAACTGCCAGGAGAAAGTGAACCCGGATGAGAGAGTGACAGCTAAAGCATTTTGCACAACAAATTGTTATGGTCAGTTGGCGTTCAAATGGAGGTTATACTGGTTTGACAGGGTCGACATGACGGAACCATTTGATCTGAGCGAGTTAAACGAGGTAGGTGCACCATCATCAGATCAGGGTCATCTGAACCTGGCAGAAGAATATAACGTTGATCAACAAAAAACGTCATCTTATACGATCACAGGTGCCTCTGGAGACGTTGAGTAATATGGTGACTAACCCCGTTGATGAACTTGAACTGGCATTTAAGTCAAACACTTTAAAACCGGAGAGAAAATACATCTTGCAACTGAAGGCGACACGACCAAATAAAGTGTTTGGAGAACTCAGATACACAATGCTTATGAACAACGCACCAAAAGAAGGTCGGTTTGCATTTTTTTCTCACAAATTCATTCAGAGTAAATCGTGTTACGATATTTAGGCAAGGTAACTAAACTAAGACTTGTTAGTCACAAGCTAAGACTTTCCTAGCCACATTCAATAATGAATTCTCATTCCTAAGGCGAATGTGATATCCAACCAAAAACGGGCGTCGCTATGACAACTATGTTCAACCTAACCTGCATGAATTGGACGGACCCGGATCCACCGATCAATTACGAGTTTTCTTACAAGCTGAAGGACGTCAAAACGGTATTCTTCTCTGCGACTCTGAGAACCTCGCAGATCCTCGTCGCAAGGGAGAATTTGCCGATCGGGGATCCGAATCGAAACAACGAGATCGATATCTACGTGAACATCAAAGACAGATTTGAAGGAGAAACTGAATTGCATTTCATTGTGAAGGTAAGATGTCTTTGCAAACTGGGGTTCAACGAACACAATATACACTCTTAAGTATTGATTTACATCTTCACGTAATGACATAATTTAAGATATATATTTAAGTTTGATACGCCGGGAAAATCCGGTTCTAACACTTAGCCATTCAGCAGTAAAAAATGCTCAACTAAGCCGTTGAGCATTTTTCCGTTTAGAAAATAGAATCAAATTTAGTTATAGCTCTTTGGGTTTACGTTTTTGCTTTTTCACTTTATCGCCGTTATGATCAACAGCAAATGAATGTAGTAGAAATTCGGGATAACAAGCGGGTTTCCTTTGAAGGTGGATCCTCCTGGAGGAGAGCTTGGTTTGTCCAGCATGGATAGCATGCTATCGGGCGATTCATTGAGCAAAATGATTGCCGACGGTGACCCACAGAAAGCGCTGGCAATGGCAGGAGTTTTTGCTTCTGTCTTGAATCACATCAATGGGAATGATTCGACTTCAGGGAATCTGACGGCCGAAGAACAAGAAAGGAAAAATAACGAGAGCCAACAAGTCGATGAGGTGAGGAATCCTGCAACTCCTGATTTGAAACGTTCTTCTTAGATTAAA
This sequence comes from Dendronephthya gigantea, assembly GCF_004324835.1. NCBI lineage: Eukaryota > Metazoa > Cnidaria > Anthozoa > Malacalcyonacea > Nephtheidae > Dendronephthya > Dendronephthya gigantea. Next base: position 1,386,487 of record NW_021163044.1, read on the forward strand.
GACAATGAAAGAACAAACGAATTCATTTAAAAATTTCATATTGTACTCATTTTTTTCTCGCTTTCTTTCTTGAAGTTCAAACAAGCCATTATGAAATCTCTTTTTGATGTAAAAGTCGAAAATATGGACACGTTGTTACAGATAAGTGGAATAACGCAAGCATTGACAGACAATGCTGAAAAATTATCGCCAACTTCGCAGGTAGACGAAATGATCTACTCTTAACAAGTTTTACACATCAGGTCTCAATTTGACCGAGAGACGCTAAGATCGTTGGCTGAACTTTGTACCTAATATTTTTGTTGTAGGAATATGGTTTGATGCTGAGCAATGCTTCCGTGACAAGTTTAACAAAACTGTCTAAAGGAGAAAGTTCATTTAAAAATGTTGACTCGGCAGTCACGAATTTAGCCAATACAATTGGACAACTCGTCGTTGCAGCCACAAAACCTCGCGACGATCAGAACGGCACAATAAACAACGAAGTAAGTTATACCACCACCAAAATCAACTTTAAAACCTAGAATATTCACCTTGAAACCATGCGTACACAGACTATAAGATCGTCTAAGCTTGGCGTGAACATTTTGGGGGTAAGGAGCTTAGGGTGAATGGTCTATAAATAATTGCATTTCTATTACTCTAGGAGATCATTCGCGCTCAAAAATCCATCTCAATGATAAGTGACCTTCACGATGCCAAATTGCGTTACCTCGTGACGAACGAAGGACCGAGCACAAGCAGTACTAAGCACATGACTCTGCAGAGCGAGAAGGTATCAATAAGAAATATGGGAAAGAATGGAAACTCTGCAAGTAACTGTAGCTTCAAGACACCGAGTCCAGAGGTGTTCGGTTTTGGCGACAGTAAGAAATTCAAACACATTCACATTTCAATATTATCTTGTAAAATAGTCCTCTAATCGCAGTGATTCACATTGAATTTTCTTTCAATATAGTTGTCAAGGATATTAACGCCACAATTTCACAACTAGACTCAGTCACAATAAAGGTATACGAGATACATTCGAAAAACGACTAATTCGACCATGGTCGAATTCGCCGGAAAACGACTAATTCGATCATGGTCGAGTTCACCGGAAAACGACTAACTCGACCACGGTCGAATTCGCCGGAAAACGACTAACTCGACCATGGTCGAGTTCGCCGGAAAACGACTAATTCGACCATGGTCGAGTTCGCCGGAAAACGACTAACTCGACCATGGTCGAGTTCGCCGGAAAACGACTAACTCGACCATGGTCGAGTTCGCCGGAAAACGACTAATTCGACCATGGTCGAGTTCGCCGGAAAACGACAAATTCGACCATGGTCGAGTTCGCCGGAAAACGACTAATTCGACCATGGTCGAGTTCGCCGGAAAACGACTAATTCGACCATGGTCGAGTTCGCCGGAAAACGACTAATTCGACCATGGTCGAGTTCGCCGGAAAACGACTAATTCGACCATGGTCGAGTTCGCCGGAAAACGACTAATTCGACCATGGTCGAGTTCGCCGGAAACGATAATTCGACCATGGTCGAGTTCGCCGGAAAACGACGAATTCGACCATGGTCGAGTTCGTCGGAAAATGGCGAATTCGACCATGGTCGAGTGCGTCGGAAGATTCAGTCTTGAATCTCCTTTGTAGGTTGGAGTATTCAACACTAATCCATACACTTGGGACAACACAAGTAAAACAGTTACTTCAAAGATAGCGAGCCTCGATCTCACCTCCAGTAAAGAAATTCAACTTTCCAACCTTACCGAAGACATTGCTATCACCATATCACGTGATCCTAGTCAGTTTCCGAAAATGAACTCGTTTTATATGAAGCCTGACAAGCCGGATTCGGACGATGTTGGAAAATCATACTTGAAGTATCACTGTTTCAACAGGACTTCCCGCTGGACAGCTATGAGTTTCGAGCTTCACCCAGAGGATGTTAGCCTGAGTTTGAAGGTGTACTTAAAAACGGGCGGAAAGCCTGACGTGAGGGCTGGCGATTTTAACCTGCAATACGACCTGCCCGATTTCAAAAGCTGCGATGTTGACGTGGATAAACGTAACGCCAGTGAGGATAATGAAACTGTGTTTATCGATCCGTTCATTCATTGTACGCGTCATCCATACTCTCTCTTCATTTCAAACGTGGACTTTAACGAGACGGGCGAACATTGTTTTGGTATGTAAATGCGATGAAACTTGTCGTCTGACCCCTTGTAAAATAGTTTTATTCAAATGTTGCTGTTGCATCGGAAACTCCATTCTTCTCCATTCACTATGCGTGCGATAATCATCTCTTGATTCTTTCATCTTTCTAGCGGTCCAAGTTCAAAATGTTTCAGTGGACTACGATCCTTACCAAGCCTCAGGAAAATCACGCCGCAAAAGATCATTTGCGTGCGACATCGGCAAGAGACGCATGCGTCGTTCATGCATCGTTATACCCCCTCCTCCTCCGAAACCACCGACCGAGTCGCCATTCACAGTATTATTTGCAGACAATCTCGGCTTCGACGGACAGTACTTCTTCCCCAACCAAACACCCAACTACAACATGTCAATGTATGAGTCAAGTTGTTTGTACTGGGATGAAGAAAACCAAACTTGGACGGGTCATGGTTGTCGCGTAAGCTAGTTGAAACTATATTTCGAGAATTCGTCTGTTACCCATGACGTAAACCTCACAAACGATTCTGTTCCGTTTAGGTTGGTCCTCTGACATCTCGTAGCAACATTCAATGCTTCTGCAATCACCTCACATCATTTGGCAGCGATTTGGTTGTTGCACCAAATCCAATCGACTTCAATTCAGTCTTGAATAACTTCGGGAGTCTCCAAGACAATGTCGCAGTATTGGCTTTGATATCCACCGTGTTAGGATTGTACATTCTGGGTGTTTTGTGGGGAAGACGAGCAGACAAACGAGACGATTTGATGGTAGGTAATAATTAATATGCATGATGATGTTTTGAGCCTGGTGATCCAAAATAGCAGGAAACTGAGAAAAGTACTGCGACAATAGTTGTCAAATAAAAATCCAATTTCCATACTTCAGAGTTATTTTAAATATTGTTTTAGATTGGTCCAACTATTCTGTCAAACCCTCATGGTAGCTATCACTACCTCGTAACAATCTACACGGGCAACAGACCAGGTTCGGGTACATCAGCGAAAGTCTTTTTTAAAATGGTTGGGGATGACGATGAAACGGTACCGGTCAAACTCTGGGATGCAAAGAGACCATGTTTTGAACGAGGCCAGGAGAATCAGTTCATTGTCTCTTATTCTCAGGAAGTTGGGGAGCTGAGCTACGTCCAAATATGGCATAACAATGCAGGTGGGATTTCATCTCATGGTGTCATGTGAAGACAGATACTATTTAAGATTTGGCAAAAACGAGTAAAGATGTAGTTGAAATGTTAGGTATTTCGCTGACAAAGGAAAGCAGTATTTCTGGCATTGGCAATATATCGCGTAGCAATAATAACCAGAGACCTCGTTATTTATTCTACAGGTGTATCACCATCTTGGTACCTGAGCCGCCTTTCTGTCAAAGATATTCAAACAAACAAGCAATGGTACTTCGTGTGTGATAACTGGTTAGCAGTTGAGGCAGAAGATGGCAAAGTATGTCGAGTTCTTCCTGTGGCCAACGACCAAGAATTGACCAATTTCAATCAACTCTTTACAGCACGGACAGTCAAAGGTAAACAAGATTATATTTATGCGATCGTTGGTAAAGAGAGTCAAATAAACCCCCCTCCAGGTATTTTAGATATCGAAGCTAGTTACCCTGCAAAAGAGATCTTAAGCAATAGTGTAGATGATGATAAGATATGTTTGTTTCCAGGTTTGGCAGATGGTCATCTATGGTTCTCAATATTTTCAAGGCCCCCTAGTAGCAACTTCACGCGCGTCCAACGTCTCTCGTGCTGTCTGTGCCTTCTTTGTTGCACAATGATCACGTCAGCGATGTTTTACAACATGGGAGGCGACGGGCCGAGTCCCTTTTCCATCCAAATTGGCTCACTAGTCATCGACCTTAAACAATTCGTAATTGCCTTGCAAAGCAGTCTCATTATTGTCCCAGTTAACGTGGCGATTGTGCAAATTTTTCGCAATCTGAGACCAAAACCGAGCAAAAAGGATATTTACAAGGAGGAGAAAGAAGACAACAACGAAAAGGAAGAAAGCGCTGGGGAAAAACCTAAAGGAAAGCTTCCATACTGGTTTATCTACGTCGCATATCTGTTATGCTATTTAGCTTCTGCAGCCTCGATTTTTTTCACTTTATTGTACAGTATTCAGTGGGGGAAAGAGAAATCGACAGAGTGGGTAATCGCCATGGTAACAGCCTTCCTACAGTCCGTTCTACTCTTGCAACCAGTTAAAGTTCTGGTTCTTGCAATCGTGCTAGCGGTGTTTGTACGAAAGCCTGCGGATGTAGACGACCAAGATGACACTCCAGTTACATATGAACCACCGAAAACTGTGTCGAAAAGGCGTAGAAAAAGTACAAACCGACTGAAAATATATAGGTCAGTTTCTTCCATATGTGTTATTGAATGTATTTAGTTAGTGATATTTGTAGTTTACATTTGGATATTTCAACTTAGCATCGAAATAGGGAGAATTATAAAAGGAGAATTTCTTTCTTTCTCCCTTGCAGTCCCCCAGATCCAGAGACTCTAAAGGAGGCTCGTGTTAAACGTTTAAAAGAAATCAAAATGAACAGCATAATAAAAGAAATTGCAACCTTCTTTATTTTCCTCATCATGCTCCTGAACGTCGCCTATTACCATCGAGATCCCAATACATTCCTTATGACCAAGACTTTGTATGAGACTTTTGACGAAGTGGACGCTTTTAGCATCGATTTGGGAGCGGTATGGCTGTCTTTTTTCGTTTCGTAAACTTTTTAGATATCCCTAAAGTACCAAGCCAGATCTCTACTTGCAGTTTTGAGATTTAAAAAGCATTCTCTCCTTACCAGGTCTCCGACGGTGATTCGTTGTGGATGTGGGCGCGTGAGACACTCGTTCCAGGTCTCTACGCGAAAGAGTGGTACAATGGCAAGAAAATTCAAAAAGGCTTTATCGCAAACATGGAACACTATCTTGTTGGGGTTCCTCGGATGAGACAAGTAAGAGTTAAAAAAGGTAAGGAAAAAGTGATTCAAGGTCACGATATCCGACTGCAAAGGGTCCATGTCACGCAGATGGAATCACTGTATCTCTTCTGAATGTTTTGAGCTAATGAATACCAGGCCTAAATTTGTACTTCTCTGCACGACACCGCTATAACGTGCATTCCACCTAACTTTTAGATTCCTGCAAAGTGGACGAATTATTTGAAGACAGAATACCCCATTGCTATGACGCTTTCTCTTTTGCTAACGAGGAGGTTGAAACGTTCGGAGTATCCTGGAAGCCGTTGGGAAAGGACTCGGCTCGAAAACGCAGAGACCTCGCGAACACGCCGCTAACCGAGGAACAATGGCTTGAAAGAATGTTTAGTTCGACTGCAAAAGAAGAAGACACAAAAAGCCGGACCACAACGTCCGGGAAAGGATTCCATCGGAGAACACATTACCTGAGAATTTATTGCCAAAAGACGCGCTTGCTCAGAGAATTAGTAAACATGAAAATGTGCAACAAAATAAGCGCGAGAAAGATACCAACCGGCAGAAGAGGGCGGTCGATCCAATAACTTCGTCGGTAACTGGGAAAAATCGCAGAAAAAAGAAGCGACTGTTGGCCAGCAACAAACCAAAAGTCTACTCCATAAATGCAGAAGCGTTGCTGCCGAATGGTAAAATTATGTCATGTTTTGAGCGATGGCGTCATCAATCCACTTTGGACCTACGAGGCTTCCCTTACTGGGGTGCGATTTCGTTGTACAGCGGTGGTGGATATGCCGCGAACCTCGGCTATGACCCCCTTGCGGCCTACACGGTGATTTCCGATTTGCATTCGAACGGTTGGATCGACGTACAAACTCGCGCAATTTTTGTCGAATTCACAGTCTACAACGCGAACACAAATCTCTTTGGTATAACCTCGATAATGATAGAATTCCCTTCATCCTCGGCTGCTTTCACTAAAACTCAATTCCAGTCTGCTCGATTTTATCTGCGTTTGAATGGCGCTGAAACGCTGTCCCACATCTTGGTCATATTCTTCATGATGTATTTCCTTTACAGAGAAGGAAAACTCGTTTATAAACAACGCTGGTCGTACTTCAAAGGTTTCTGGAATTGGGTGGAAACGATTTTGGTAGTTTGTGAGTTCATGACGATCGTTCTCTTTCTCGCACGTCTCTACGAAGTGGACAAAAATCTGCTTCAGCTGCGAGAGAATCCAAACGATTACGTTCCTTTCCAGTACGCCGCGGGCGCCGACGCAGCCCTATGCTATATTCTCGGAATTCTAGTCTTCTTCTACACCATACGATTCCTACGACTTTTAAGGTTCAATAAAAATTTCGAAAATCTTGGAAAGACACTAGGTCGAATCAGTGGACCTATCTTGGGTTTCTGTATTCCGTTTTTCTTTGCGTTTCTCGCATTCGGGATGTTCGCGTTCGCGCTTTTTGGCACGCATCTCCGGGATTACAGCACGTTTCAGATGACGATGGTCACACAGTTCAGCATGACGCTGGGAGATTTCGATTTTCAAGCGTTGACTATGACAAATCCGTTGTTAGGGCCGCTATATTTCTTCGGTTTTGTTGCATTGAACGTTTTTATACTAATGAATGTCTTTTTGGCCATAATCAACGATTCGTACGCTGAAATTCAGGAAGAGGAAGCAGAGACGAAAAACGAATACGAAATTCTGGAATATATTTCTGAGCAAATTCAGTTGAGAGTCAAAAAAGAACCCAAAAGACAGAGGAAGGCAAGAAAGGTTTCCCCTAAGAAAACAAAACAAAACAAAACTGAGAAACCACGCTATGTAACTTTCCAAGAGACGAAGAGGAAATTAAAGGAGATAGATGAAAGTTTACAAGAAAACAGGGAAGATTATAAAGCACTTTATGAGAACTTGTGTATCGAACTAGAGAATGATGGTCGATCTTTTGAGAGTTTAATCAATTGGGAAACCCAGAACTCCTCAGGGGAATTAACGAATGAAGACATCTCACAAGGCGTTTCTCCAAGAACGTATACGACGTCTTCAAGTCAAAATTTCACTCCAGAAGAGAACGTTGCAAATCTCGATAGCTGCGGCGAGCAGCTGGAAAGTTTTCTTGCTAAACTGCACGATTTGGAGCAAGGTGAAGTGCAAACCGTGGAAGATATAGAAAACGTTCCTAACGACAAACAACAAGACGTCTGCTTTGGAATGGTTGTATTTATAGAGGCTGTAACTTGATCCGACCGTAAGAGACACAAACTAGTCAGACTAACCAGTCCACACACAGGATTGATAGTAAATATTAAGTAATACACTCGAAGGAGTAAGACACACGATCAAACAAAATACGGAAGTTCCGAACATCTGCTTTGGTGAATTCTAAACTATTCCCGATGAATACTTCGTTTGGTGTAGAATTGAATCATTTCGAGGGAAAAATAAATCCTTTTGGCATTCCGAGAATCGTACGAAAATCGCGGTTTGATTGAGTAAAACGATTTGTTTGGAGGAAATTACGTTTCAATACGGTCAGGCTTTGACACTTTCATGCCACTACGTTGGTATTATAGAGAAATATCTGCATGACTGAAAAATGTTAGATATTATTGTATTTAAACCAAACTACAGCCATGACAAGACAGATACGTCGCTTCATATATATCATTATTCAATAGCACAGGGACTCTTTGAATTTAAAACTGCTGATTTTGCCAATAAAAATACGAAGGATCTAAAAGGCTGTGTTTATTTATACGTTTAAGAATTCAAAAGTGTATGGAAATGCCCTTTTGTCAAATTCTGCCTGCTAGCCCTAAATTGATTCTAGTTACTCCGAATTCGCTTCATCAGAGGGTCTTCATCAGAGGTTAGCAAGTATGGTTTCAGAGCCAAAATAAAATACATAAAATCTTTAATCAATTGCAATCAGCCTTTTTATTCTTTTCCAATCAATGTTATTACAGCTATTATTAACAATGGCATTTTATCATTTAAACGTGAAATCGTGGGAATGTTTTCTTCCATTGCTTTTCAAAAACCACTTCATCCCCGAGCCACGCCTTGGCGATGCAATCGGTGTAAAAATTATTTTCGTCAGCGTGGAACGAGCTTTTCGTATTGACGAATGTCGCAAACAACTCTTCCTTCTGACCAGTCCCGGACTCTTTCCGTGCCACTCGCGTGTTCGTTTCTATAGTTACCCTGGCAGAGAGCGGTTCACTTTCAGTGATGTCATATTCTTCGTTTACAGAAACTCCCCATATTATATTATTGTCGAGCCGCTGAAATTCCCCATCGTCTAGTTTCAAAGTTTTCTTGTATGACTGAGTTTGAACGTCATGAGTTATATGTCTGAAAAGAGGTTGTTACGTTTATAAATGAACAATTTAACTATATTAGTATATTACCGATGAAATCAAGGTCTTGATTAATCTATACTGACCTCTGGAAAGAAGGTTTTCTTAATTCTTTCACTGGTAATGCATGGGTATTTACAATCGGCTGCCCGAGGTTGCTGAATAGCTCATCCCTGAGGTCGATATCCTTACTTCGTTGTCTCAGAGGTAATGCGAGTACAGGTGGGGATATGAAGTGAAGTTGAAGGATAGGTGTAGATGGCGGAGGCCAAATACAGTAAGGCCAATAGGACTGGGACAAAGCTAAGCGCAGCTGATGACCTGGACGAACAGTATACCCTATCGTGTCCAAGTTCATTTCAATGACGTAGCGTTCGCCTGGATTTAGGGGTTTTATGTCATTCATTGTATGGCCATAACGGTGAGTGAGGTTAAGCACACCTGAAATATGATAAAATAACAGCTACAGCTTGGAAGACGGTCAACGGTGAAGGTACCATATAAACAACGATATGAAATTCCAGCGCACCTTTGGTAATAAGTGTCGCTCTTCCATCAGGAAAAACATCGACTAGCCGTGCACAAATCGTTGCTAGTTTTTGATCAGAACTTATCTCAAGTTGTATGGAAGGTGCACCCAGAATGTCTATTGCGTCCACCAAGACATCGCCATGCCAACACCTGCTGAGCCCGTCATCAGATGCCTGATTTTGGGCAAGATGAGCCGGTCCATTGAAAGGTATCATTGTCCCCCCAGCAGAACCACAGGCAAAAAAACTGGGAATTAGAACTGACTTTTCAGTTGGCTGAACAGTGTCGGTGCCTAACAGGGGAAAAATTTTCGCTGAGTCTCGGTCTAACAAACTTCAATTCACGAAAACAGATTTAGTGGACACAAGAGAGTATCTTTAACCTTGACGTAGTCTCCCAGTATATGTTAATTCAAATCTTTTCATTGATACGTTTTTAGATGGCCATTTATCTTCAGCAACCCAACGACCTGGCCAGGTTTTCAACTTTGGTGACACAGGAACACCTGAAGAAAATTTTTGTAAGAAACTTAGCTCGGTCATAAGGCGTGCAAGTTGGTTTACTCGTAAACAAGCGGGCATACGTTCATTTTAGCATTTTACCATCCGCCTAAAACCAGACGATCTTATTTGCAATGAAATATACGTTCATCTAGATACCCTACTTACTTTCTCCAAGGTACAAACGAAATCTAGGTTCTTTATCAAGACCGTTTTCAATCCCTTTAAGATGGTAATCCCAGAACCTCAAGCTCTCTGGCAAGTAAGCGATGTTCGGTGAGGGAATAGCCTCGTCTGGGAACTCATGTGGCCAAGGGCCAACCAAGGCTCGCCAATCACATGATAGATGTTCAGCCATGCGGAATACTGCATTGTGGTAACAGTCAAACCATCCTCCCATAAGATACACTGCGCATTTAATCTGGTAGTAAAAAACTATTCACTCGTGGCTGGTATAAAATGTAGCCTTACAATATTGTGTAAAATTTGGCTCGTTTTTGCTGGTGGTGAAAGGCGTTCTATGATCGACAGAAAATACCTTGGAATAATCCTCACACACTGAAGCATGTTTCCAGAACTCATCTCTAGTTTGATGTGATAACCACGTGTTCACCCACGGTTCTCCAGCCTTTTCTAAACGTTCCAGCCACATATCTCTCCATCTAAAGCAACGGACAACAATTTTATACCAATTAACTTAATCACGTCGATTGAATTTGATTAGTGATTGCATTAGCTGCATTCTCAATCCTTAATCCGAATGCTCAATTCAGTTGCTCACAACTAAATTTGAGCCTTATTGTACATTGCCCATTTAGCTCTAACAAACGTTGGATCTTAATCCGTTAATCGAGTCGATTGAACTTAATCTGTGATAGAATGAGCTGTATTATTAAGTGTATTGAGTGAAAGCGTTAAATCTAATCGCAGCTAAAATGTATATTACTTTGCTCCAACAAACGCCGGATCAGGGGGGGACATGTTCCACGTGAGCATAGCACAGGACCACGATAGCATCTGCTCTGGGACCAAACATCCGCCTTTATAATGGCAGTTGTCGTCGTATCTATCATCAACCGAGTACACAGATATGATAGCTTTTAAACCCTCGGGGTTCCTTGCGGCCACTTGGAGTCCATTAAAACCACCCCAACTTTTGCCAACCATACCTTTAACAACAAAAAATATTATTTAGAATAGGCGCATGTTCTTCAGAGGGTCAAAAGATAAGAATTCATTGGCATTTATGCAATTTCCACAATGCAATTTGTTTCCGTTAATCAATTATCCATCGCAGTCCCTTACTCACCAACATTTCCTGAGGACCAAGGTTGTTTTCTAATCCAATCAATGACCTCCAGACAGTCATCCTGTTCCTGTGGCTCATATTCGCCAAAATATAGGCCATCGGAATCCCCGGAACCACGCATATCCACTCGAATCACTACATATCCATGAGAGCACATCCATGGGTGTCTTTTCTCATCCCGTCGTGACGTCCTGTCGTTACGACGATACGGCAGGTATTCTGAAATGCAGCATTTCCCAGCCATTAGCTAGGATCGACCTCGCCGATCTTCATATACTAGCTGAATGCAACCTCTATATTATGTCGACATAACCTCAAAACTTGTTTTTTCCGGAGGCATTTAAAAGTTTTGCACTTATCCATGGCCAAACCATCTCTTTCGCGGGGCTCTCGGGCCAGTTGGATCAGTCGAGCGGCGGAGAAGCAAAAGTTGAAAAAACAGAAGACAGTTTAGAGCAAGTTGCTTCAATTTCCGCCACCATCCGGCACTCAAAAATAAGGAGCGAGCGTTGCAGTCTTATTCCGTGTCGAGGGTCTATTTACAAGTTAGTGACCTGCCAGAATATCACGCAATGCGATACTTAATAAGGCCCTTGACTCAAGCAGTTCACGGCTGTCTGTAATTTTCATACTGTAAGGTTTATATTGCAATATTTATAGTCATATACTATAATGATGCACAGGCTATCGTAATATTTCGTACTGTCCGTTTTATATTTCACAATGCACCTTTTAAATGTTTCATAGAACATACTGATGCAACACGATGTATACGTACGGAAAATACGTATAAGAGGCCCTTAAATCTAAGACACGGACGTGACATGAGTCATGAAATCAGCCGGTAGTGTTAGGAACCCGGTTTTTAAGTAGTTTTACATACAGCTCTGACCTTGTTTGCCAAAAGGAATCAATCAAATGATCGATATTGTGAAACTGTAGAAATGAAGACAGTATTATTCCACGTTCCTGTGGTAGATTTGGTGTACCTTAATTAAGGTCCCTAAATCTATGAAATCCCTACATTGTGCATCGTGTATATATCGTGTGTGTATGCATATCGCGCATCGAACAAAATGATGCTACAACTAGTGCTTCGATTATACCATCTGACATATTTCATAACACAGCCAGCAACTTTGAATGAACGAGTGAGCAGTCTTAGTTAAATCGTGAATAAATGCATGTATTGCGCTATCTCAAAGGTCAATCTTACCCAAAATTGCTGGAAATTTCTCGTTAGCTTTCTCAGTTTCCGACACAGGGATCCATAACTTGCTAGCGAGGCGGTTGGAATCTTTCAGGGGTATCCACACGCAGGATTGTGTCAGTACTTTGTACATATTGGCGTCCAGTTGTCGCTTGTCGGTGTATCACTCCGTAGCAATCATATACGAATATAAACAGTACTCATGAAAGCATGATTGCGTGTGACCATGCGTGTCGCATTACGAGTTGATTAACGAATATTAATGAAAATCTATCGCCTTGACTCTGCCAGATGAACGCATAAAAATCAGGAACACAGATTCCACTATATGCTTCTTGTAACGGTGCATGGCCATGCGGAATATTGTTGGCGACGTATTGGGGAAATATCTGATTGCAAGCCTCGTGATAGTTACCTCAGATATTTGATAGGCTCCACAATTTTTAGTTACAGGATATACCTACATATCTATTTGACTATATACTTCGAAGTTGGAATGAATTCAACGATAAAATCACGTGTAATGAGAAACATTTTCACTGGTATGAAGAAACTCTGTAACAGAGACATCTGAGTCTGACAGACACTTTAGCACATACGAGGATATTTATGTACAAAATCAGAATGATTAATGGACAACCCTGAACCTTTATCTATGTAATCTACCTTTTTGCTTAGCTATATAGTTAACAACTTATACCACGAGCTCGAGTCGTATATGAACTGATAGCAGGGGAGGTGTGTAGCACTGAGTCGGCTCATATACGACAAGAGCGAGTGGTATGATTGTTTTATAATAAAGCCAAATGCTGTTCGTTGAGCGACAAAAGTATTCCAGAATTCTGTCAATTTCTTCTTTATTTACCTCAGAAAACCGGTCAGCCTTGAGCCGTTATGCTTTTTCTTTTGTTTTGCTCTACCCAACGTATATGAGCTGATATACGGTGGGTATCTCCACCAATCATTTTGCTGAATAGTCATATACAATGCCGGAGTAGCTATGTTATAACTATATTTATATTTTATAAAATCTGTTGGAATTTAGTCATCTCGGCTATCTAACGTATTTATATGGATGGTGTTACAAATTAGTTAAGTAAATCGTTATTAGTATTATAATTGGAGCAAAATTAGTTAGTAGAGCAAAACAATCGAAAATTCGAGAGAAGTGTTACGCCCTTGCAGGGGCCAGTCCAGTTGCATCAAGCCCGTTCAGCTTAAACGATGGTTAAGTTCAAAATATACAGCAAGTCAATCGTTTTATTCAACAAGCAAACAAACTGATGTTTTTAAAGACCCTGTTTACAACTACATATTCAGTGCATAATATTCAAGTTGACTCATTCAAGAGAGTTGTAAACAGCAAGCCACGAGCAAGCAGGAGGAGCAAGAGTGTTTACCGACAACAGAGATCAGACTCGTAATGATGGTTTGAAAAAAATTAAAAAAACGAATTGTGGTGTTGTGATAGTATACAGTTCGAAAGAACAAGAACCAGCATCTATGACATATTGGTATATGGTAGCATTAGGGAATTCTTTCAGTTTCATTATCAAAGTGGGCAATAATCCTTAAACTGCATATTACCATCAATGGGATATTGATCGAGGCAGTATGACTGGCCTGGCTGAGGACAACGATGGAAAGTTCCTGGAGTATAAAACAACCATGAACTCCCGCGACCATATGTTAGCCAATGTTCCTGATGTTTGTATATCCCGGGACCGTAACGATTGCGAGTAAAAAGCCCGGGGTTATGCGGATGATTGACCCATTGTCCAGCAAACATAACCTTGGTTGGAATCACCCCCCGGGCAACGTCTATTTGAGTTCCAAATGTCTTTTCAGGGAGGCCCCATAACTCTACCCTCCAGTTTGTTGTTCTCAAACCGAAATATCCGCGTTCCGTACGACCATTTTTCACCGTAGTACCATAACCAACACTCAACTTGTAACCTGCGTTTTTTATTTTGCCCTCAAGATTTTTAAGAGCAGTGAAGTTATTGGAAACGAAAATAATGTCACCGTCCATGTCCCAAGGAAGAACACCGTTGAACTTCACGGCACCTGTGCAGAGAATCAGAAAATTACTTACTTTCTGCAAAGAATCAGAAAATTACGTATTAACACTGAGCTAACCTTCAAGGTAGGTTGAACTGCACAAGAATAGGTTGAACTTTCAAAGAGTGTTTTGTGGTATATTTACCTATCATCGTTCCAGAGGCAAACTCGCAAATAGCGCCGGCATCATCACATGCTTTCATAAAGAATTTCATCACATCAGCGAGGTTTTCCATATCTGCAGGAGATAAGTGTATTCCTTTTCCTTTCTTGCACAACTTTGCAGAAGTGTAAGAATATCCATTTCGGCATCCATACCAGCGTACCCTACCATCTGGATCGATAATCCTGTGAATTGCATGTTTGTTTGCGAACGTTACAAGCTCCTCGTCGGCAATATCGCGACTTTGAATGTTAAACATGACATCCGGACACGATACGGCCATTTTTTGCGGTGTTTGTTTCTTGAAGCGCCAAAACAAATCATAAATTGAGCCGAATTTGATACTGAAAGAAACAAAGATTCTTTAAAAGTTAGCCTTTAAAATCATTAGTGCCATTATGTGTTCTGACTTTCTAAAGAATATGTTGAACTGAACAAAAATCGATATGATTACAAGTTAGGGCTGTAGTCATTTAGTCTACCTTATCCTGAATATGTCACTGCATGAGTGTTTTCCATTACCTGGTATCAAATGGCAACTCTTTGTAAGTATCTGTCCTCGCCATTATTGGTCCTGACAAAAATTCACAGACTACACATTCATTGAATGACCTGTAATATCCTCCCATGTACTTAGCGGTAATATTTCTAAATGTCACCTGTTGACAACCCATATCCCACTGTCCTTTCAAATTGCGGAAAGCACCACCAACAAATTTCACCTGAGGTTTGTAACTGAGAATACGAACCATTCGTTCCAGGTTAATATCGTCATCAAAGTGGGTAATATTTATTGCTATTAACACATAGGGTGTTGAGACTTTACCAACAAGTTCCTGCAACAAGGCGCCTTGGCCTGTATCCGCTTTCATCACAAAATTTTCAAAATTAATCTTAAGTTTAGATATGTCAGATGTGACCGACGGTTGCACTTGTTTTTGCGTGGCTAATATTACCCGCATCCCAGGGTAATATTTCTCTATACCCTGCATCATCTCTAAGTAACTTTGCGCAGGTCTCCCAATCTCGTTTGGTATAATCGCCACAATTGTTATAAGTTTTTCATTTGGAATAAACTCTTTGCAATCGACACGGTCAAATCCTTTTCGGAACAGCGGATAGCCATAGTTCAGTTTCTTTCCCATGAACTGTTCGGGGCAAACTTCTTTCTTAACATTTTCTTCTTGTGGGTTTTCCAACAGGTTGCCATCAGAATTTTCTTCATTCAGTATTGTCAACATTTCAAATGTCTTTTGAATAAGTAAGCCCACTTTCTGCTGGTGACCGACTGATTTTACTAAGCTTCTCTGAAGTTCTATCAAATCTTTCGACAATTCCTTAACATTTTGAGCCAAATTCGCATTGTTTCTGTAAAAGTTACAAATTACTATTTTTAAAACTTTTATAGAGTCTGGTGTAAACGTAACCTTTTAATTATGCCATTAGTCATTTTGGTCCTATACCTTAAGCCTGGTTTCCATAATCATGCAAGGAGAAAGCGATTTCAGAAAGACAAAATATTTAAATCTTCAATAATCACCGTCGACGGCGTCATATGGAAACCAGGCTTTACAGGTGGCCGGGTTTCAACAAACTTTGCACGAGTTCCGAACTATTTTGCACATCGACAATGACTAATTTCCTAATTAAAGACTTTTATAAAAACTTTTTTTTAATGAAACGGCTCCAGACATGGGGGAGAGGTCACAATGTTTACTTCGCTCGCTCGTATCACCGGGATTTGAAACGGATATGTTGACGACCCCCTTGTCGTCTGAATACTGTTGGACGTGGAGATTTGCACTGTATACCATGATAGCCGTATGATCGGAGTGGGCGTATCTTGCGTGAGCCGCTTTAATCACAGACGACTTCACAAAGAAATTCTCGATACCAAAATCAAATACATAACAAATTTATTCCCAACAAGACGCCTTTTCTGGCGTTAACTCCGGCGCACGTGCCAGTCTTTAATATAGAGCTTCTGAACATAAACAATTCAGTCCATTAGTCATATTCGCATTTAGATGCCTTGCGAACCCAGCCTCGTCCCCGGCGCGGCGGGGGAACACGCGTGGGTCAGTGGGGAAGCTCTCGCGGGCGGAGCGCCTGGCAGAAAATGCATTCAAGATGGCGGCCAAACAAAGAAATGAGCAAGTATTTCTTAAGTTGACAGATAGTGAGCGTTCTTTGCTGGACACAATGCGAAGACCAATATTCGATGCGTTTATTGGAGGAAAGGTTTTGTGTGGGAGAGAAGACTGTGTCAAAAATTAAGATGTAACAAAATGTAACAAAATACATTTCTCTTCGATTTCTGTAGAATGGCTTGCATTTTCTGCCAGGCTCTATTTCGTGTTAAAATCCCTGCGCGCGACATTCCCCACGCGCACGTAATGGAGCCTGGGGACGAGGCTGTTGCGAACCTATAAATGTTCGATCGCAAAATTCAGAAGCATCGTACTTTAAAAAGTATAGAAGTTCAATTGTTCAAAAACACCGTTCTGGCGTTAACTCCGGCGCACGTGCCAGTCTTCAATATAGAGCTTCTGAACATAAACAATACAGTTCGCGTATTGTTTTGCATACATATTCGCATTTAGATGCCTTGCGAACCTAAATGTTCGATGGCGAAATTCAGAAGCACATCGCAGTATAAAAGTTCAATTGTTCAAAAATGTAAATAAACCGCATGATACATTCGCTTCGTCTTACACTTTGCCTTTGGAATTCGCGCTTCTATAGTTGTATTAAATCTTCGATCCTGTGCAAACTACGCGACGTGTCAACGCGCCCATACACGACCACATCATTTTGTTAAACGGCGAAATAGCAGTGATATTATTAAAATAGGACCGGGTCTACATGTATTAAATATATTCTTACCCCAATTCAATCTAAACTTAATCGAACAGCATGAAAAGAGCGGTTTATTTGTTCCTCTTGAAGAAATTGCCGTATCATGCGAGCGAAATCGAATCGCGCATTGGAAAATTAGCCAAAGCTGTGCACCACAACTCTTGGCAGATAGGACTGGGACGTATATAAATACGGTTACATACATATTTTAAATACTACAATGTTTCGCGCCATTCAGACTTGCGACGACGAAAAATAAAAAAAACAAAAAAAAAAACAACAAAACAAAACCGGGGCGAATTTTCAACTCCGTCGCTGACGCCGGAGTAATAAACGCAGTGAACTTCGTATAATCACCATAACAATAGCATGTGCTTGTTTGGTGTCATAAAGACTTATTTCAATACCTCAAAGTCCTCTCACGCTTCGTTTAATCTCGGGTAACCGGGCTCATGTAAACAGCCCCTTAGTTTATATGACGAGAATAAGTTTATGTCATCTTGGAGGCAATCGCTCTTGGGGTTGACCGCTCAGTGGGTTTATATCCTGGCGAGCGGCATCGATATATTGCAAATCAAACACGCGGTTATATGCTGCATGACCACACCGTCCACACGCCTCATTCTAGACACTGCTAACACTTCCTTCTTTGTCAAACTCAAGGAGGCTCTGTACATACGCAAACGTAAACCTGACCTTAAACAAACATGCAGGTTCAGCATTTTAATACTATTTTCCAGTTATAATTTTGTCTGTCCACAGGTCTGTCGTGTTGTCCTACTATTAAATTATGCATATCTTGTACCTGTTATGTTGTTAATCATTGTTGTAAATAATGTTATTCATTGAGTATCACCTCGCCTGTATCATCATATTTCTTGAAATATTCTTATAATATTATATAAGATAATATACTTGAAATATTCCTAATGACTAATACAATGTCAATGAGGTAAAAATTAGGACGATTGATGATTATATTGTGGAATTAAAGTCTTCAGCGGATGAAATCAAACAAACCTATGCTATGACAACATATTGAAAACAACACTGACAATATCATGTTTATCTATTCACTTTAATACCTCAAATTCATTTGACACCTCATCGTGGGCTGAGCTAGATCGATTAATTCAACAGTCAGAGCGTAACGATTTTATATAATGTTGACGTATTCAGTCAATTCTGATGCTTTCGCCTTTATTTGCTGCGTTTTCGCCCAACCACACAGTCCACACTGTGTTTAAACACTGCGTTTTTCGCCGTGCAACTATAGTGTGATGACTATAGTCTCATAGAAAGACAACACATTGTCAGCACAGGCGGCAAACAATGTTGATTTGCATGCACATACAAAGTAAAACTTACATGTTTGAAAGTTTTTGTCCTCCATTATTTTCTGCATTCCTTGGAATTGACGGTGAAGGAAGTTTAGCCGTGAATGGGAAAGGAATAAAATATGAAGAGAAAAAAAGAATAATTGCAATCTGAATCACAACCACAACGACAAGAAAGTTTCGGCCACGTAGAAGGTCGACCATTGTTACCATAATAACATCAGCCAACTGTAGCAGACTCTACATGGTTTCTTACAATCTCGCACTTAATTTCTCAACCCGCGCCTGCCCGACTCATTCAAATTAAATACATAAATACATAAACAAAGCTGTAGACAGAGTCATAACGCTTGCCCTATTTCATTAATAAAAATGTGAGAAATTAGCAAGTTTAAGTAGCATAATAACCCAGCGCCATATCTTTTGTTGCAATATTATTTGGTGCTTTCCGTTCGCCTCAAATATTCGGCTCCGCAAATGTTCTTCAACATGTTTGTTGGCGACAAGCACGGTTGACGACTTCTGGGAACTGGAAAAGTGACTGAAAAACGGCGACTCGACTTCGTCTCGGTTTTTATTCAGCGATTTTCACCTCGCCTTCGCCTTCGGCGAATAATTAGTCAGCTGAATACTGTTGGGCGTGGAAATTTGCACTGTATACCATGATAGCCGTATTAATAATGATATTCAGAGTGTATAAAATAAGGAAATAAAAGCATTCATTCCCTCGCCCTCGGGAAATACACAATTGCCCGGACGAAATACATGCATGTTAAAAGAGAACCACTTACAACTTGATCATTTACCACTCTATAGCTTAAAATTCTAGTGTCAGTGTATGCGAATGTTGCTAGCCGTGATATGACTCTTCTTTCTTTCATACTGCCCGTCTTACTCGTCTGAACCAATAAATCTTTGCGTAACCGGCATATTTAGTTAGCTATATTTATATTTTCTAACATCAGTTGTAATTCAGTCTTCCAAACTGCGGGAATTTTTATGTATTAAACCATGTACGTATGTATCTATCTATCTATAATTAACCTATCTACAAATCTTGGTATAGCATTCCAATTCTTCCAGTTTCATTATCAAAGTGGGCAATAATCTCTAAATTGCATATTACCATCAGTGGGGTATTGATCGAGGCAGAATGACTGGCCCGGCTCAGGACATCGATGGAAAGTTGCTGGATTATAAAACAACCAACCACTCCCGCGACCATATGTTAGCCAATGTTCCTGATGTTTGTATATCCCGGGACCGTAACGATTGCGAGTAAAAAGCCCGGGGTTATGCGGGTGATTGACCCATTGTCCCGCAAACAGAACCTTGGTTGGAATCACCCCCCGAGCAACGTCTATTTGAGTTCCAAATGTCGTTTCTGCCATGCCCCATAACTCTACCCTCCAGTTTGTTGTTTTCAAACCGAAATATCCGCGTTCCGTACGACCATTTTTCACCGTAGTACCATAACCAACACTCAACTTGTAACCTGCGTTTTTTACTTTGTCCTCAAGATTTTTCAGAACAGAGAAATTATTAGAAACAAATGTGATGTCACCGTCCAAGTCCCAAGGGAGAACACCGTTGAACTTGACGGCACCTGTACAAAGAATCAGAAAATTAGTTAGTATTAACACTGCGCAAATCTTGAAGGCGGTGTGCTGTGTGTAGGCAGAGTTGCAAAAAGAGTTCAACCTTCCTCCGGTAGGATTTCAAGTTTTGAAAACCTTCCTCAAAATGACGTTACGTCACTGAGTCAAGTGGCAACCAGCATCAATTAGAGTGCTCAACTTTTAACCTTCCTCACAAACCTTATTCAAAGCAAACCTTCCTCCGGGTGGTACCCGCGTACCCGTAGCTTTTTTGCAACTCTGTGTGTAGGAGGCGTTAATTAGCAAGCACCAACAGTTAGGCTACTTTGATGCTCAAATTTTGCGTGTTTTCTTTTTCTGACAATAGCTTATACTCGAGCTTAGATTCATTTATGAGTAAAGCAAAGCAAAGTAAAGCAAAGCAAAATGTTGTTAAATATACCGACACATTATTGATTTATAACCAATACTAAATGTAAACTACGAATCTTCTTCATACATTGCCCCTCGTTGGAAATTTTGAAAATTAAACCTACGACAAGAGGGAAAGCAGAAGAATGGGTTGATTATTGGGAGAGTATTCAATTGTGGTATATTTACCTATCATCGTTCCAGAGTCTAATTCGCAAATAGCGCCGACATCTTCACATAATTTCATAAAAAATTTCATCACATCAGCGAGGTTTTCCATATCTGCAGGAGATAAGTGTATCCCTTTTCCTTTCTTGCACAACTTTGCAGAAGTGTAAGAATATCCATTTCGGCATCCATACCAGCGCACCCTACCATCAGGGTCGATAATCCTGTGAATTCGATGCTTGTTTGCGAACGTTACAAGCTCTTCGTCAGCAATATCGCGACTTTGAATGTTAAACATGACATCCGGACACGATACGGCCATTTTTTGCGGTGTTTGTTTCTTGAAGCGCCAAAACAGATCATAAATTGAGCCGAATTTGATACTGAAAGAAACAAAGATTCTTTAAAAGTTAGCCTTTAAAATCATTAGTGCCATCATGTGTTCTGACTTCCTATAAAGAATATGTTGAACTGAACAAAAATCGATATGATTACAAGTTAGGGCTGTAGTCATTTAGTCTACCTTATCCTCAATATGTCACTGCATGAGTGTTTTTCCTTACCTGGTATCAAATGGCAACTCTTTGTAAGTATCTGTCCTCGCCATTATTGGTCCTGACAAAAAATCACAGACTACACATTCATTGAATGACCTGTAATATCCTCCCATGTACTTAGCGGTCATATTTCTAAATGTCACCTGTTGACAACCCATATCCCACTGTCCTTTCAAATTGCGGAAAGCACCACCGACAAATTTCACTTGAGGTTTGTAACTGAGAATACGAACCATTCGTTCCAGGTTAATATCGTCATCAAAGTGGGTAATATTTATTGCTATTAACACATAGGGTGTGGAGACTTTACCAACAAGTTCCTGCAACAAGGCGCCTTGGCCTGAATCCGCTTTCATCACAAAATTTTCAAAATTAATCTTAAGTTTAGATATGTCAGATGTGACCGATGGTTGGACCTCTTTTTGCGTGGCTAATATTACCCGCATCCCAGGGTAATATTTCTCTATACCCTGCATCATCTCTAAGTAACTTTGCGCAGGTCTCCCAATCTCGTTTGGTATAATCGCCACAATTGTTATAAGTTTTTCATTTGGAATAAACTCTTTGCAATCGACACGGTCAAATCCTTTTCGGAACAGCGGATAGCCATAGTTCAGTCTCTTTCCCATGAACTGTTCGGGGCAAACTTCTTTCTTAACATTTTCTTCTTGTGGGTTTTCCAACAGGTTCCCATCGGGGTTTTCTTCATTCAGTATTGCCAACATTTGAAAGGTCTTTTGAATAAGTAAGCCCACTTTCTGCTGGTGACCGACTGATTTTACTAAGCTTCTCTGAAGTTCTATCAAATCTTTTGACAATTCCTTAGCTTTTTGAGCCAAATTCGCATTGTTTCTGTAAATTGGTAAACAATTACATCATTTATCAATTGTTTTATATGGAATTGTCGAATGTTAATAGTTTGGACTTTCAAGTTCACATTTCTTGAGACACTATGGTATAAAAAAGTCAGGGGGACAATTACATATTCAACCCCTGTGGGGGGTGGGACATGTCCCCTCCATCCCCCACCCAGGATTTAGGCCCTTGCTTGCGATTCCTGTGCGAATACTTGGCCGATTTTGATAAAAATTGAACCATTTCATGGTTGGTATATTATTTAACATGCATTAAACAACACTTCTTATTTGGTACAATTTCGTCTTTGCTGTTTTCAGAATGGTACTTTCATACTGAATACGTACATTGTATGTATTTATAGCTGTTTGAATGTGCAAGCTGTAGTTAAATATTATTTTTTTCAATTTTACATAATTAGAGAGAACCAATAAATAAAAAAAATTCTTATGATTTTGTAGAAAGAGACCTACTTACTTATATGGTTGGCTGGTCCTAACCTGGTTTAGTCTCATTATGGCAGAATTGTGGAGTCAAGATGTGGATAAAAGTGATGAAGAAGTCTAATGCTTGATGTATCAAATTAGGAGTGACTTACCTGTCACTTTGACAGATATTTGTTGCATATATAAAAGCCATGCTTGGCAAGTTTTTTGGTCATTTTGTAAACAAAACAGTATATATAATTAATGGAACTGGGTATATGTTATCTGTTAGGGAAAAAAGTACACCGATTTAGTTAACCCAAAATGTAAATATTCTCCCAATAAACGTATTGTAACAATGGAAAAGTGTTTATTTTTTATTGTTATTGAATTGATCAAAACTCCACAATTATGAAATTATGATATATGTTGAATGATACATAGTAATACACACTAAAAAATTGGCCCATGTCAGAAACAATTGGCATGTGATTTGTGCAAATCATGATTATCCTCACTCTAAATATGAACATTTCTAAAAGCTGTAGCATTGCCACATATTACATACCTTAGCATGTATATAATGCTTGTAGAAATGACAGACACATACATAATTTTTATGATTATGCTCAATTAAGAACTCCAACACATGGTATATAATTGATGATGTCAACAATTCATTAGCTACCATACAATTATCTATGTTCAGTCCATGCAGTTTTCTGTGAAGATATTATATTCAAATGGACTTCATTATATTAAAATTGGATTTGCTATAGCACGCTAAAGTTGACCATGTTGAGGAATAATTGTTGAATATGCAACAAAAACCCCAGGATAATTTCGTTTGAAACACGTAAACGATCCAGTCGCTCATCACCAAAAACAGCAATGGAATATAAAGTTCTAAAAAACATTTTTTAAAACAACTTGTAACTCTCTGAAATTAAATTATAAAAGCAATTAGATATAATATAACATTTACCTCTGAGATTTTTGCAGAGACCACTAGATCGTTACTTCTTCTGTAAGTACACTTGAAATTTACTCGAAAATGTAAATATTTATATTTGTTCTCTATTTATTTTGCGACGAATGCAAAAATTTTAGCCACAATTTCTCTGAAATGCGATGAGAAAATAGAGCGATCTCATTTGTCGAGAGCTCACGTGACAACCTGCTATTCTGCAGCAGTGTTCTGCAGAGCGAACGACACAGGTAACGATTTTATATACCTTTGCCGTATTCAGATGCTTCCGCCTTTATTTGCTGCATTTTCGCCCAACCGGCAACCACACAGTCCACACTGCGTTTGAACACTCCGTTTTTCGCCGTACTACTATAAATGACTACAGTCTCATAGAAAGACAACACATCGTCAGCACAGGCGGCGAACAATGTTGTTTCGCATGCGTATACATATACAAAGAAAACATACATGTTGGAAACTTTTTGTCCTCCATTATTTCCCGCATTCTTTGAAATTGACGCTGAAGTAAGTTTAGCCGTGAATGGGAAAGGAATAAAGCGTGAAGAGAGCATAAGAATAATTGCAATCTGAATCACAACCACAACGACAAGAAAGTGTCGGCCACGTAGAAAGTCGAACATGGTTGCCATAATAGGCGACCTTCAGCAAAGCGTGGTTTAGACTTTCGATGGGGCGTGAATAAAAGACGATTAAAACTGGGGCGAGAAGAATTCCCCCCCCCGTCGCAGAATAATGTAAACAAAGATTAATTACAGTATGTTTACACTTGTGACAAATATTTGATCAAGAAATCTTTCTTTTCCAATGGCATCTCTTGCTGTTGGATGCCTATGACGATGGCTTGACTGGCGAAGACGAGTTGGTTTCATTGCATGATCGAAATACATCGAAAAATCCTGTCTTTTGAACCTATTTTCCAAACTCATGGCCACAGAATACCCAATGCCAACAAAACCATCCTGACTCCTGACTGTGAGTGTCTAGAAAGATACACAGTTGCTATAATCCCTATAAATTTGTTTGGTCCTGTAAGTCAGGAACTATATGCATGTATTTAATATATATATTTCAAACTTAAAATTATATCTAATTAAATATATCTGTGTATTGTACTGGTCAAATAAATATATGGTATACTATATTACTGTATATGTATAGCAAGTTGTTTTTTGTTTATCTAGAGGGTAAGCAGCATGATGACTTGACTACCAATGAGCTACTATGCATCTATGGGGATCCAGCATACCCACTTTGGGTACACATGCAGGCACAATTCCAGTGTGCTGTCTTAACACCTCGATTGCAGGAGTGTAAGAGCTCAATGAGTGCTGTTAGGATGAGTGTGGAATGGTTCTTTGATAATATTGCCAAATATTTTCAATAGATTTTTAAAAAATTTGAAGATTTCATAACTATTCTTGATAACGCTTACCTCGACCTTGATAACTCTGCATATCACAAAAACCTCATCCAATAATTGTTTATTATGTGTATGCAATGTACTCTAAAAATTTTAATTTATATGACATATTTTGTCTCCATTATGTCTCCATCCACTGCTGGTACTTGCATTGTCAACATCAGCTGTTCTTGCCTCATATTTGCTTCCTCAATACACAATTTTAATGTTTTTTTAACTCTGACATCTAATCATCCATCTCTTTCAAATATTTCATTGTGGCACTTCCATTACCTCTTGTCTTTTTTTCCAGCTTTCCTGTTGCATCTTCTTCACTTCTCCTTTCCCAGACTTTCTTTACAGCCTGTACTTTTGTTTGTTCCACTTGATCGAGTGACTTCTTTTAAATTCTGACTGGATTTCCCTCCATTGCATAACGTATATTTCATCGTGCCATATTAATTACTTCTAAAATGATCTTTACCATGGTATATCCAATGTCTTTTTCATAACTGTAACAATACAGGATGATGGTGATTAAGAAAAGACAAAAAATATTTGCAGATTCGGGCTTTTTTTTTCTGTTGGTGTCGTCCTGTCAGGTTCTGCATATTTTGACTTTGGTACCTGTTAAATTCATTGAAATTAAAAGCATATTAGTACAGAAAAGAGCTGCATTTAATTAACAGATTAATCGCCTAAAACGAATTATATAATTTCATGTCATTTATTAAATTTACCTGCGTTTTAAAAGACTTTTCGATGAAAAAACACAACTTTCGCCCCTCCAAATCTGCTACGACGGCAAAAAATTAAAACAAAACCTCGCGTCCAGACCCTTTTCACTTCCGGTCGATAGTTCCCGTCGTAAAACATCGTAAAGCCGTGAATAGGAAAGGAATAAAATATAAAGAGAAAAAAATAATAACTGCAATCTGAATCACAACCACAAGGACAAGAAAGTATCGGCCAGTTTCGGCCAGGTAGAAAGTCGACCATGGTTGCCTGAATATTATCAGCCAACTGTATTTATCTACGTCACAGCTTTGTCTCCCAAGAGTTGTGGTGCACAGCTCGAAATCTCTGACTAATGCGCGATTCGATTTCGCTCGCATGATACGGCGGCAATTCCTCCAAGAGGAACAAAAAAACCGTTCTTTTGATACTGTTTGATTAAGTTTAGATTTAATTCGGGTAAGAATATATTTTACAATCAGGAACTATAAATATGAATGATATGATCACTTGTAATTCAGTCATCAAAACTGCAGTAATTGATTGTATTAAACCATGTACGTATGTATCTATCTAAAATTAACCTATCTACAAATCTTGGTACAGCATTCCAATTCTTCTAGTCTCATGATCACAGTGGGCAATAATCCCTAAATTGCATATTACCATCAATGGGGTATTGATCGAGGCAGAATGACTGGCCCGGCTCAGGACATGGAAGGAAAGTTCCTGGAGTATAAAACAACCAGGAACTCTTGCGACCATATCTTCGCCAATGTTCCTGATGTTGGTATATCCCAGGACCGTAACGATTGCGGGCAAAAAGCCCGGGGTTATGCGGATGATTGACCCATTGTCCAGCAAACAGAACCTTGGTTGGAATCACCCCACGGGCAACGTCTATTTGACTTCCAAATTTCGTTTCTGCCATGCCCCATAACTCTACGTCCCAGTTTGTTGTTCTTAAATCAAAGAACCCACGTTCCGTACGACCATTTTTCACCGTAGTACCATAACCAACCTTCAAGCTGTAACCCGCGTTTTTTACTTTGTCCTGAAGATTTTTCAGAACAGAGAAATTATTAGAAAGGAATGTGATGTCACCGTCTATGTCCCAAGGGAGAACACCGTTGAGCTTGACGGCACCTGTCCAAAGAATCAGAAAATTAGTTAGTATTAATTAACATTGCACAAATCTTGAAGGCGGTGTGCTGTGTGTAGGAGGCGTTAGCAAGCACCAACAGTTCAATTTTTGCATGCTCAAATTTTGAGTGTTTCTTTTTTTCTGACAATACCTTATACTCGAGCTTATATTCATTTATGAGTAAAGCAAAGCAAAGTAAAATGTTTTTCAATATACCGACACTTTATTGATTGGTGACACAATAATTTTAATCGGCGGTAAACAACGAGCAATGAACATTCTTCATACATTGCCCCTCGTTGCAAATTTTAGAAATTAAACCTCCGACCAGAGGGAAAGCAGAAGAATGGGTTGATTATTGGGAGAGTATTCAATTGTGGTATTTTTACCTATCATCGTTCCGGAGTCAAATTCGCAAATAGCGCCGGCATCATCACATGCTTTCATAAAAAATTTCATCACATCAGCGAGGTTTTCCATATCTGCAGGAGATAAGTGTATTCCTTTTCCTCTCTTGCACAACTTTGCAGAAGTGTAAGAATATCCATTTCGGCATCCATACCAGCGCACCCTACCATCTGGATCGATAATCCTGTGAATTTGATGTTTGTTTGCGAACGTTACAAGCTCTTCGTCGGCAATATCGCGACTTTGAATGTTAAACATGACATCCGGACACGATACGGCGATTTTTTGCGGTGTTTGTTTCTTGAAGCGCCAAAAGAGATCATAAATTGAGCCAAATTTGATACTGAAAGAAACAAAGATTCTTTAAAAGTTAGCCTTTAAAATCATTAGTGCCATTATGTGTTCTTACACTGTGTATACCATGTATACTATATGTTCTCACTTACTAAAGAATATGTAGTCATGTTCTGACTTTCTAAAGAAGGTAGTCATTTATTCTACCTTATCCTGGATCCGTGAGTGTATTACCTTACCTGGTATCAAATGGCAATTCTTTGTAAGTATCTGTCCTCGCCATTATTGGTCCTGACAAAAAATCACAGACTACACATTCATTGAATGACCTGTAATATCCTCCCATGAACTTAGCGGTCATATTTCTAAATGACACCTGTTGACAACCCATATCCCACTGTCCTTTCAAATTGCGGAAAGCACCACCGACAAATTTCACTTGAGGTTTGTAACTGAGAATACGAACCATTCGTTCCAGGTTAATATCGTCATCAAAGTGAGTAATATTTATTGCTATTAACACATAGGGTGTGGAGACTTTACCAACAAGTTCCTGCAACAAGGCGCCTTGGCCTGAATCCGCTTTCATCACAAAATTTTCAAAATTAATCTTAAGTTTAGATATGTCAGATGTGACCGACGGTTGCACTTGTTTTTGCGTGACTAATATTACCCGCATCCCAGGGTAATATTTCTCTATACCCTGCATCATCTCTAAGTAACTTTGCGCAGGTCTCCCAATCTCGTTTGGTATAATCGCCACAATTGTTATAAGTTTTTCATTTGGAATAAACTCTTTGCAATCGACACGGTCAAATCCTTTTCGGAACAGCGGATAGCCATAGTTCAGTTTCTTTCCCATGAACTGTTCGGGGCAAACTTCTTTCTTAACATTTTCTTCTTGCGGGTTTTCCAACAGGTTCCCATCGGGGTTTTCTTCATTCAGTATTGTCAATATTTGAAAGGTCTTTTGAATAAGTAAGCCCACTTTCTGCTGGTGACTGACTGATGTTACTAAACTTCTCTGAAGTTCTATCAAATTTTTTGACAATTCCTTAACTTTTTGAGCCAAAGCCAAATTCGTATTGTTTCTGTAAAAGTTACAAATTACTATTTTTAAAACTTTTATTGTGTCTGGTGTAAACGTAACCTTTAGATTATGTCATTAGTCATTGGGAGGATTTGAAGATTCCTACAGCAATCCTATACCTTAAGCCTGGTTTCCATATGACACCGACCTGTCGCCGACTTATTGTCTGTAATCATCCAGGGAGAAAATGATTTCAAAGACAATATACTTCACTCTTCAATAATCACGGATAATAATACTTTCAGACGTCGGCGTCATATGGAAACCAAGCTTTACAGGTGGCCTGGAAGACTTGCTCGACGCTTGTATGGTCGGGATTTGAAACGAATATACAAACGCCATATCATCAATATTGGTTTCATTTTGCTCCTATTTCAGTACGAGTCGGTGTTTTGAACAAGAACACATGTTTCCGACCTAAACAAGGAACAGCGAGTCGGGTTGACAGCTCAGTGCGTTTGTAACCGAGCAGCATCGATATATTACAAACACGTCAGTGGTTATATGCTGCACTATCAAATCCTCTACAAAGAGTCGAAGACAAACACCAACAAAACCCTAACTACAAGTCTAAGTACATGCACCCGCTCTTGCTTCATTATCCTAGACACTGCTCAGTAATACTTCCTTCTCTCTCAAACTCAAGGAGGCTCTGTACATACGCAAACACAAACCTGACCTTAAACAAACATGCAGTTCACCAAATTTTTATTATTTAACATCTAAGTCAACTAATGCACATTAAAGTATGCAGAAAACCAAGCTGCCAAGGTAAAATGATTCTGCCCTCTTCTAAAACTTTGCCGCCGCCATCTTAAACTACTTCCGGCGTCTATAGTATATAAGGATTTAGACTTACGTGGGTGTATAAACAGCCTTCATGCATGCAATGTCAATGAGGTAAAATTTAGGATGCTTGTTGATGATTTTTTGGAATTAAAGTCTTCAGTGGATGAAACCAAACAAGCATACAGTATTGTCGGAATCACGGAATGAAATCACATCTATTTACTCTAATAGCTAGCTCAAATTCAAACTCATTTGACACTTCATCGCGTTGGCTGTCATGCAGAGCGTAACGATTTTATATACCTTTGCCGTATTCAGATGCTTTCGCCTTTATTTGCTGCATTTTCGCCCAACCACACAGTCCACACTGCGTTTAAACACACCGCATTTTTCGCCGTACTACTATTAAATGACTACAGTCTCATAGAAAGACAACACATCGTCAGCACAGGTGGCGAACAATGTTGATTCGCATGCACATACATACAAAGAAAACATACATGTTGGAAACTTTTTGTCCTCCATTATTTCCTGCATCTCTTGAAAGCCTAGGAAGTTTGACTGTAGATAGGAAAGGAATAAAGTGTGAAGAAAAAAAAACAAGAGCTGCCATTACGACCACAAGGACAAGAAAGTGTCGGCGACGGAGAAAGTTGATAATGGTTGCCATAATACATCAGCCAACTGTAGCTACATGGCTTCTTATTAAATTTAATTTCTCAACCCGCGCCTGCCCGAATCATTCAAATTAAATACATAAATACATACACAAAGCTGTGGAGAGAGTCATAACGCTTGCCCTATTTCATTAATAAAAATGTGAGAAATTAGTAAGTTGCAATTGCATGATTATTGAATAATTGAATAAAATACATTTGAATATTATATATTTGAATAAAATACAGAAATGAAGGCATTCATTCAATCATTCCCTCGGGAAATCAAAAATTGCCGGACAACATGCATGCATGCATGGGTACGGTTGACAAGAACATAAGAATAAGAATTCAAAGAATAAGCACGGCACTCGGCAGTGGACAAAGTCTCATAAACAGACAACAGATTATCATACGTACATTCTGCTATATGTAATTTATCAATTGAATTTAAAAATAATAATAATAATAATAGTCAATCGTAAGCCTGGCGCATACCACTTGTGACAATTGTCACGGACACATCCTAGTCTAGATCTGCCAAAAAAATATTGAGATATTCTATAATTCGTGTCGTAAAAATGAGCAAGAATGATAAAACATTTCGGTGATGACTGACACGGAAGCGATGTGCGTGCTAAGTTATTAAACCAGACTACGTGTACGCGCCAGGCTATAGCAACCAAGCGAACAATGTTGATTTGGATGCATGCACGTACAAGGAAACATACATATTCGAAACCTTTTGTCCTCCATTGCTTTCTAAATATGAAGCAAAAAAAAGAATAGCTGCAACAGTGGCCACAACAAGGACAAGGAAGACACGACCAGGTAGAAAGCCGATCTTGGTTGCCATGATCCTAATATCAGCACATTATAGCTAGCTTCTCAAAATTCATTTCTCAGCCCGCACCTGCCCGACTCCCTTTTAAATACATACACGAGAGTTGTATAAATAAATACGCACATAATCAAAAGCTTTGAAAGACAGTTACATTCGACTGCACTGAGTGCCCTGTGAGAAATTCGCAAAATGTGAAAAATGTGAGAAACTAGCAAGCTTAAGTAGCATGTGACAAATCGGAGAATCAGATAATCATCTAGGGTCATAATCTTTGTCGCAATATGTAATGTGATATATCTTTGTTTCTAATTTTTATGGAGTTGCCATCGAAATCCTAATTGAGGTTTTGGAATTCGAAAGTACAACAATAACTCAGGCATTTTAGCGACGGTGGAACTCGTTCAGACTTAGCTCTCTGTAGGATCGACATGCGGCTGCGATGAAGACTTTTATCCAGTTTCTCCAGGGCTTCTCCAGGCTGTCCGTGAAGACCATTCGAGGCTTAAAGTATAGACAAGGTTATTAATTCGGAAGTATCACAATGTCTTCCAATTTCCGAGGTGTCGGGTTGTCTAGTACATGTGCAAATAAATTCTCGCCATTTTGTTTATTTTGGAAAAATCCCGAATTTTCCTGTTCTGAAATTAATAAAATAAAAGTTCTCCTCTCAACCAATCAAAACCCAGTGATTTTATCATAGTAAAATATATAATTATGCTAAAACTATTTAATAAGAATCAGAGTTATTGTGATTCTCGGAAGGCGTGTGGTTTCCATGCACTTCAATCCCTAATGATGTTTTATTTCCGTTTCAATGCTTTCTTCCTTCGATGCTTTTTATGTGATTTTCTAATGCTTTTCTTCAGTTTAGAATTATTTCTCCATTTCATGTTTTTACGCCATGGATAAGATTTAATATGTTTATTCAGCACAACCACGGGCTTATTGAGTACCCCACATCTATCCTCTCGTATCTTCACGTATCCTTTGTCACCCCACATTGTTGACCAGGAATTCTTAACCAGCCAATAATTTACCCCATTTTCTTGGCCGTAACCAACTACCAACACTGCATGATCCGTCACGTTGGCTGCGAAGTAAAAACATAAGATTCAAGGTGAGCAAAAAATAATGCCTTTCAAATGCGAAGTGCCGTATAGTTCATTAGAATTTGACAGTGAACTTGTCTACAGTGAAATATTAATATGTGATTTATCAATCTGAATTATTAAGGAGTTATGAAGTATTATCTTCAGGAGTTATGTCAACTGCACGCCCTTGTTTGGACGGAGATACGAGTAAGCATGAATGTTTCTTGACTAGCTCTGTATCCATGATAACCGCATTAACAATGAGATTATAATAAAAGGAGAAATCAAAATAGAAGTGGCCTGGTAATTTAACTCGAAACACAAAAATTTGCCCAGCTAAAATACATGTCTCTATAGAGATTCACCTACAGCAACTTTTATCATCCAGCACTCCATGGCTGTAAAACTTGAGTGTCAGCGGATGCGAATTTATTGCAACTGCCGCTGGTCCGTGATATGCTACGGCCCGTCTGAGACTTTTCGCACTATGTTTCTTTACTCGTCTGAACCCATAAATCTTTGCGCCCTCGGTTATATTCTCTGTTTTACAATATCCTTCCTGCAATAGATTGGTAAATATCGATAGATTGGTCTTGGTTTGGGTGTTCGTATATCAAGTTATACCTGGTTGAGGTGCTGCAGTTGTTAAAAACTTAAATGTTACAATATGTTCTAAAATGTCGCAAAATTGTTACACTGAAAATATGTTACAAACTGTCACACGCAACGCAGAAAAACCCGACCTACCTGACCTTTGTATGGCCCATAACTTTCACTGGTTGCTATCGTGTGACTTTTACCCCAGAAAAACACCTTCCACGCCATACCTCCATGGCAACCACGATTACCTTTATTCTTCCATGCTCCTTTCACTTTCCAAGTGCAATCAACCATCTGCTGTTCAGAAAGTTTAACCATTTCTCCTGTCTGTCCGAAAGACAATGTTTGGAATTTAATAATATACCTTTTTGTCCGAATGAAAAGCTCGAACAACTGGAGTATATTTTACGATTATACATGCGCAAGAAGAGATTTATTTTTAAACGGCTGACCTTTATGAAATTGGCGCTCTCGATGGCTCCAATCGCTGCAAAAGCCCAACAGCAGCCACAGTTTCCTTGCCCACGAGGATCGGACACCGCACCTGCAGTCATAAACGGAAACAAATTCGAAGTATACTCGCGGAATATTTTTGTTCTTCCCCCGACAAATAGACTGCAAACACTTTTGATGCAAATAGGAATAAAGCCTCTCCTACTGCGTGCATACCATATTTCCTCCAGTCCAGTTTATCAGGAATCTTTGGTGCTCTTTTGTGAGGCCTATATTTTTCATTGATATAGAAAGTAGTTTTTCTTTTTTCTCTGCGAAGGTCAGCTGGATGATCAGGCAAATCCCCTTTTTGTCGATCGTACTCTGCATCGGTCATATCCGTAAACGAATTAGCTTTGAGCTTGAAACCATGTTTTTTTCGATTCATAGAATTGATGAACCTTGAAAAAGGAAAAGGAATAATAAGGTCGAGTTAAGAACATGTGGGTGTTACTTGCAAGGCCTGTACAAGGAGATGTTCAACCCAAATGATTTCATTAATTTAACTTTTCACAGGTATAATATTTACATGCGATTGGCATGCAGGAAGCTCTTACGCCAGTTACAGTGGCCCCGTTTTATATACCAGCATGCACAAATCTTGTTCCTTGGTCAATGTCTTTGGAAAAGCGGTGTTGCCTTGTCTTTGTAAAGGCGGTGTTTTCCTTGATTTCCTTGCTCCAATCTTTATATATAGAGTCAACTGATTCTACTGAGAGAAATTTATCACTTATATTACCTGATATTATGTCGGAAAATATGTTTTCTTCTCAAGTGTTCCTTCTCGTCGTTGTACTTTTTTCCATGTGTTTTCCCATATCGATGAAATTTTTTTTCCACCGGATCAACAGCATCGTGCGGTAATGTAAACTCCGCAATGGGATTCATAAAATGTTCACCCTCTTCACCGTGCTCCGTATCTGAAGCGTTCGAGCAGTCTGCGTCGTTTGAAACTAGTCAAAATAGAGGGCAGAATAACTTGCAGAGGTTCTGGGTAGCATATAGAGGAAAAACTCCAAACAAAACTATACGAACACGGCTACTGTTGTTGAGTACAACTATTGAACAGAGCAGCGAGCTACTGCAAGCGAATAAAACATTTTGTGGTAAGTTAAAACGGTTAAGGATTCATCAATCTTTACTGTTGGATTGAAACTGTGGATTGATTGACGAACAAGCCCGCTCAAGCTATGAATCGGTTTTCATTTGTATTTTGCTTACTCGTTGATAGCAAAAAGTATAGCTTAGGAAGATGAGAGTCGTACTTAAGTTCGCGACCTCGTTTTAAGACAAACCCTCATGGTTGAGTGGCGACATAAAATAATAACAATCTCGTTCCCTAAGAACGCTAACCACTGGTGCTATGAAAGAGCAGTTGTGCAAATGAAAATTAAAGAAAAAAATGAGTAATGTCGGCACATCAAAATAATGAGGCAACAAAATGCATGAACATTTTATGATATTCTATAGAAAAAGAGGTCGCTGATAAACTCTTACTTTGTGGTATATTAAAGATTTTCTCGTCATATTCCCATTTCGTGTAGTTATCGTAATCGATAATGTATCTATCGTAGTATGACGTCAGCAAAGTGTCATATCCAACCATTTCATAGCGAACTGGTGCAGGAGGATTCTTATTCTCCACCCAGTATGTATAAACATTATTACGACCCAACATATTGTATTCGTACCGCCATTTTGTGCAGAATTTCCCTCTTATCCGCTCGTCCCCGATATGCTACAAAACCAAAATTTACAATTTCAAAACAACCTGAAAAGCAAGACCTTGTACGTGCTTGGGCTGTAGTCGTGTTCACTCAGACAGTTCACTCTTTGGCTGCATGTTAGCAAACTTTAGCATCTTACACAACGAAGAAAGCAATATTATTGAATACTGCATAACGAAAATACCGAAACAAATTTATTGAAAATTTCTCATAGGTATACGCATGCGCATAGCTAGATTCCAAATATCCCGCAATCAATGCGACGGGGTCATTACACAAATACTGAGTTGAGAGTTAATTCCAGTAACGCCATACCGGCGGCCTACTTTAGTATTTTACTCATTAAACTCGTACTCAAACTAGTGTATAGTGTACGAGGGAATTTTTTATGGGCCTCGTGTTATTGTCAGTGACAACGAGGCTCGGTTTTACAATAAAAATAAAGTAGATTAGGTTGAATCACAAGTTCGCTCAAGGGGAGCGCAATATCATACGAATATTCGATTAAATAAGGGGACCTTGACCGGGTGAAGATTGTGTAAAAGTTTGTTGAAACATACTTTAGAATACATCATTTGGTAGGGTAGAAATTGTGCCTGCAATTGTGATTAAAAATACAGTTGAATCGTACCTGAAACTTGTCTAAACTGCCCTTAAATGGCCAAGACCATTTCGCTGGCAGAATACTTTGTGCTGTTATTTTTGCTCCGGGTTTGCTATGCTTTTTCCAACAACCGATTGAGTGCGTCTTTTTTATAGAGTCATATTTAGGAACAACCTTCACAAGCAAACCAAGGCGGCCATTTTGGTAGGTTTTCACATCACCTGCAAAAGAAAGATATTTAGTGATATGTTTTCTTTTGGCATTAAGACTGCGTTGCAGTAGCATGGAAGAAATCAGTAATGCCGGGTTTGTTCACCCGATCAAATTTAGCAAAACCACTCCTAATGGATATTGTAGTCTATTGACTTTCTGCAGCACATCGTGTTGGTTGTTTTGAAGTCTATCGATGCAGCACATCGTCAACAGCAAACGCGGTACTGCTTTTAGCAAGAAAACAGAGTACATTGCATACGCCAGACGTGAATTGGATCCGACAACATTGGATCTTGCAAACAAACCTGCGGATCTTGTGATACAACATGATAGACACGTGCAAATATTATATAAATGTACACAATTTCAGATACCTCCATAGTAATCGATTCTACTCTTGTTGTGTTTCTTGTTGTACCACACTTCTATTGGCTCATTCAAGCCACTCGCCATCAACCGGAGAAATCCCTTCACGTGGTATGACTTGTAGAACTTGAAGTCACTGAGCTTCGGGGGAGTTTTGTCGAGATTCGTCGTTGCTGCAGCATTCTGATCTTGCGACGGCATCAGAAGATAGCCGGATGCATTTTTGAAAAAGCTCGCAAATTTTCCGTAACTCAGAGCTATAACGGTCACCGTTAGGCAAAAGCCTAAGATTATTATCATCTGGTAACAAAAACGCATCACAAAATTCATGTTAAATGCGCGTCAAACATTTAATAACTTCTCATAACATTCTAGTAGACCACGCTACTATATCCCCGGACGAGTTCGCGGTTAACTCAGTTGTTATGCGATTTCACCACTTCTGACAAAAACACAACCATTTCTTCTCGATTATTCCTGTATTGAATATCAACAAACGGCAATATTCATTCACTCTCATGTTCTCATTTATTTGTCTTGATACTGTTTGTCGACTCGGACACGTAACGTTGAAAGATGCATCAGTTTATTAAAATCTATATAGAGGCAGGTTGAAGCCCACTTTAATCAGTCATAGATACAGGTGGTTATTGTTTTCGTTGTCAAGGTTGACTGATCAGGGAAGTACGTTAGGTAGACATTCACTATAGCCATCCTTCAAATCTGTTAATATTGAAAATATTGACTGTATATAAAGCGAATTAAAAAATGCCTATGCTGAAAAGTCAGGTTGTACAGGCAACGCGAAAATGTGGTGCATCAAATGTATGTTTAGACCATGTAGTGCAATCTACGATATTTCAATCAATCGATCAGTCAACTGATGATATAGACTATATAGTCAAATTGATGATCATTGCAAGACACGCGATAAATGTAGGATTTGCGGCTGACTATATATACATTCACGTAATAGATCAGTGCTGAAAACGAGGGCTATCAACGTTCGTAGGCCATTGCACGCGCTTTGAAAACCAGATCGCGAGCAAGCCCGGCTTCCTCTGCGCTAGTCTTTGACTTCGGAAGGAAATTAATCAATGAAGAGACTATGTACAGTGTGAATATCGATATGCCATCTCTCTGAATCAGATAAAGGCGCAGCCACGCTGATGGCCATGGTTATAATAGAAGGTATACCTCCAATGAATGCATTCAAATAATTATAATTCAACCCCACTCATTCAATAATTACCGTATACCATCGAGAAGCCTTCAGAGAGCGAAAAACAAAAAATGTACTCCCATGCACGCAAGCTTTGTTGCTTTCGCGGGTTCCGCTTTCTCCTGGAAAACAGTTTTCCGTGTATTTGGAATAAGCATATAGTACGAATATTTCACATTGGATGGCCCCAATTTAGAGTCAATCACGCACCAATTACAGAAGCGGAAGGAACCCTTTACAGCGCTGAAACCCGCGTAACTGACGCAACGTGGGGGAATCATGACAAAAATTTAACAAAGAATCCTTTGAAACGCAGTAAACATGCGTGCTTGTTGTCTTTTAAACGTTTAGGAGTTGGCCAAAAACCAACCTAATTCAGCCAAAATTTTTATTTGATCAATTTATCTATATTTCAATGACCCTTAGACATAGGACAAAGAATCACACCTGATTACCAAATATCATAAATTAAGTGCAAAACATGCGTGTTCTTCGTTTTTGTTCATACATGCAAGCATCTGTGAAAGACCAACGGGTATAGCTAATAAGATTGAATACATCTAGCTATTGCCAGATATATCGCTTCGCAAAGGTAGGTATATCTAAAAGATGTATATGGCTTCTATAAAAAACACTTTTAAAGGAAAATTCGCACTCAGAGTTGAAGGTTTAAAGTTTTAAGCGAGCAATATTCATTAAATTTGCCGTAAATGATAAGGATCGGTGATTTAACCAGATCGGCAAAATGCAACTTTGCAAACATCAATATATGCATGGTGTAACCTTTTCTCTTGTGCTTTCTATAGAATATCTCGACATTTGATAAAATGGAAACCTCGGTATCAGTTGACGCAAATCCACAGGCCTATCCAAAAGAGGAGCCGAAATATTCGACAGGGCACGAGAACGCAACGAGCTTCGGTCTTCGAGCAAATGATGCTCCACCAGTCTACGAAGCAAACGTACACCAACCACAACACATGAATCCACATATGATTCCCTACACCCAACAGCAAACTGGTCAGACGATAGTGCTTGTGGTAAGTAATCTCGAGATTACAACTCGGGCAAAACGGGTGAAGCTGCATGGGCTGCCATTGTAACCAGGGTCCCTGCTGAAAAAGTCGTAGTGTTTTCAGTCTAAAAGTTTATTCTAAACTATACAGCCGTATATATAAACGTATAAAGAACGCAACTATCCAAACGTTAACCTTCGTTTAAATGGACGGTATATTCGTAGTCTCAAATGACTTCCAAGTTACCTTAACTTGGCATTATACTTTTAGTTTGATAAGCGTCAGTGCTATCTGGATATCTCGTTGACCACAATTAACTTTGTATATGTCTGAAGTGCTTATAGCGCAAAAGTTCCTCTCCATCAGGCCAAGCAAAACGTTTGGCCGTTTTTATGCAGAGTATATATTATACAGTGGATTCCACAAGATTGTATAGAAGAAGAGTGTGATATGACTTTTTTATAATCTAGCAACCTCCAGCTGTGACATCAACTAATATCAACACATGGTTAGTCGTATCCATTTTTTCTTGCATTTGCTGTTTTCCCCCAACGGGGATACTGGCCATCGTGATGTCTTGTTTGGTGAGTATCTTGATTGTCCCACATTCGGAATTTCATGCATGACTTCTCTCAAAAGCCCTCGATACAGTGTCGCGACCATGCACATGACCTATATAGTATATATGGTTGCTATATAGGGTCACTATATACATGCAGCAAGTTTTGGAGATAGGGATCAGTATAACCTTAATCAACGAGGGTCTTTATTTTTCTCATTCTGTCGTGTCATGCGTTTAGGCTGATTCCAGTTTGACCGATGGTGATTATGAACAAGCGAGAAGATATTCTACGTGGGCAAAACATCTGGGTATTGCCTCGATCGTTTGTGGTGTTACCTTATTGATGATTATTATCATTTCCTCGGCTGCCCAAGGGTGATTAATCAGGAGGCCATGCACAGGCAGCACTTGCAGACAAAAATAAAGTAGTTATATAATAACTTATTATAATAAATATGATACCAATTGAAATAGTTTGCGTGCAATATATAATATATACATCACTTGGCGTTTACATCATGCATGCATGAAGACAATCCAAAGTAGCTATATATTGATATATGTATATAATTATACTATATTTTTAATAAAAATTTATACTTGAAATCACCAATGCAGGCCGTTTACTATAGAACTGAGAAAACGTTCATTTTTTGGAATAAAGTCAATTCTATTTCACTTACAATATCTATATAGAATACAACGCATACCCGGCTTTCT
Organism: Dendronephthya gigantea; assembly: GCF_004324835.1. Lineage (NCBI taxonomy): Eukaryota > Metazoa > Cnidaria > Anthozoa > Malacalcyonacea > Nephtheidae > Dendronephthya > Dendronephthya gigantea. The sequence continues at coordinate 1,425,935 of NW_021163044.1, forward strand.
ATATCATACAAAACCTCTTAAAAATATAATAATTTAAAATTATCAATTAAATTATTATAATAATAGTGATATATACTTTATAAGTCTTCGGGCCTTAGCGTAAAACTGTTTTCGACCTTTCTAATTTTCTAAACAACCGCTGTTCCAGACAGAAAACCCTTTGTTGTGTGTTTCTTAGCCGAAAATAAATCAGAAATTTGTTGCGTAAATTTTTAATAGCATCTTTGCTGTAAGATAATCTGATCGCGTACAAAAAGAACTAAAGGATAATATCTTTGTAGTTTGTGCCAGGTCAAAAATATTTATAAATTATTAAAGCCTTATGCCTTCGGCCACACGCTTTAGTTTATTGATGCAGTATATATTTCGTTTACCACGAACGATTTTGCTTGGCACATATCCGGAAAAGGTATTTCCATGAAAAAAGTTAATCTTGCTTCCACGAAATAGGCCGGAAACACAACAGAGAGCTTCAGCGTTTTAATTGCTGGCGTTGAAGTATAGGAAATATGATGCAAAAATTGACAAGCACAGTTGAAGCAAAACACGCAAGTAAGAAAATCAATCCAAATGCATGAAAAAGTCACGCGGCTGCAGTTCGAAACAAGACAAAACGCAAAACTTCGGCAGAATTATTGTATACAATATCTTTTTTCTCAAGTCAATAAGTTAATCGATATATCGACACTTGCTTTGTAAGACAAGCAATTACATCCCACGCACCTAATCTATTTAGGCAAAATACGCATGATATACGTACGTGAATGCCATACTTAGGTCGGCTTCAGCGCCTCTCCGACTGAAGCTGACAACGGTTGTCAACACATGCTCTGAAGCAGGCAATTTGCATGCATCTTCATTTTTCTCGGTATTTAGCCAAAGACAGTATAAAAGTCTTGAAGGAAACACATCACACAGTTTAATCCAACTAAACCAAGGTGCACGAATCGTTGAAAGAAACCTTCGACAATTTTTACACCACAATCAAGAGCAAAATTAAATCTCCTCTCTATATACGGCAAAAACTAGTTGTCTGCAAGAGAAACTTACTCCAGACAAAGTAGAGCTGTCAGTTCACTAAAACTCGTTTTCTACTTTTCATTTGATAACAGGTAAGTCGTTCTGTATGTATTTATAACTGTCAATACGTTTTAAACATTGTTCAACTTTGATTCAGTATATGAAATAAGCTCAACTACGTCGTGGAAAAACTATAGAGCAGGCTTAATGATTAATTAATGATTAATTTCATCGTTAGGAAAGGACAATGTTGTGCAGACTTCTATAATCGTAGTTCAAATTTTAGTTACCAGTTCAATTTATGCAGTCAAACATCAGTTCTATACTTTATACGTATATGTGCACTTCTTATTATAGGCAGTCGGAGAAATATACACAGCTAACATAAAGTATATACTTATTGACAGATATAACATGAACCATCCCAGATCTTACGAAATGAACAGCGGTAAACCGCATACGAGTTACGAGCAAAGACCGCCTGCCGGGGGAGTATTGCAGCCTCACGTGATTCCGTACACACAGACACAACAACCAACTGGTCAAACGGTGGTTGTAGTGGTACGTATATCAGCTATACATTAAATTTGTTGCTTTCAACTGAGCTATATATGATCTTTTTAACATTCTGGACGGTGAATAACAATCAGATGTAAATATAAACGTTGTAAATTATGCATAATATATGCTTTAGTGTGATTGTAATAGTATATATAGTGACATGATTTGTAAACATGTAATGTCAATATATTCCATGCATGTATATAGATAGTAACCCACTTTTTAAACCATCTGATCTATTATGCATTAATGGTTTAAATTTTCATTTCTTTATATATTTCCCCAAGGCCTCTCAGCCAATATGCACGCCTTGTAAACTTGACAGTGTATGCAGTATAAATGTGTCATAATGGCCTCAATATTTCAAAATTTGTACGTCTTTCTTTGTCCTCATAGCCCTCCCACGCAGTGGCCGCAAACTATGTCCAAGACTACATGGGTTTATCAATATGTTCCTGTCTTTTTTGCTTTTGGCCACTCGGATTAATCGCCATTGTCATGTCTTGCTTGGTGAGGATAAAAATTTTGTACTCATTCTTAAATCTTTATGGCATATTTGAAAACCGCGCGCCCCCACATCCAATATTCTTGGCTTCGAGCAAAGTCAGGTACCAGAGATCTTCGCGCTAAATTCCGCTAATATTTTAGCCAATCAGCGCCCAAAAGGGTTGTTAAAATATAGAAATCCATTCTGCAGTATTTAATCAATTATATCTTTTGTTACTCTTTTTGTTACTCTAAAATTTTGTAATTATGTGAAGTCGATAAAAGTATATTTCAAGAGATATTAAGTTGTTTCAACCGCGCGAAATGGATTTTTCTTTGAAAACTAGTCCCATGCAATCCTTTTCCGCCATTTCATATATCCTGGTAAAAGTACGAAGTAAAATACACGAGCATTGTTTAAAAAAATCCAACAATCATTTAATCCACAGTCATTTTTGAATCGCTCTGCAAATCTAAAATTCCTCCTCTTTTTAAGGTTGGACCAAGCAGGAACGAGGGAGATTTTCATTCAGCAAAGCAGTATTCAAAATGGGCAAAATATTTGTCGATTGCCTCAATTATAGTGGGCCTTATTTTAATTATTACTGTGATTGTTATCGTGGTTGCTTCGGGTTCAACCGCCAATACCCGGAAAAATTAACAAGATATATCACGAACGTCGTACGCAAGACTGCAACCGGTCAAAACGACACTGTCGAAATGTTGTTAGATGGAAAGCTTTTAAGATGTGTTATAGCTAACTACACCACAAATTCTGTCGTGCAAAAAAAAAATTAAAAACACGCCATTATTCCACTGCAGACTGCACTGCAAGCTTTGGCAATGAATGTTGTAATATAACCCATATTTGTGTGTAAATTTATATATAGATATATATATTAAAATATATAAACTGAAACCTTCTTTGATTTGCGTGTCATTCGTGTGGTCTCGGTACTAGATGTGTATGCATTTGCTGTTATCTCGGTTGATTTTCAATTCAAAGCATGTTCAAATAAATCAGTGTTATATTTTTCAATAATCGCTCTGTAAAACTGAAAACAATCACAAACTAGTCGAGAAATAAAATCAAATAAACTTAGCACAGAAATGACAGAATATCGCGACAAGTGCATGCATGAACTGAACAAACATGATTTCCGGTTTTATATACACGAAAAAGACCGGCTACCGGTGTTCCAATTTTAATCACGTGACGCTATGTACTAAAATGACGGCGAATAACCAGGCCCGAAGTTGAAATCAAAGACGAATGATAGAAGATATTCATATATAGTTGGGATATATTTTTGGGAGATAAACTGAAATCATTCTAAGAGAGGTAAGTTTCTTAATCTTAAGTACGTTCATGTTAAGCTGGGGATGCATGGTAACATGCATGACTCTTGAAAGATGATGTGCATTATATACTTCCGCGATTCAAAGCACTTTGAAACGACCGGATTCGGGAATTATTATTCTATCCCTGTACAAAAGTAAGAAATATTGTAAGACTTACGGCGCATAAAAGCAACCTAAAGTTCATAAATTCTATGCAGTCAAATTATGCAATGTATATATATATTTATTTATTTTCTGTATTCAAAACAATGTGGATTATATTTATATTCTCTGGTTGAAAATATTTATTGTTTACGAGCTTTCGGGTGCCAGACTGCAGCCTTCAACGGGTAGATGTAAAATACAATGACTATAAAGACAATATGAGATAATGACTATAAAGAGATAATTAACTGTCCCACTTAATTATCTCTTTGTCACTGTAATTATAGATAAGCATAGGCGTATGGTTTGTAATTGTAAACCATATCGTCTTTATAGTCATTGTATTTTACATCTACCCGTTGAAGGCTGCAGTCTGGCAGCCGAAAGCTCGTAAACAATAAATATTTTCAACCAGAGAACGTCTCAAGTAATCAATATGTTCAATCCTGGTCGCACTTCCAGCATATTTAATTTACATGCACGTTTACTTCAAATATGCTATTTTATCACAAGATAAATCTATTTACCATTGTATAAATGACCATTCCCCTATTAAACTAAATGCTAAACCCAGGAAAATTCTTCATATTTTACAATATTCGCTTATATTCTTTACGGGCATCTTACAATATTTACAAAGACGTACAACGATTTCTTGCTGGAAATGGAAAAGCCACCACCGTACAGTCCAGAAAGTCAAGAGACCCCACATCAAGAATACACCCCATCTTCTAACACCAGTTACCAGCAATTACCGCCTGATGCCCCACAACTACAGGCTGGGGATCTATTAAAAAAAACTGATTATGGAAGCACTGGGTATACACCACAAGAACAAAGCTCTCCACCTTCATCTTCCACAAGTTCTTCACAGGGTGAAGGATATCAACAGCAAGGACTGGGATATCAACCGCAAGGACAGGGATATCAACCGCAAGGACAGGGTTATCAACAGCAAGGACAGGGATATCAACCACAAGGACAGGGATATCAACCGCAAGGACAGGGATATCAACCGCAAGGACAGGGATATCAACCGCAAGGACAGGGATATCAACCACAAGGACAGGGATATCAACCGCAAGGACAGGGATATCAACCGCAAGGACAGGGATATCAACCGCAAGGACAGGGATATCAACCGCAAGGACAGGGATATCAACCGCAAGGACAGGGATATCAACCACAAGGACAGGGATATCAACCACAAGGACAGGGATATCAATTCAAAGGACAGGAATATCAACCACAAGGACAGGGATATCAATTCAAAGGACAGGGTTATCAACACCAAGTTAATACTCAGCAACCCGGGGGGTACACCTCACAAAATATCAATTCTACAACAGTACACGTGACTCATGTGAGTGCATAGTAAAGAAATTGCTGTACCGAATTCCACAAAAATGATCGATTGATCAAGAATTGAGAAGTTGCTTCTTTCTTTTAGAATCCGCAACCGCGAATTGCAACCGGTGTTCCACCTGTTGTGAACACTCATTTGATTTTATCAATTTTTACCTGTGTTTGTTTTTGCTGGCCAATAGGAATTTTTGCTATCGCAAAATCGTCTGAGGTAAACGTGTTGCTTGTTGGAAAGATGGATAAAATTATTCACTCGATAGTCATTCTTTCAACCGGCGCTAAAAATCTTAGAAAGAGCTATAAAGCAAATATCAAATTTATAATTATTAAAAACTATTTCAACTAAGTTTAAAATCATAAAGTTAAATTTTTGCTATGCCAAAGGGTGAAGAATTTTTTAGCGTTTGAATCGAAATAATCGCTATCCAGTGGCTAACGTTATCCATCTTTCAAAGTTTGAACAACCGGTCCTTGTTTTCTGAATACTCACTTACGTTCATTGAGTATGGGAGATCTGAACGAAGCGAAATCTCGCCTGTGACGGGAAATCTCGCCTGTGATATGAAAACCACGGTCTGGTTTGTCTCATATGAACAGGTTCTAAGTGAGACACCGTTTTTTTGTTTTAAGGCACAAAGGCGTTTCATGGTTGGAGACTATGTCGGAGCGATGGCGTCAGCACGATCAGCGAGAAACCTGTCAATTGCGGCCATTATTTGCGGCCTGACAGCATATACATTTATCGTAGTAATTCGATTGACTATGTCTGAATGAATTCCACTTGCTAAATTTTTACGAATATTTGTCTTTCGAAAACTCATTGAGTTTTAATGAAATTTAATTTCGCAGTAATCGAGACATTTGAAAACATTTTTAGAGAAAAAATCACATCGAGATCAGTGGCCTGATTTTGAAGCCGAGATAATTTTGTAAGGTCGTTAACTCGATCTCGGATTTATGCATTTTTTAACAGTTGAAATATAATATTCATATTTGAATGCATTGATATGTAAATCCATCCAACTCGCCTTGACTTGAGTTTTGATTTATATTCAGTCGAGTTCCAATGTACGAATTCAGCTAAAATAATAAATCAAACGGGTGGTCAGGATCGAACATATAAGACCGCTTGCAACAATGTCAACATAGTCTGCATATACTTTCTGGGTATTATTACTCTGAATCATGTGACACAACACGGATATATACAAGGCCCGAGAATAAAATCAAAGTGAAGTGATCGAGGAGGATACTGTATTTATGGTTTTGAAATGTTCGTCGCAAATTTGTCTCATGAGAGATCATAGTATATACCAGAACGGAGAGACTAAAATTTAGTCACCATTGCTACTTTCTAAGAGGTAAGTATTGGAATTTTCACGTCGTCTTGCCATATACCATATTACTTCCGTGAATGAAAGCACACTGATATTTGCTCTCTAAGGCCCTGTTCATATGAGCCGGGCTGGCTAAGAATTTGCGGTCCGTTTATAACGTCAACCAGGATGAACAATTTGTGTTATTCTTGAAAACCAATAGTTTCTATGAAACCCGTCCAAAGCACATTTGCTTGCTTGTGCTAAAAGCGAAAAGCTAGGCTTTGTGCATTTTTTTCATTATGCGATTATCTGTCAATTCAGATCTTTGCATTTGGCGGAAAGAATGAATGCGTTATAATCAACTTTGAAGCAACTCACATACTTTGAGAACTGTCTCTCAAAACGGTGAATATTTCATCATTTTCTGACTGACAGTAAAAGATGGAAAAACCTCCGCAGTACAGCCCAAGTGAAGATCCCCACGAACAAGAATATGTTGGTAATGTAGCACCTCCTTACACCAGTCATCAACCACCCGAGAATCCAGGCTATCCCCCGGCAAACCAAGAGGCAGGAAACCAAGCACAGAGAGACTATGGAGCGACTGGGTACACACATCATGAACAAGACCATCTACCTCAGGATCCGAGATATTATCCCCAAGGACAAAGACATCCACTCCAAGATCCGGGGTATCAACCCCGAGGACAGGAATATCTACCTCAGAGAAATATTCAGCAATCTGTGGGATGTACTAATACTTCATCAGTACCTTATAGTCCATCAACGCCCTTGATCCAAGTAAGTGGATGGCCGGTGGTCCATTCCTCAATATTCCTATTAAAACGATCGTTGTATTCTTTGTTACAGAATCAAGCGCAATTTGCACCAGGTGCTTGGCCTATTATGGACAATCATATGGCTTTATCAATCATTAGCTGTTTCTTTTTCCCGCCAGTTGGCATCTTTGCTGTCTTGAAATCATCTCAGGTAAAACTGTAAGATGTTGGGTTCGCTTAAAAGGACATTTCATACCATGCATTTAAGTGGGACGCCTAGAGTCCTAATATCAGTCAAGTAATTGAGTTTGACAGATTTAAGAAGGCTGTTCCCCTGAAGGTTATGTTTGTCCACTGGCCCAGTAAACATCGACATCGACACTGAATGACCATAATTATCAATTATTGGACGAGGTCGAGCAAAATATCGTGATTTGTCGGTGGCGAGCAGATCAATTATTTGCCGATGCCGAAGGCAGAGGCAAATAATTGATCTGCGAGCCACCGACAAATCACGATATTTTGCGAGAACCGAGTTCAATAATTGTTTTATCATTCACCACTCAATTTTCAATTCATTCACCACTCAATTTTCAATTTTGAGTTCGTTTTATCGGACAGTTCGACAAAGCGAGTCGCCATTGTTTATAAAATTGACATTAATGCGCATGCTCAGAGTATTATTTGCAGCTGAGTATTATTTGCACGCAGTTAACTGCAGGTAAATTAACCAATCAAAATTGAGAATACTATAAAGTGAATGATAATCCGTTTTTATTAGACACAAAATCGTTACATGGCTGGGGACTATGCCGGAGCAGTGGCGTCAGCAAGAAAGGCAAAATACCTTGCACTTGTTGCCATTATTTGTGGCTTTATCGGCTATCTCAGTGGTATAATTTTATTGTCAATTATTGCGACGAGTGAAGAAGGGAGGCGACATCACGATAATCAGTTTTATGTAAATAATTAATAACCGCACAGTGAAGCATCACTTGACCCTTTACCATGCACATCGCCGGAGAAGGTATTCTCTTGGCAAATATAGACAAATGCCTACAATCAGTGACATTAAAATTTGGGACACTTGTATAGACAGAGTACATTTTTACGTGATCTTAGAAAATTAACTTGTAACCCCCCTCCCCCGTTTCAATGTTGCTTTTTCTGGTGAAAAAAATGTTGGCAAACAAATCCAAGGCAATGGCTTGCCCCGTGAAGGGTTTATTTCGGCATACAACATTGAAAAAGGGGGGGAGGGGGAAAATGTTGCTTTTCCAGGCTAAGCGGTCCAATATTTATGCCACTGATTGTAGTAAGCCAGGCGTAGAAATTATCAAATTTTCATACTGTTAAATGCCCAATTACTGCAATGTAAAGATAATCGTCATTCTATAAATAGTAGACTTGCTCTAACTTAATTCAAGATTCCTGCTTAGGAAATATCAGTGTTAAAATAAATATTTTTCAATAATCGCTCTGTAAAACTGAAAGCAATCACAAACTAATCGAGAAATAAAAGCAAATCAACTTAGCATAGAATATCGCGACAAGTGCAGGCATGCGTAAACAAACATGATTTCCGGTTTTATATACACGAAAAAGGCCCACCCGTTGTTCCAATTTTAATCATGTGACGCATGTTCAAAAATGAATACGAATAACCAGGCCCAAAGTTGAAATCAAAGACGAATGATAGAAGATATTCATATATAGTTGGGATATATTCTTGGGGGATAAACAGAAATTATTCTAAGAGGTAAGTTTCTTAATATTAAATATATGTTTAGGTTTAATAAGCTGGGGATGGTAACATGCATGACTCTTGAGTCTTGAAATATGATGACTGATGTGCATTAAATACTTCCGCGATTCAAAACACTTTGAAACGACCGGATTCAGGAATTATTATATTTACGGAATTTTATCACTGTACAAAAGTAAGAAGAATTGTAAAGACTTACGGAAGTATAACGTTGTTTCATGCAGTACATAAAAGCAACCTAAAGTTCATACATTTGACTAATTCTATGTAGTCAAATTATGCAATAATACACAGGCACGTATACTGTATCTAGCTGTATTCAACACAATGTGGATGATATTTACATATTTACTTCAAATATGGTATCTTATCACGAGATAAATCTATTTACCATTGTATAAATGACCATTCCCCTATTAAACTTAATGCTAAAACCAGGAAATTTCTTCACATTTTACAATATTCGCTTATATTCTTTACACTTTACAATATTTCGCCACCAAACTTTCCAATTTTACTCATTTTGTAAATAGTATCGACGAATTTCCCTCGTTCAGGCTTTAGTTTAATAGGGAAATGGCCCATTGCTTATCATCGCACCTTGATCACAAAGTGAGAATTTATTACTTAGGGCAAGTATAAAGACGTACAACGATTTCCGAAAGACGTACGACGATTTCCGAAAGACAAACGACGATTCCCGAAAGACGTACAACGATTTCTTGCTGGAAATGGAAAAGCCACCACCGTACAGTCCAGAAAGTCAAGAGACCCCACATCAAGAATATACCCCATCTTCTAACACCAGTTACCAGCAATTACCGCCTGATGCCCCACAACAACAGGCTGGGGATCTATTAAAAAAAACTGATTATGGAAGCACTGGGTATACACCACAAGAACAAAGCTCTCCACCTTCATCTTTCGCAAGTTCTTCACAAGGACAAGGATATCAACCCCAAGGACAAGGTTATCAACCACAAGGACAGGGTTATCAACCACAAGGACAGGGATATCAACCACAAGGACAGGGATATCAACCGCAAGGACAGGGTTATCAACCACAAGGACAAGGTTATCAACCCCAAGAACAGGGATATCAATTCAAAGGACAGGGATATCAACACCAAGTTAATACTCAGGAACCCGGGGGGTACACCTCACAAAATATCAATTCTACAACAGTACACGTGACTCAAGTAAGTGCATAGTAAAGAAATTGCTGTACCGAATTCCACAAAAATGATCGATTGATCAAAAATTGAGAAGTTGCTTCTTTCTTTTAGAATCCGCAACCGCAAATTGCAACCGGTGTTCCGCCTGTTGTGAACACTCATTTGATTTTATCAATCATTGCCTGTGTTTGTTTTAGCCCGCCAATAGGAATTTTTGCTATCCTAAAATCGTCTGAGGTAAACGTGTTGGTTGTTGGAAAAGTGGATAAAATTATTCACTCGATAGTCATTCTTTCAACCGGCGCTAAAAATCTTAGAAAGAGCTATAAAGCAAATATCAAATTTATAATTATTAAAACAATTTCAACTTCAAAATTATGAAGTTAAATTTTTCCTATGCCAAAAGGTGAAGAATTTTTCAGCGTTTGAAATAATCGCTATCCAGTGGCTAACTTTATCCATCTTCCGAGGTTCGAACAGCCGGTCCTTGTTTTCTAAAAGCTCACTTACGTTCAGTGAGTGGTAGATCTGAACGACGCGAGATCTCTTCTTTGACGGGCTCATATGAAAACATGAGGCCATGAAAACATGGGCTGGCTTGTCTCACATGAACATGTCCTAAGTATAAGACACAATTTTTTTTGTTTTAAGGCACAAAGGCGTTACATGGTTGGAGACTATGTCGGAGCGGTGGCATCGGCACGATCAGCAAGAAACCTGTCAATTGCGGCCATTATTTGCGGCCTGATTATAGTCATAATTATAGTCACTATCTGAATGAATTCCACGTGCTAAATTTTTACGTGTTATTTGAGCGTTTTCCCGCCAAAATACGTACGTGACCAAAAAAAAAATCTACTCTTAATGAAATTTAATTTGGCAGTAACGGAGACATTTGAAACATTTTTAGAGAAAAAATCACATCGAGATCAGTGGCCTATGATTTTGAAGCCGAGATAATTTTGTAAGGTCGTAAACTCGACCTCGGATTAATGTATTTTTTTCACAGTTGAAATATAATATTTATATTTGAATGCATGGATTTATAAATTCATCGAACTCTTGACCTCAGTCTTGATTTATATTCAGTCGAGTACCAATGTACGAATTCAGCTAAAATAATAAATCAAACGCGTGATCAGAATGGAACATATAAGACCGCTTGCAACAATGTCAACGTATTCTGTATACCTTCTGGGTATTATTACCCTGAATCATGTGACATAACACGGATATATACAAGGCCCGAGAATAAAATCAAAGTGAAGTGATCGAGGAGGATACTGTATTTATGGTTTTGAAATGTTCGTCGCAAATTTGTCTCATGAGAGATCATAGTATATACCAGAACGGAGAGACTAAAATTTAGTCACCATTGCTACCTTCTAAGAGGTAAGTATTGAAATTTTCACGTCGTCTTGTCATATACCATATTACTTCCGTGAATGAAAGCACACTGATATTTGCTCTCTAAGAATTTGCCGTAAGTTTATAACGTCAACCAGGATGAACAATTTGTGTTATTCTTGAAAACCAATAATTTCTATGAAACCCATCCAAAGCACATTTGCTTGCTTGTGCTAAAAGCGAAAAGCTAGGCTTTGTGTATTTTTTTCATAATGCGATTATCTGTCAATTTAGATCTTTGCATTTGGCGGAAACTGAATGAATGCGTTATAATCAACTTTGAAGCAACTCACATACTTTGAGAACTCTCTTTCAAAACGGTGAATATTTCTTCATTTTCTGACTGACAGTAAAAGATGGAAAAACCTCCGCAGTACAGCCCAAGTGAAGATCCCCACGAACAAGAATATGTTGGTAATGTAGCACCTCCTTACACCAGTCATCAACCACCCGAGAATCCAGGCTATCCCTCGGCAAACCAAGAGGCAGGAAACCAAGCACAGAGAGACTATGGAGCGACTGGGTACACACATCATGAACAAGACCATCCACCTCAGGATCCTCCGAGGTATTACCCCCAAGGACAAAGACATCCACTCCATGATCCGGGGTATCAACCCCGAGGACAGGAATATCTACCTCAGAGAAATATTCAGCAATCTGTGGAATATACTAATACTTCATCAGTACTTTATAGTCCATCAACGCCCTTGATCCAAGTAAGTGGATGGCCGGTGGTCCATTCCTCAATATTCCTATTAAAACGATCGTTGTATTCTTTGTTACAGAATCAAGCGCAATTTGCACCAGGTGCTTGGCCTATTATGGACAATCATATGGCTTTATCAATCATTAGCTGTTTCTTTTTCCTGCCAGTTGGCATCTTTGCTGTCTTGAAATCATCTCAGGTAAAACTGTAAGATGTTGGGTTCGCTTAAAAGGACATTTCATACCATGCATTTAAGTGGGACGCCTAGAGTCCTAACATCAGTCAAGTAATTGAGTTTGACAGATTTAAGAAGGCTGTTCCCCTAAAGGTTATGTTTGTCCACTGGCCCAGTAAACATCGACATCGACGACACTGAATGACCATAATCCGTTTTTATTAGACACAAAATCGTTACATGGCTGGGGATTACGCCGGAGCAGTGGCGTCAGCAAGAAAGGCAAAATACCTTGCACTTGTTGCCATTATTTGTGGCTTTATCGGCTATCTCAGTGGTATAATTTTATTGTCAATTATTGCGACGAGTGAAGAAGGGAGGCGACATCACGATAATCAGTTTTATGTAAATAATTAATAACCGCACAGTGAAGCATCACTTAACCCTGTACCATGCAGATCACCGGAGAAGGTATTCTCTTGGCAAATATAGACAAATGCCTAGCTAGGCCAGGCGTGAAAATAATTAAATTTTCATACTGTTAAGGGGCTGTTTACATGAGCCCGGTTACCCGAGATTCAACGAAGCGTGAGAGGACTTTGAGGTATTAAAATAAGTCTTTATGACACCAAACAAGCACATGCTATTCTTGTGGTGATTATTCGACGGCCAGGATCATGTTATCTGCTCATTTCAATACCTCAAAATCATCTCACGCTTCGTTGAATCTCGGGTAACCGGGCTCATGTAAATGCCCAATTACTGCAATGTAAAGATAATCGTCATTCTATAAATAGTAGACTTGCTCTAACTTAATTCAAGATTCCTGCTTAGGAAATATCAGTGTTAAAATAAATATTTTTCAATAATCGCTCTGTAAAAAAGCAATCACAAACTAATCGAGAAATAAAAGCAAATCAACTTGACACAGAATATCGCGACAAGTGCATGCATGAACAAATATGATTTCCGGTTTTATATACACGAAGAAGACCTACCGGTGTTCCAATTTTAATCATGTGACGCATGTTCAAAAATGAGGGCGAATAACAAAGCCCGAATTTGAAATCAAAGACGAATGATAGAAGATATTCATATATAGTTGGGATATATTCTTGGGGGATAAACTGAAATTATTCTAAGAGAGGTAAGTTTCTTAATCTTAAATATATGTTTAGGTTTAATAAGCTGGGAATGGTAACATGCATGACTCTTGAAACATGATGTGCATTAAATACTTCCGCGATTCAAAACACTTTGAAACGACCGGATTCAGGAATCATTATATTTACGGAATTTTATCACTGTACAAAAGTAAGAAGAATTGTAAAGACTTACGGAAGTATAACGTTGTTTCATGCAGTACATAAAAGCAACCTAAAGTTCATACATTTGACTAATTCTATGTAGTCAAATTATACAATAATACACAGGCACGTATACTGTATCTAGCTGTATTCAACACAATGTGGATTATATTTACATATTTACTTCAAATATGGTATTTTATCACGAGATAAATCTATTTACCATTGTATAAATGACCATTCCCCTATTAAACTTAATGCTAAAACCAGGAAATTTCTTCACATTTTACAATATTCGCTAATATTCTTTACACTTTACAATATTTCGCCACCAAACTTTCCAATTTTACTCATTTTGTAAATAGTATCGACGAATTTCCCTCGTTCAGGCTTTAGTTTAATAGGGAAATGGCCCATTGCTTATCATCGCACCTTGATCACAAAGTGAGAATTTATTACTTAGGGCAAGTATAAAGACGTACAACGATTTCCGAAAGACGTACGACGATTTCCGAAAGACGAACGACGATTCCCGAAAGACGTACAACGATTTCTTGCTGGAAATGGAAAAGCCACCACCGTACAGTCCAGAAAGTCAAGAGACCCCACATCAAGAATATACCCCATCTTCTAACACCAGTTACCAGCAATTACCGCCTGATGCCCCACAACAACAGGCTGGGGATCTATTAAAAAAAACTGATTATGGAAGCACTGGGTATACACCACAAGAACAAAGCTCTCCACCTTCATCTTTCGCAAGTTCTTCACAAGGACAAGGATATCAACAGCAAGGACAGGGATATCAACAGCAAGGACAGGGATATCAACCGCAAGGACAGGGATATCAACAGCAGGGACAGGGATATCAACCGCAAGGACAGGGATATCAACCAGGGACAGGGATATCAACCACAAGGACAGGGATATCAACCACAAGTACAGGGATATCAACCACAAGTACAGGGTTATCAACCACAAGGACAGGGATATCAACCACAAGGACAGGCATATCAACAGCAAGGACAGGGTTATCAACCACAAGTACAGGGTTATCAACCACAAGGACAGGGATATCAACAGCAAGGACAGGGATATCAACCACAAGGACAGGGTTATCAACCGCAAGGACAGGGATATCAACCACAAGGACAGGGATATCAACAGCAAGGACAGGGATATCAATTCAAAGGGCAGGGATGTCAACACCAAGTTAATACTCAGGGGTACACCTCGCAAAATATCAATTCTACAACAGTACACGTGACTCAAGTAAGTGCATAGTAAAGAAATTGCTGTACCGAATTCTACAAAAATGATCGATTGATCAAGAATTGAGAAGTTGCTTCTTTCTTTTAGAATCCGCAACCGGGAATTGCAACCGGTGTTCCACCTGTTGTGAACACTCATTTGATTTTATCAATCATTGCCTGTGTTTGTTTCCCGGCAATAGGAATTCTTGCTGTCGTAAAATCGTCTGAGGTAAACGTGTTGCTTGTTGGAAAGGTGGATAAAATTATTCACTCGATAGTCATTCTTTCAACCGGCGTAAAAATCTTAGAAAGAGCTATAAAGCAAATGTCAAATTTATAATTATTAAAAACTATTTCAACTTACTGAAAAGTCATGAAGTTAAATTTTTGCTATGCCAAAGAGTGAAGAATTTTTTAGCGATTGAAATAATCGCTATCCAGTGGCTAACTTTATCCATCTTTCAAAGTTCGAACAATCGGGTCCTTGTTTTCTGAAAGCTCACTTACGCTCATTGAGTGGTAGATCCGTGAACGAAGCGAAATCTCGCGCTTGACGGGCTCATATGAAAACATGAAGCCACGGGCTGGCTTGTCTCACATGAACAAGTCCTAAGTATAAGACACCATTTTTTTGTTTTAAGGCACAAAGGCTTTTCATGGCTGGAGACTATGTCGGAGCGATGGCGTCAGCACGATCAGCGAGAAACCTGTCAATTGCGGCCATTATTTGCGGCCTGATAGCATATACATTTTGTATAATTATCGTAGTAATTCGAGTGGACACATCTGAATGAATTCCACTCGCTAAATTTTTACGTATATTTGTCTTTCGAAATCACATCGAGATCAGTGGCCTGATTTTGAAGCCGAGATAATTTTGTAAGGTCGTAAACTCGATCTCGGATTTATGTATTTTTTTTCACAGTTGAAATGTAATATTCATATTCGAATGCATGGATATATAAATCCATCGAACTCTTGACTTCAGTCTTGATTTATATTCAGTCGAGTTCATAATGTACGAATTCAGCTGAAATAATAAATCAAACGGGTGGTCAGAATCGAACATATATTAAGACCGCTTGCAACAATGTCAACATAGTCTGCATATACCTTCTGGGTATTATTACCCTGAATCATGTGACATAACACGGATATATACAAGGCCCGAGAATAAAATCAAAGTGAAGTGATCGAGGAGGATACTGTATTTATGGTTTTGAAATGTTCGTCGCAAATTTGTCTCATGAGAGATCATAGTATATACCAGAACGGAGAGACTAAAATTTAGTCAGCATTGCTATCTTCTAAGAGGTAAGTATTGAAATTTTCACGTCATGTTGTCATATACCATATTACTTCCGTGAATGAAAGCACACTGATATTTGCTCTCTAAGAATTTGCGGTCAGAATTTGTGTTATTCTTGAAAACCAATAGTTTCTATGAAACCCGTCCAAAGCACATTTGCTTGTTTGTGCTAAAAGCGAAAAGCTAGGCTTTGTGTATTTTTTTTCATTATGCGATTATCTGTCAATTTAGATCTTTGCATTCGGCGGAAAGAATGAATGCGTTATAATCAACTTTGAAGCAACTCACATACTTTGAGTTACATACTCACATACTGTCTCTCAAAACGGTGAATATTTCTTCATTTTCTGACTGACAGTAAAAGATGGAAAAACCTCCGCAGTACAGTGCAAGTGAAGATCCCCACGAACAAGAATATGTTGGTAATGTAGCACCTCCTTACACCAGTCATCAACCACCCGAAAATCCAGGCTATCCCTCGGCAAACCAAGAGGCAGGAAACCAAGCACAGAGAGACTATGAAGCGACTGGGTACACACATCATGAACAAGACCATCCACCTCAGGATCCGAGATATTATCCCCAAGGACAAAGACATCCACTCCAAGATCCGGGGTATCAACCCCGAGGACAGGAATATCTACCTCAGAGAAATATTCAGCAATCTGTGGGATGTACTAATACTTCATCAGTATCTTATAGTCCATCAACGCCCTTGATTCCAGTAAGTGGATGGTGCATTGTCTATTCCTCAATCCTCATTAAAACGATTGCAAAAATGAACTTGTATTCTTTGTTTTAGATGCACGCGCAACTTTCACCTGGTATTGGTCGTGTTATGGAGACTTACATGGCTTTATCAGTGGTTAGCTGTTTGTTTTTCCTGCCAATTGGCATCTTTGCTATCGTAAAATCTTCTGAGGTAAAATTGTGATACATATTGGGTTAGCTCACAAGCTAGGCGAGATACAAAGACAGGTCGTCTACCAAAAGTACCGGACAGTTAACTGAACTGAGTTTGACTGGAGTGTTAAAGGCAGTTGCTCTGAAGGTTATGTTGATCCACAGAGCTTTGTTTCAAAAACATTTTTTAAGTTTTTTCCTATGAGCTGGGAAACGACCGTCGAATAACCCAAATCAATTTTTGGTTTTAGGCACAAAATCGTTACATGGCTGGAGACTATGCCGGGGCAATGGCGTCAGCAAAATTAGCGAAAAACCTGGCAATATCAGTCATTGTTTTAGGCTTAAGCATCTTTATAAGTGGTATGATTTTCACGATTATATGGGCCAGTGCATGACCCTGTAGAATAGCCGCACCGCGATATGGGAACACTTTTTTGAAATAATTATTAATTTTGTGATCGTAGCGGACTTTGGCCCAAAATAAATAGAAAAGAAATTTCTCAACGAAGGGATTTTATTTAATAGTAGGATTCATACTTCCGTTGTCCATCCGTCTAAATCCAAGCATTGTAGATTAGAAGTCTACAGTTTAGCCAGGCCGAATACGTTATGTACGGGACAAAGTTCTGATCGAAGAGAATAATATTATATAAAATTGCGCTAAAGCTGTGCATTAAATTTGTTTTAATTGTCTGTTTGCATGACCAAGTAGAAATGCCTATTTGTTAAAAAGTTTAATAAATTTTTGATCGCCATATGTATAATCAATACCTCTTGAAATGTTCACTGATTCAGCCCAATCAGTGGACTAAATCTCAGGTATCGAAAATATTTGAAACTCTCAAATAAATGTTAATATATGCAAAGACTAAAGGGGATGGTAACTGAGTGTTTTTGAGTCAAAAAGCTCTAGAAACAAGTGTTTTCATGCACCACTGCAAATCAAAATTCACAATGTTCGCCCGAAAATTCGTGTCTATTACAAAAAGCTTCCTGATCGGGGTACTAGCTGAGTTCAACAAATTAGTTGAAAAGAAGCTAATTCAACTGTCACATCCGTTAGTAAGTGAAAGGTTTCCTTGCCTTAATTCTAAGAAGAGCGACACACCCTTCCAACGAAAACACAATGAAAGATCTGCACCCACGTAAAACGAGGCTATCGATTTCCGGTTGTCCACGAGGTCATTTCGCATTTGAAGAAGTTTAATTATTCACGGATGTTGTGTGACTGTGTCGGATGTCGAGACTCAAACTCGTGACGACTGACGATATTTGATTGCAAGTCGCAACATCATCGAGGTGATCGAACGCGAAAAAAAACGTAAAACGGGAAGATAACAGACAAGAACTCGCTGCAAATCATATTGAAACAGTGAAACCAAGCGTCTATACAAAAAAGGAATTTGATTTACAGCAAAAACTCAACTCTCAACTCTGAATCGATTCAGTCGAGACTCGAGTGATTCCCGTTCTAGTTTTACTGCCCGCTTTAGCTTTCGAATCAAATCAAGGTAAAGCAAGAGTTGTTCATCTTTTGTCAGGTAACTTTGGTTCATTAAATGTTTCATATAATCATGACTTACATCAGTTTAGTTGTATGAAAAAACTCTTATAATACAAAAAGCTCTCGCTATTTTCTTAGTAATGTACATTGTTGTTGCAATGTAAGATCTTAGTTGATATCTCAGGAATTTAGGGAATAAGCACCGAAATTGATACGTCTAACTGCCGAATAAATTAACAACCCTGGCCTAACAAGCTATAGTTAAGGTATTCGCTAGCTTCATGTTAAATTGGGAGACAGTAAGAGTGCTTGAGAGTTGCAATTTTTAATAAGCGTCAGTTTCAATACGAGACGATCATATTTCATGATGAACAATCACGTTGAAGCGCCCGAACCTAAACCTTATTTTAAATGATATGAGTTTAGTCCTGAATCAGGGTATTTCATTGAAAAGGACATACAAATATAGTTTCAACACTTATGGTTAATATATCAAAGATTGTAAGAAAGACTTCATCGTTTGTATTTGTTTACATATTGCATTAAATTATCAAGACATGCAGATATTAATATTTCATCCCTTGTTAACACGGAACAAAATATGGCGACAACTCCTGCACCAACCAAACACGGTTATAAATACACTTTGAAAAGCCCCAATTCAAGCGCTCAGTGTTTTCACGCGATTACTGTTAAAACTTGCACCTTTTGATGCTAATTGTATTGAATGTGCCCAAAAAACTCTTTGTTTCAAGCATCGTAGAAATACTCCGCCTGCAATCTTCATAGCAATAGTTTAATTAAAAAAGAAATAAAAAGCGTATTTTTATTGCTTGCATTAAGATGACTAAGGTCTAAATAAATAAGAAATTGTAATAACTTTCGTTCTTCTTAAGGGCCGTGTTACATACAACTTGCATGCAATCCAATTCCACCTTTTGAGAAATGGCAACTACGAAACTTTTGTGCTTATTTCACTCCCCGGAAACTCTACTAATTTGCATCTCTTAAAAGTTGCAAGGAAATTGCATCGGGTAATACGATTTCGATTTTCGATTTTTTTTCAAATGCAAACATACTACCGATGTGATGCAGGACACGCATTGTAAGTTTCCAGAAAAGTACAGTTTCTATGACGAGCTAAATACAAAAATGTGCAAATAAAAACTTAATTCAAAAAATTATTGGTTCTAACTGTTGAAATATTTCGTTTTTACAATGATCCATGACGTCTAGCATTTTGATAACCAAGATTCCTTTTCGTTTACGAAATTAAGTTGCGTGTTATTCGTGGAATATAACCTTTTTTTATGAACGAGAAATATATAAAGGTATTGTTGATTTAATATTTGCTATCATCATTCTAAAAGGATGGAACAACCGCCACCATACAGCCAAGGTAACCAGTATCCACCTCAATCTGCTCCTTATCCTCCAGAACAGCACCCTGGTTATCCACCACAGAAAGATCATGGAGGCAGTGGGTATCCACCACAAGGCTATCCACCCCAAGGACAGGGTTATCCACCCCAAGGACAGGGTTATCCTCCCCAAGGACAGGGTTATCCACCCCAAGGGCATTTTCAGCAACCTGCTGGGTTTTCATCCCAAACAAACAATACCACAACAGTGGTTGTACAAGTGAGTGTTGTCTAATTTCACGTACAAACCAATCAACACAACCTTCAGGGAGCAGAAAGCCTAGAACTACTAGCAGTAAAATGAATATTTCACCTTTTTTGCCTCAAAAGCTTGGCAATGAAATACCACAATCAAATCTGGTAACATTTTTACTCTCATAGAATCAACCACAAGTCGTAACAAGCACAGTTATTCCTGTGGTCAACGATCAAATGGGATTGGCTATCTTCGCTTGTTTGTGTTGTTGCCCTCTGATTGGATTAATTGCCATTGTGAAGTCGTCGGAGGTAAAACTGCGATGAAAGATGCTTTTTAACATGCTATTCTATAATCTAATCCAACCTCGATTCAAATCTTAATCTCAATCCCAGCTTTAGTCCCACCTTAATCCCAATATTAATCTCAGCCTTAGTCCTACTCTAATCCCAATCTTAATCCCAGTCTTAGTCCTACCCACTGATCTGTGGTCCTACCCTAATCCCAGCCTCGATCCTATCGTAATCTAAGCCGATCTTAATAAGGTTTATCTAAGATTATATCTGTTGTTTTCGCAGTCGAGAAGCCGCTATGTGTCTGGCGATTATGTCGGCGCAGTTTCCTCAGCCCAGAGCTCAAGGAACCTCTCATATGCTGCTATTGTGTGTGGTCTGATTATGATACCCCTGATCATAGTACTGCGAGTGGTCGTTTTTGCCACTACCTATGAAAGCAACGACTACAACAACTAAAAATGACTGAGCTCGTTTGCAATTTTGGTACATGATATACAGTAGCACTTTACTCTACGAATGCTTTAATTAGTTCTGAGAATTTAGCGTAACTTTGAGCAACAATGGACATGTACAATACGCGAAATGTTAATTTGGTTTTTTTCGCGGTTTAACTCTTAATAAAAAGTATAAGGATTAAGGAATTTGTGAACTTTTACGTTTGATAATTTTTTTAACATTATAGTTTATTACAACGCTTGTGAAAATTTAATGTTAAGTAATGCATGTATCCAATATTGAAATTTAAACTTAAAATACACTGTAGTCTAATCAATGCATTTTATATAATTTTTAGGCTAATTTAAATATTTTAATTGCCTTTTGATACGCATTGTTAAAATACAATACAATACAATACAATAGTTCTTTAACTTTTGTTGTATTTAATTAAGTTTTAAGGTAAGAAATAACCAGTATTAAAATGCACAGGCAGTGGATATAACAACGTTTGGAAAGGCACTGTAGAACGATTTAGTTTTCTGTCGTGCTATTGAAATTTTTGTATTGTGCCACAATACAAAATCCTCGAAGCTTGTACGACGTTGAATGATTTTCCGTGAGGAATATTAGGTAAATAATAATGCCAAATCAATCCGGCAGTTTTACGGCGAAAACTGTAGAATAAAGTAAACTGCATGAGCTTATTTTGAAGAATTTCATAACAAGCCGCAGCGGACACCAAGATACTACAA
Source organism: Dendronephthya gigantea (assembly GCF_004324835.1). Classification (NCBI taxonomy): domain Eukaryota; kingdom Metazoa; phylum Cnidaria; class Anthozoa; order Malacalcyonacea; family Nephtheidae; genus Dendronephthya; species Dendronephthya gigantea. The sequence continues at coordinate 1,447,584 of NW_021163044.1, forward strand.
AGAATATACAACTGATGAGCTTACCGTTTGCACATAAATTCCAAGTCAAGGTAATTTTGCTTGCCTGTAAAAGAAAGATGATTGGTAAAAATTGTGAGCTGGCTTTTGTGTCAAAATAGCTCTTACGCAATTTACATGGGGAATCAATAAAAATCAATAAAAATAATTTTTCATATCTCATGCGGAAAAATAGAAGATAAGAAACGAGGATGGTTATATGTAGATCAGTGGCGCACCTATAGCCAATCAGCATTGAGTAATATTCGACCCTACTGTAATTAACTCTTATCGAGCACCCGTGGCTATCCCGAGCAAGCAATCAGCGAATACGATACCTCGCTACAGATTTCTTCAGAATCCCTTTCAATGGTTTACGGATTTTTTCAAAGACGTTCTTTTTATTCGGCATAACAATCCTATTCGACACACCAGACGCTTCGTGTCCTAGTTGCTCTTGTAGAATCTCAATATCTTTCAGTTGCTTTCCTTGAAGTATCAAGCTTTGCTTCATTGCGTACTGAAGGCGTTTCTCAAAATCGCGGGCACCCTCGGCTTGAACTTCGTTAGGAGATGAAGAGTTATTAGCGCTGTTTTGTGACAACTCGTCAATCAAAATCGGTGTAGGTCTTCGTGATGACTGTTCCCGGAATGATTCACCACGTTCCAACAAATGGCTACAATAAAATTGATATCTGTTACTGTCACCACTGAGAAACAGGTATTTTTTCGACAACTAGTCCCAGTTCTTTCCGCCATATCAGATCACTCGACTGTATTTACATTCTGAGCAAGTTCAGTCAAAAAATTTCAATAAAATGTTGACGATCGTTTCCTTATTCCTACCTCAATCTTGCAGTGTCTTCAGCCTTCAGCCGAGTGGAAAGTTCCAGTGAGGAATTTGGACTATTGTCACCGCTGTGATCAAAACATGGTGACATCGTCAAGACATCGTGAGGGGAGGAAGATGGTGATCTAATCTCCGCTCTGACATTTTCCCGCTCTTCTTCTTTGCCGCAAATCACATCTAACATGTAGTATACCGCTAGAAGCACGCAGAAGCCGCTGACCAGTAATAATATCTAAAAGAAAATATATAAAAGACTGCTAGATGGGTTGGGAATTAGGGGAATAAATAGACCTACGTATAATATGATCACAAACCGGCCTTCGACTGTGATAGATTAATTCTGTATTGTGTAGCGATATTTTATGAGGCGGAGTCTCTTAATATGCGCTGTGGATTATATTAATAAACTAACCGTAAGCAAACGATCGCTGAAAATACTGTAATCCTTCAAGGTGGAGATTTTCATGCAGGACGCCGTCTCGTTGCTTGCAAGGTATCGACCAGAAAACGCATCTCGGGCCAAACTAGTGGTAGAAATTACAATAATATTACTTCCCACTGCAGTATGAGCAAGTCTGAACTCGTCAAACGAGCAAATCTTACGATTTTCTCTGCTTGATCTCCACAGGAGTCATAGACGAACCATACAATGTCAATCTCCAATTTCTCACATAGCCTTGTGAGTTGTCGTCCAAACCTAAACGTAACATTTGCCATATAAAACGATGGTCATTAATCTCCTTGTCACTTCTTCGATAAACTGGAGAGGTGTGAGGGGAAAACCCCCAACGCAGGCAGATGTACAAACTCAAAACGTAGCCCTAATGAAGGCCCGGTGCAAAAACGCTTTTTTTCTGAAAAACATCCAAACACTTATGATGACTTTTGATATACGTACAGTAGGTATCTGACATCATTAACATTCATGGTAGCTAATATAAGTGTTAATAAATAATAGTCACCTGAGTTAATGATGACCACTTGCCACGCACCATAGGGCTGTTCACCCCAACATCTCACGGTCGAAAAAGTCCAATCGATAAATCCTTCCGCGGAACTGCGAAAAATAAAAACAAAGCACAATGACCATCAGCTGTTAACACTTAACATTCGTCCTTGACATCCAGCAAAGTCGACCCAACAAACCACGAGAGTTAATTAATGATGTAGTTTTGGAGATTCGAGGCTTATAGTAGTTTTCTACTGGAGCAAGGTATAAGCCACTGAACCTGTAAGCACCTTTGGACTTGCTTCGAAAGTAAGGTGATGCAAGTTCACGTGTAATTGCATTTCCTCTTCATCCAAACATTGCATAGATGTTGTGCGATTATTGACTGGAATCATTTAGTAGATCCAGTACCCCGCTCGACTGGGCTAATTAGCTTATCTACCTCAACATACGAGCAGTATCGATGGACAATTAAATGGTTATGCTACAAACCTGTCCTGTTGTCTTTCTGTAGCGAGTTTTGATTCTGTTCCAGCCGGTGATATGACAGAAATTAAAACACTACCACGGTACTTGTGATCAATATTTACCTGAAAAGGCAAGCAGTGTGGAAACAGTCCTATCTAGACGCATTGCATTAATGTTTTAACAATGTCTTCACCACTGAAAAAGAATAGAGACAACCTACTGTTAAAGTAACATGTTCCAAACTTGAAAATTCGACCAAGTCCCTCTGTTGAACTGTGGGACGAAAACAGAAAATATAATAATGTCATTTTACGTACGTATACACAATCCAGTATATATGTATAGTACGAATGTCGATAAACATACCATAGTAAGTTTCAATCAACTGGCTACTGCTTCTTGGTATATATTTGTTCACCTGAACAACGGGTGTAGACCATGACACCATCCAGGGAACTGACGTCCAAACCTGAATATAATTAGTAAACTAAATTCAACTAAAAATACAACTAAATTTGTTCACCACCCAAAAAGTCGCAAAACTGTATAATTAAGAATCTGGCAAAGTACACATACTTTTGCTAGGTTCACCAGACGCCACGAGTCCATTAAGCCAAACCCATATTTATGACTGTGGTGAAAACCAGCACCGTTTGTAGTGTAGTCCAGAGGATCAACATCATGCTGAAATTCAAGTTTTGGTGAATTTTTGAACCGTGAGTTTCCGAACCTTAATTAAAGTGCCTCAATCTTATTCTGCCTCACGCGTTACGTCATGTTATTTACACTATAGGGGATTTACACATTAGGAGAGTGAGATATAATTGAAAGTGAAATCACTGAAATGTAACATGGTCTTCGAGGTGTTCATAGAAAAAAAATTATCTTGGGCCTTGAATAATGCGCAGACTCACCTGGACAGATGAATAAACTATCAAATGTTGAATATCTCGCCAAGATAAACACCATCTTGTTTGGAGTGCCAAAGCAAGCATCCCGGCTGCCAACGGGGCCGCAGCGGAAGTTCCAGTATGCCTATTTGTACATCCAGTTCCCGAGCCCATTCTCCAGTCAGTGGTAACCTACGTATGGGGATTTGGTATAGATTTTTGCGGGTATATTTAATTTCTAAGACGGTGAACATTTAAACATTAAACATTATGTCGAAAATGACAAAATTCGTCTCATTTAAGGGATTCGACCTAAAATTCTCAATTAACTTGCACCTTGGAAAACGCCAAAAAGGAAGTGAAAATGTCAAATGAAACTTAAAGACTTACAATATTTCTCAACGGCGTTTGTCCACTGCTGTAAGTGACAGCCAGCATGGAGGCACAGTTTTCAGCGTAGTAAGGCATTTTACCCGACTCATCAACAGCCCCTGTTGTTTTGAACAACACAAGATCAATATTCCAAGTACACTAACTGCGAAATTCCGAAACTACTTTGATAAAAAAATCCCCTTATAGAAACTCATTTCCTGAAAGGCTAAGTGTTGCTTCAAGAAGACAAAAAACAGATGAACAGATTCATATCCCTACCTATTGTTACAGTGAAGATAGAATTTGCATATCCATCAAAGTTACAGTTATCCTTATAATTCCCACCATTCCCAGAAGCCACCACGTAAATACTCCCCAGTCCACCACGGCCATCTCGGACACCATGAGCAAGAGCAGCCTGCAAGAAGGAAAAGGATGAAACTGATCAAGCAAAGTAGACCTGAGGTGCCATTCAACAGGCAAACTTTGAAAAGAAAGCATCCAGTATATTCCACCTGTGCCAGTTGATGTGGTCCATCTACAGTCTTGCCATTGTCATCAGGACCCCAACTAAAGAAATAAATGTCTAAGTTTATCATAAAACACCACATCTAGAAACACTTTAAAGAATGTGATAGACAGGAAAATATAATACCTGCAGCTGTAAATATCATTGATTTGGTCTTTCATGTTAAATGCCATGGCCTCAAGGCTGTCCGTCATCGGACCGTCAAGGATCCGGACACCTTAAATATTTAGTGGATTGTGATAAGGCAAGACTCAGGAATGGTTGAATTCCTAGGGTGAATCATGGGTATATACATACCTGACACCTTGGCTCCATATGCCACTCCTACGGCACAGAACGTGTTAGCCACTGCAGCTATTTCACCCGCACATCTTGTACCATGGTGGTTCAGTCCCACATCATCGGCCCGCGGGGTTGGATCTGGGTCATTAGAATTGAGGTCCCAGCTCCCTTCGGACGACTGAAAGAAAATACAATTTGCATTGCATAAATGAAAATTATCCAACTTTAACTATTCACTCTTTTGATTAGATGTCTAGGCTATCATTCTACAACCTTTAGAGGCCAAAAACTTCCCCATCAATAAAACATAATTTTTCAATCGTCTATTGCACAGTCAAATACATTCAGAACTTACATAATTCTCAAAGATATCTGGATTTGTCCATTCAACACCTATGAAAATGTTAGTTAATTGCAGTGATAAGTGTTTTGTACAAGAATACCCCTTAGCAACATGTAACAAGATAGCCAGAATTTAATTGTCGCTGGTTCACTGTTTATTATTTATTTTAATTTCTTTATACCAGTGGCAACTCCAGGTAACCTACCATCATCCACTATTGCAACAACCACACCATGACCAGTTATGTTTCTTTCCCAAACAGTTGTTACATTAATGTCATGCCCAAGATATTGCAAATTATTCTACAAAATTAAAAATCCAGAATAAAGACCTTTTTATACTTAGCCCTGTAACCTAATGGTGCAGTACATGTTCTCAATATGGCTGGCTGTCAGCACAGAATAAAAAGATCTGTATATCAAACTTCTCTTGGTCTTTGGTCAGTGATTTAATATATCTAAATGTCTATGAGATGATGACTGATGATCATTGCTATCTAAGCCATCTTAGCCAACTAAGCTCGTACAAAGAGCTCCAAACTTACCAAATGCCACTGGCTTGGAAAATATTGATCTTTAAACCTCAAACTTCTCTTGTATCTACGTATAATCTTCTCCCTAATCGACCATTCTACTTCAGGATGCTTCTGTAGTTGCTCTGTTATTTTGTGCAAAACATCAGAGCCAATATGCGAACTGTCTCTGCCATAAAACGTATCGTGTACAAGTAGAAAATGTCCACGTAATCCTCCGATCTGTCCATGAAAAGATAGGCCAGTTTCCTGAGCTATTTTCATAGCCATATTGCGAAGACTTTCATCGTTTATTCCATCTTTAAACGGAATTCGTATTGCCCAAGAGGAAGCCATATTATCTGGCACAAAATTCGACTCATTTTGTGTTGCGATTGCACACAGGATACAAGTTAGGTGAAGAACGATACAAAGCAATTGAGCACTTGTAAAGAAAAATCGCCATATTTCAAGGACCATAACAAACACATCCACGCAGCTCAAAAGCCATCAACTTTGTCAAATTAGAGGGAAGAGCATAAACGATTTCACATTTTTAATTAGAAGCAAATAAACAGGTTAAAAGATCGATTTTATTGCGGCAAATCTGAACCGTCTGGCAGCCATGTTTCAATGATTGAACAAAGAACCGGTGACCACGGGCAATTTAAAATTTAAAGAGCCATTCAAAAGACGCGCCAACAAAGCGCTCGGCACAGCTTTGACATATCTTAAATACTATCTTATAATATATATATATATATATATATATATATATATATATATATATATATATATAATATATATATATATATATATATATATATATATATATATATATATATATAAAATCTGAATAAATATTAATCCTTGCATTTCTATATTGCTATAATAACCTCCTGCATTGTTGAAAAGCTCCAAAATAGCTCGCCTTCAGGCTTCTTCGAGTCGATAAATAGCAGCTGGAATTGGAGAGGGGAGCCGGGGGATTGAACAATAGGCGTTCTGGCGGTTCTGCTCTAGTACGTTTAACAGTATGAAAATAAAGCTTTCAAAATCTTAGAAGAAAATATTTCAACTTTACTGATAATTTACCGGTAAATAGCAGTTTCGTGACATTGCGGATTATTGAAATTCCTGCAGCAAAGAGATATTGATCAACTAAATCAATACGGAACAAATAACAGGAAAACTTGCACTGTCTGAACCTTCTGACGATGACGAATATCCGCTTTTTTTCGGTACTTCGCTCGAGAGTCGAGATATACAGCATGACTTCTACGCAGAAGAGAATTTCGTACAGGAAAGTGACTGAATACACGTAAAATACGGGCAAGCTACCTACGTAGGTTGTAAAATGATTATGAGATTATTCCAGGAACCCTGCTTTATATAAATTCCGCTTCAACATTAACATATATTTTTTGACAAGAAATAGGACCAATTTGCAACTGCATGAGAAACCCGATTGTGTTTTCCTGGCCAGGGGAAGGTTTGTTTCCACGTGCACGGATAAAACTGATGCATTTCAAGCAATGAAATAGCTATGATGCTTTTTGCTACGATAGAGTAGTAAGTAGCATAGTAAGTGAAAAATGGCCTAAAATAAACTAGTAGGTTTTCACTTCATTCTTTAGTCTAGTCTGCCACTGACGGTAAGTTTAGCCCAACTATCACGGGCTTCACGGCACAAAGTTTGGCGTACGGCTTTGCCGCTCGATAAAATCAATATTGACAATAACTTCTAGTTCTTTATACGGAAGATCCAAGCGGCAAGCAAGAGGTTTATCATGAAAACAAATAAATCTCTTGAGCACTTGCGGAAAACTGAATGGCAAGGGCTTTTCATTTACCAAAATTAACCATTTATTTTTACCACTTGAATTACTACCAGCACAGGAATTTTGATCATGAGCATCTCTATATAATGAGCTGGAAATGTTGTGGCACCTTCGAATTGACGTCAGGCAATCATTTGAATGTTTGGGTGATCGCGACTTCCGTGCTAACTGTCATGAGCGTCTCGCTTGCTTCAAGTTCCTGCTACGATTTAAATTTGCAAGGTCAGCTTCTGCACCCCTAAATTAAATTTTCAGCCAATAGCGATCTCCCAATGAAAGGGAATGACGACATAGTTTTCAATAAAAGGACGTCAGAAACTCCTGTATAAAATAGATCTGATTGCTTGTGGCTGCTCAGTACTTTTCAAGACAGCAAAGACTGTAAATTTCGAACTTATATATAAAAGTATTTTTCAAAACGTTGATCGCTGAAAATGGCTATGTCCAGAGGTGTTGGTGTGGGTTCAATGGTGATCGGCATATCATTGCTAGTACTGTCACTAATTTCGCTAATTTGTGGGGCTGTTGTGGTGAGCAAAATGACCAGTCCGGCAGCTGTTAGTATTGGGTTTTGGGGACTTTACGTAAGTAATAACATTTGATGATTTTGGCGCTCGCCAACTGGGCTAAAGTAAGCAAGACGTAACACTTTATGATTGAATCCTTACTGCCTATCTTATGGCCTCATTTGAATCATAGACATTTACGGACAATGCTTTTTTGCCAGCGAATTCGGTACCAAATTTTGTGCCATGGAACAAGCTTGAAACTGTGTTCCGCCAATTTTCTTGTTCCATCATTTAATCAAAGGAAGTTAATTACCTGATTTTAGGATTGGGGTTGAAGAACCTCCCCGTCCTATACAACACGTACTGAGAAAGCGTGTATAAAGATTTCTTTACGATTAAGTTGAAATTGTTACGGTTGAAATCTCATTTTCAAACCCTTACGGCTGGCATGACAATTTCATTTTAACATGCATATCAATTCATTTGGGTTATCCGCTCTAATAACGCCTTGACTGTACGTATTTCAATTTAGTTTATCATTCCTGGCGTGTTAAGTATTATGGCAGGTTACAAGAAGATCTCAAGCCTGGTACGTATATAGAATTTAACATATTTAAATTTCCTAAAAATGACATGAAAACAATATAGGAAGACGATATTTACTTCACCTAGACTATGCCATTTTAATGCTGTTTTATAAATGATACTGCATTGATATCGACGTATGTTGAAATAACGCAATGCATGTCAAATCGGTCAATCAAATAAAAACTCGTCGAAATCATCATATCGCTTGTCTGATTTGAACAAAGACTGTTTTACTTCAATTAAATTATTTCCCCTTTTTTAAATACTTTATTTCAACAGCTGGGAGCCGCACTTGGTACTCACATCCTGGGCATCATTCTTGGCATCGTGGGTTTGTCAATCGGCGCCGCTTTCTGGACAATCTTATCCTCGACCTGCGTCAACTTTAGTTTTAGACATTCACCATTGAATGGCGACCACTGTTATTGTTCATACAACAACGAAATAATCGACTGTAAGTTTATATTCCTTTTGTTTTTAAAACTACCTATTTTCAATTAGAACTGTCCATTTTGGAAAATGTTTTGGCACCAGATGTAATACCATTCTGTCATATTTTTTAGACCCAGCAAGTTGTTCTGATCTTGAAACTGTACGTCAAGCCAGCGCAGCCGTCACCATCATCTTCTCTGTTTTCACCATCATCAGTTTCATTGGATCTATCTATGGTTGCATTGGAACCTGCTGTGCACCACGGGTAATTATCATACATTGATTGCAACATACGCAACAAACCATGACACGGGGTCGCAAACGTTCAAAGTCTCCGACTCAAATGGTTCTTCTAATTATACTCTCTTCTCTGCATAATTATCCTGTCCTTTTTATTCAACGTCTGTGCTCAATGAAATAGTTAGTTAATACCCGGCCGGGTAATTTGAAATAGTTAGTTAATACCCGGCCGGGTAATCTGAAGTAGTCGGTTAATACCCGACCGGGTGATCTGAAGTAGTCGGTTAATACCCGACCGGGTAATCTGAAATAGATGGTTAGTACCCGGCCGGGTGAGCTAAAAATATGAGAGATCATCTGGACATTTTAACAATAGCACCTAAACACCTCCTTTCTTACAGGAGCAGGCTGGCGTTGTCATAACAACGACACAGCAGCCAATGGCAGTCGGGATGAACACACAAGCGTATCCTGGACAAAAGCCACCACCGTACCCGTGAGAGTAAACACTTGGTTATCTACGTTGCATTAGTTTGTAATACTCGTACCTTAAATTGAATATAATGACTTGGTTATCAGCACTAAAGGGAATAAAATTCTCATCATGTTAGGCTAAGAACGGCCCTGGCATGGGCCGGGAAGTATATTCCAATCTTTTTTAATTAAACTTTTATACGTTTTTCAGTTAATCTTAAAGTATAGTTGATTAATTAGCTAGAGAAACCAACGGAATATAGTCATGGCGTAACCATTCAGTAGTGGACGAAATATTTGTCAAAATATTTGTGTTTTAACGCACATACTTATTTGTAGCTAAATAAATCTCTAAATACTGTTAGTGAAGTAGGCTTCATGTTCACAACTTAAACAAGAGGTATTTCAGCTAAAACCCAGATCAGCTGGCTTCAGAAAAATGGAGCATTACGTTTTACACTTGCGTTTTATGGGCGATTTTCTTCTTTTGACTGTGGTGAACAAGTGAACTATATAGATAATGTTTAAACTAAGAGCTCTTATACTTTATCAGAGCACTCGTAACTAGTCACTCGTTCACATCTACTAAAGAAAGTCACGGATAAAATTGTAAACGCATAACCGTTCTTTTGTGACAGGTTTGGTGACCTCGATCTTTTCCAAGCTATAAGCGTGAATTGTCTCTTTCATCAGAATTAAGTCCAGCTCAAAACTGATCGCATAATCTATTCGGTGACGTAACTGCTCGCGTCGGCAGTTACCCATAACTGATTGTTTCACATCGCATAAATTATTGGTACTGGCAACTACGCATTTAAAAAATATAGTTGTATTGAAAGTGAAAATATTCCGGGGTCATTCGCAAGTGGACGGACTGTATTTTGTACACAGGTTTTAAAAATGGTTATGCGGAAGGATGTAGCCGTCGCTGCGATGGTCATCGGCTGTACCCTGTTGGTATTGACGGTAATCTCTGTGATTTGTGGTTCCGTCGCAATGAGCAAGCTGTCCAGCCCTGCAGCTTATGTTAGTATTGGAATATGGGCACTTTATGTAAGTACGTTATAACAAAGGTAGTAAGTTCTCATTGAGGAAAACGAAATATTAAGTTGCGTATTGAGCCAAACTGAATTATCTCAACGTCTATATGTGATACTGATTTTAAATATATTTGTCTGAACGTGATTCGGTTGATTTGGCATCATAAAACATACCTCAGTACTCTAATAAGACAATATTTCTAGACGATTTTAGTTGGGTTTCTCTTCTTTGAAACATTCTATGTACCAACCATAAGGCATTTAGTTTATTCATCCACCGAAGAGCGATACAATTCGCTTATAAACGTTCATCACTCGGCATGATATTTTTACCCAGTCAACAATCTCACAAATAACTCCTAGCCATAAGATGAAAAACATTTTGAATAAATCAATGATTATTCATCTTGAAAACCAACCATTCGAGCTATATCTTGGATAAATAAAAGAAAATTTAAAGGTAGGTATTATACATGCATTCATTTCCCGAGCTTATTTAAAGCACAATTGGATAATACCCATCACAGCATGATAGAATTGCTGAGTCATAAAATTAAAAACACTCATAACGATAATCTTTATATATGATCATCATTTTGTGAACTCAAATTCGAGTTATTTGATGTAAGATTTAAGTAATACCATTCTTTTCGACTTCATTCGCAAGACATTGTATTTCAGGCTTTTTGGCTACTATTATTGCCGCGAAGCTTCCTTTTTAAAAAAACTAAATCTTACAACTGCGATGACGATGTTTATATTCGCAGAATGAGACATACCTAAAAGCAAAGAAGTTTAACTATGCATTTCTATGTTCTACAAAAATGTTCATTCAATTCGTACAAATTCCGACAGCAGTGAAAATATTTTAGGAACTTACATGCATCAATAATCGATAGTTCATAAATTATGATAAATGACAGACTTCCTGACATGCAGACTTCCTTCTCAAGCAGGATGCTAAAATTTTTCTTTAGTTCCTCATTCCAAGTGCTTTCACTTTTTTTGGTGGATATAAAAAGTCGAAAAATTTGGTAAGAAAACTCGTTATCATAAGAATATAGTTGCCACCAACCATTTCAACCTGGGATCAGTTGTATATAAAAGACTATAGTTAACTTTCAACTGTAGTTAAGACTAAAATTTGCCAATCAGAGTCATGTATAGTTAACTAGGATTTAACTATGCAAAATGTCGGTAAAGAGGTTAATACAACCGGACCCTACATGAAAAGAAATATATAAAATATATATACATAACTTTGTGTGCATGCATTGCATGGTTCGCAAAATCAGTAGACAAAATACATTACTGCATGGAATATTATTCGTGGCCCTATTTCAGTCTTACGCCATATCAAATTAATGCACATTCTCATGCAACTATAGTTGTCAGCGGCGATTGGAGTGAATTTCTTTGGAGTTCTTTTCGCGCTTGTTGGAATGTCACTTTGCGCCGTATTCTGGACGATACTGGAATCAAATTGTGTCGATGGCTTTAAAACCGTTAGATTTTATCATTGGTATCACTATGAGAGGCAGGCTAACGAATGTACGTGTGGGAACCATCAAAAACACACATGTAAGTTATTGGATTTTGATCGTTAAGACCATACAACTTGCGGCCGCGAGGTTGTACGAAAACTGGGCCATAATATAGTAAACATAGCTATACATATAGATTTCTAAATGGAAATGAATTTTCGTCATTATTCTCTTCATAAGACTCTGTTTCCTGCTCTGATCTCAACACAGTACGCGAAGCATCTGGAGCAGTAACGATAATTTTTGCTCTTTTGGCCATCACCTGTTTCGTGGGATGCATCTATGGCAGCATTGGAACTTGCTGTACACAACGGGTAATGATGTATGCATATCAAAATAAAGCTTGATTAATCTGATTTTTAGAGCCTTTTTATCATTTTGAACTGAACATTTTTAAAACAGCTTTACTATTCTGTAAACAGTTTTATCATTCTGAAAAGAGCTTTATACTGCTAAAACGGTTAGGAAACATGATTCCAAGCTACAATTAATAGTCATGTCAGTACGGTGAGCACATTTAGTTTACTCAACTCAATATTGTATGTCTTTTTCATGATTGTTTTTCGTCAGTTTGTCATGCCCTACAAGACGTTTCAGCCTGGCTGTTTACTCCCGAAAACCGTTTCCCTAAGGAAAGTTTCCCTGCTACCAGTTAATTAAACTTGCATTTTTATCCTTTTCAAACAGCAACAAACGCGAACCGTTTTCACGACAACGACTCAACAACCTGCAGGCACAATATTAATGACCACACAACCAACCCACAGGGGGGTTACATCCAACAACCAATCCAGGTTGCTTACATCCAGCAACCGGTCCAGGGGGGGTTCATCCAACAGCCATTCCAGGGTGTTTACTTTCAACAAGCACCACCCGGAACTATCCAACAAACACCCTCCGTTGCTATCCAACAAGCACCCCCCGGTGCTATCCAACAAGCCCCCCAAAGCAGTTACACCCCTCAACCAGTCCCGGTGGACATCGGACAACCACCACCACCATATGATCACCAAGCCAGTCAGAGTAACGTGGTCGTCGATACCAAATAAAGTCAATAAATTTCATTTTAAATTTGTCACTTTGACATTATCTTATACTAACATATATTTATCGTAAGAGCAAAGTACATGCATCCTAAAAACTCTGAAGCATAGAAACAAAACAAACGAAAAAAACTGCGTTGTTTAAAGTTCGGGGTTTTTTTCGATTGAATATATAGTGCCGGGAAATGATGCAGAACATCTTTGATGGGATGTGCAGCAGTAATGGAACTTTCTAGGAATTTTGTAGCATAGTGACCTCAAACGGCTTAAGAGCAACGTTAAAAAGACTACGATGTTTATAGATTATAATTTATTTCTCCACTTTAAGAATTCCCATATCTCTAGGACAAGCAGTTCGTGATTAACGCGTGATCATGCTGTGATCAAATGGCTGATACATTTGAATTGAATCAATTCCTTTGTAATCAACTTTATCATCCCAACCAATTGTGATCTGGCTGCATGCACGTCGAACCGCGATAAACGCTATTGTGTATTGTTTTATAATATTATAAAAGTATTGTATGTTATTACAGAACTGTCAGTATATGTATGCTATTTAAAACGGATTGAAGAAGTTAAAATCACAGTTCGAAGTCTTGAAACCGATTTAGAAATGGTTATGAGCGTAGCGAAAGCATCAACTGTAATTGGCTGCTGCCAATTGCTAATGACGTTGGTCTTATTGATGTGTGGTAGTGTTGCAATGGCCAATTTTGAGAATCGTTTTGAAGCGAGTATTGGTCTATGGGGATTTTATATAAGTTTAACAAAGGCAGTTTAAATGAATAAGCAAAAAAACTGTGAGTCCAAACCTTTTAAGAAACGGACAAGTCAACGACAGATGAATTAGTTTTTATTCCTTTTTTTTACCAGGGACCGGTTGTATCAAGCCCGTTTAGCTTAAACAGTTGATAAGTCAAATTTAAATAACACTTTTACGTCTCTCTTGAATGATTCAACTTGAATATTTATATGCACTGAATATGTAGTTGTAAACGGTATATTTGTATTAAGGTTAAAAATATTCAGTTTGCTTGTTGAATAAAACGATAGACTTGCTTTCTATTTTGAACTTAACCACAGTTTAGCCAAACAGGATTGATACAACCGGCCCCAGTACAAGAATCCAGAGCATTTAGATAAATGTATTGTAAGCAAAGAATTAGAAAATTTAGGTCTTTGCTCTTTGAAATATTTGGCTGAACGTTATCTGCTGTTCTCTGAAATTGCGTTAAAATATAAGGTTTCGACCAGGTGAATTTCCTGTATCTGCATGAATGTGTATATTTCATTGCTAGACGTGATCGATCTTAACTCCTTGTCGTGTCTGTCACAGCCGACACACTTATTGTTGACATTGAGAACGTTCTTGACTTTAGCCATATACTGCTAAAGTAAACACATTTCTGTCTTTATGCCGGCCGGGAATGTTTTAGAAGCTACGAAGCTAATATACGGTTTAATATATTTTCGAAATATATACGGATGTTGTGACGGCAAGTATTCAATAAAAGCTATAATTTCACGGATCATGAAACAAAGAACACTTTGCAATCATATTTTCAAATATCTTGTCAATGTCTTTTTATACATGTAGTTCATCATTCCAGCTGGTCTCGGTATTTGGGCTGGATACAAAAAGTCGACGAGAGGCGTAAGAAAAACTTTTGTCCTTGACACGAGCTTATATACTAAACTAATAAAATCACCGTATTCTCATTTTGCTTAGAGAGTATGGTTTATAGTGTAGAGTTAAGGCTTTGGAAAGATAAACGTCGTATACGTAAGCTAGGGTAATCAATAGAACGATAGAATTACTTATCAAAATCTATTCACATATATCACATATAAAATGATGATATATAGTTGGTTGTGGCTCTTGGAACACATCTCTTGGGTATCATCATTGCGCTGGTTGGAATGACTATTACCGGCGTATTCTTGTCCATATTGGCATCAGATTGTTACCAGGATACTAGTCAGTCTAGTCTGCACGGTTCCAACTTTATCGATATCGTTATGACAAGTGATGATGAAGAGTGCACTTGTCTTTACGACAGCCATCCATACACCTGTAAGTTTTAAGCTTCTCGCCTTAAAAAGTTGGCCTGGTCAAGTTTATAGTCTACCTCGAAGATTTCAGTTTTGTTTTGTTAACTCCTTAGATCCACTTCCTTGCTCTGATCTCGCCGTTGTTCGCAAAGCAACAGCTGGAGTTACGATTGCTTTTGTTATTATTACTATCATTAGTTTGGTTGGATCGATCAACGGCTGCCTTGGAACTTGCTGCGCACCAGAGGTAATTCTATTCAGGTCCTCTTCATCAGTCAAAGCCATAAACAAAATCAACTGCGATAAATGTGTGTGAAACGATGACTGTACCGCTGTACATTGCACATACCGACATTGATACGTCTTCGATTTCTTTTGTAGCAACCAGCAACTGTTGTCGTTACCGCAGGTAACGTCCAACCTGGAGGCCCAATATTAATGGTGGCCACAGCTCCGTGCGAATTCATCCAACAACCAGTTCATGGCGAGTACAAGAAGCTGCCAGTTCATGGCGATTCTATCCAGCATTCAGTGCCGTCAGGTCATATGGAATACCTAGCTCGCCCCGTGTAGGCATGCAGTATTGACCGCGATTTGATTTAAAAACATGTTCAGATTCAGCTAATGTTGCTGTTCACATACGACTTAATACATATTATTTAATGTATATATATGAGTATACATTAATATGCACATACTGACATATGCATGTACATGCATATAATCATTGTAATGCATATATTGAGCTGGATGCAAGAACTAGATTTATGCAGTAGGATGACACATCATTTTTTTATTATTGTGTTTACTACTCTCAGTTCCCTTAGGAACATGCTCATATTACTAAGGCCTCTTTTTCTGACGATTCTCTTTGTTCACGCTCGATAAATCTCGCAAAGCGACGCTATTAAATGTACAATGTTGTAGCCAAAGTAAATACTAAGGGAATTCAATGAAATAAAACGCGAAGGGGGAACCTGACCAAATGAAAAGAGAACTTGAATTACTTGATCATTGTAATACAAATAAGGAAGTCAATGGGTTATGTACAGTGACAACATTCCACTTAGCAATTACGTCATTATTGCAGTGCAGGAGAATAGTCACTACTTCCGCATTTTATTAAACTTGAAAAGGAAAAAGTGACTTTCAAACAAGGAAAAATATTAATTACATTAGTTAAAATTTATTGGCTGTCTATATTATATGATTTATAACATTTCCAGAGCAATAACAGCATTAACATTTAATGTTTTTATGCAAATAAGTCTTGAGCTACGTTAAAATAGAACTGTTTGTTGCTATGCGGTGACCAATAGAATTCAGTATGATTTTAGAGGTGCCATATGTTTCGTATGGAACGATTGTTCTGAGAGCTTTCGTATTATATTAACGGGGTGTCGCACAGACGCAACAACTATACATAATACGCGAACAATCAGCAACATAATAACTGAGAGATTTTACAAAAGCGAATCGCAACAGTTTAAAGAGCGGAAATAATGGCAATGTCTAAAGGCGTTAGCGTTGGTTTAATAGTTTTTGGTTGTATGTTGATGTTCACAATTTTTATCTCTGTCGTCGCGGGCATTGTAGCAATGAGCAAAATAACAAGCCCCTACCAAGTCAGTATTGGTCTTTGGGGATTTTATGTAAGTATAAAAATACCTCGAATTTAACGCTGGATAGCAAAGATAAGGTCCAGTTACCTCTGCTTTGCCATTTAGCGAGGCATATATCAAATGTGATTGCGGTATTACCATCCAGCGCCATATTGCAGCTAGCTACCTTTTCCTCTCAGAATTCATTTGACAAACACCATCAACAACACGTTCATTTTCTTGTGATAATAAAAAGCTTGATTCATGCTATACGTGGAGTAAACTAAAAATGAATTACAGATATACTATTGTCTCCTTTGCATTCAATTGCATATATCTAATTAAATGTACTACCGCGTACGAATCATCTTTCTAAATGTACATGGCCAATCACCACTTTCTTTTTGACGGTGCATGTTTTGACATTAGGTCTAGGGATGTCGAAGCCTATATATAATCACGAACGTTCTACAAGTTCTTCATAGCATAGAATTTATATCTTATGTCTTTTGACCAAAGTTAACTCGTCTGTGCAGTGTGCATTACGTCATTTATATCAAAGGTTTGAATGGAGTTCTACTTTTGAAATAAACGGCAAAGTCAGCGCTTTTGGCCAGAATTTTCCTTTTACTTTCTCACCGTGAAATATATTGGTATATACGGGCCTCATCGTATAATCATGGTATATTATAATTTTATAAGATACATAGAATTTGCATTCCTCATTATTTTGTTGTTGTGAAGACGCAACATTTAGAAAGCATTCAGTGCAATGACGCTATGTATACGATGTATTGGCCCAGTTCCATAAACTCCTTTCAGTAATGGTTGTTAGGATAGCAGTCTACTTAACGCAATTTGAAGCTCGAATATCTTAGAAAAATGAGAAAATATACAATATAACCGCGCGATAAAAAGCCATATTTTTATCAATGTCTACGTTTGGGCTACGTGACGCTTATCTCAATATGGCCGCTTCATTTTCGTATACATATCTTAATTGTGCTTGACAGCACGACGGGTTATTTCTGAAGACATTTTTACGTTTAATTTGCACAAAAAAAATACAAAACAAGGAATTTGAGATAAGGAACATGTGACATGGATACTTAGGGAAGTCAATACGCAGATTTTTACAAAAATTCCTAAATACTTGCTTGATAATCATCAATAAAACGGCTTAGCTCATGAATTATACAAGGTAATTTTGCGGGTGAAGTAGGCCCATGCATGTTTGCACTCAGACAGACAGCACTTATATTCCTAAGACTGTAAATACAAAAGATCACAGTGTCCAATTTATGTGATCAACTGAAATATTTTCCAAATCATACGAGAAAGCAATTCAGCAATGTCACGCGCATGCAAATTTTGTATTCTTTTACAATTTTTCGCCATTGAAACTTTAAAATTGATCGACGATGCCATATTAATCAATATCCTCATGCACTGCGATTTAAAAATCCACAATTCTCATTCTCATAAAAAGTAATCCGATGAAAAAGTCCGCATAATCTATCTTCTGCTTTAGTTCGTAATTCCAGCTGCCCTCAGCATCACCGCCGGATACAAAAAGATGACGACCTTGGTAAGTGTAGCAGCGTACATAATTTATATTGCACGTACTATACAAGGATGACGTGTTATTAGGAAAACTGTACGGGTAGTGTCGCAGCTCCTCGCAAGAATGATTTTCATTGGCTGAACTTTACAATACATTTCTGTTTCAACCAATAGCATAGCTTCGTTCTTTAGAAAGCATAGAAAAGCATTATTCAATTGGACGAAAGCTTCCGAGAGCTGCGTCATGTCCCAACTTTATACACCTGCAGACACGCGAGTCTTGTTTCCAAATATTTTTAATAACGAATAATTTTTTTGCCGTTTCATGCAGAAATAGCTGACCAGATAAAAATATTCGGGTTAGGGGATCCAAAAAGGCCATATTTCACGAATTTGTATCAGTCGAATTCATATGATTCTCGACAGAAAAGTCTTCTACGATTGTCACTGCATGTGGCGTTTCTTGTACGCGTAAAAATTCAGAAACATTTAAATGATATTTAAATAAAAACAAGCAAACAAATGAATAGATATACAAGGTTGGGTTGTGTGATTAAAGATGTAATGTGTTTTTGCTTGAGTAAAATTAATTACACAACAACATATGTTTTAAATTTTTACGTGCATGCCGGCGCGAACAAGTCTACACGAAAACTCGACAGGAGAAATCCCATCTGAATATGAATGTATAGGGATGAATAAATTCATGCATGGAACTGGGTGGGTATAGTGCCAAAAGGGGTGGTAATTGTTAGGAGGATAAGTATGTTTGTTTTAAGACGTCTAAGGCAAGTTTCCACGCATCTCATCATGTTATTATATGCACGTTCTATTAAGATGGCAGTTTCACTTGGAACTCATATTCTGGGGACTATTATTGGCATCATTGGAACGTGGCTTGCAGCGCATTTCTGGGCGATATTATCGTCAAGTTGTGCATTCGAATCTCACCGCATCTACGGAGTTCAACGAAATGAATGTTCTTGTAGTTACTACAGTTTTGCAGGCAAATGCTCGGACCTGACAACTGTGCGTAACGCCACTGGAGCAGTGACCATTATGTTTGCTCTCTCCAGTATCATCTGCTTCGTCGGTTCGATTTATGGTTGTATCGGAACATGTTGCTCCCCACGGGTAAATAACTTCCCATTGTTATATAGCTGCGGTGTATGTTAAATGTGAGTAGTTCATCAGTTGTAGTCACATGACTTTAAATAAATGCTGACAATGCAACGACGGGAAACAAGTGAAAAAATTTTTGCTTGCTTATGGTCATAACAAAGAAAAGTGTTTTTTTTTTAATGAAATTATTGCGTAACATGTATGTTTTTGTTCCTATATAACAAAGCACTTAATGCACACTACCTCGGGAAATAGTGAGTTTCGTTTTTCCTCGAGTCTCAATGAGCTATTTCCTTCGCGAGGATACTTTAAGTGTATAGTATATACACATGCTGACATGCCTAACAACCTATCAATAGCTTTTCCGAATTGAGTCGTGAGGAGTTGCATCTCCTATACGATACTCCACAGCCCAAGTTTATCCCGGCGCAGTTCAAGCACAACAATACCCTGGTACCCAAAACCAACAAGCACCACCCCCCTATAGCCAACCACCAGGGGGGGTTGAAACCAAACTTCTCGGCTAAAACTTTTGAAACATTTCGAGTTCTTCCTATTTTAAGTAGCCAGTTATAAAAGTCTTACTTCATGATAGCTATATATAGATGTCTGATAGTCTTATGTAATAGGTGAATGTGAAACAGCATTGGTTTGGAAATATTGCATTTAATGTATTAAAGGTTTAAAAACCTAGCCTACGTTTTTCCTGTTGATAGTTGAAGAAGTATAGAAGATATTCACATGCATTCACGTTAAATAGATGCAAACCATGTATTTACGCTTAAACTTTTACAAAAGCAACCATTCAGCAAAGAAATTTAACATGAAGTAATCTACATAAAATTAGCCTTAATTCATCCGCATATAGCCTCAACACATCCCTTAAAACGAATCTGAATTTACTTTTGTTTAAAAACACTATGATTCTTAGATAGTATATATATATATTTATATATATTTACAGCGTTTGACCATGCAGCATGTATATTTTATAACAGCTTCTCCAAATTTCTGTCTTTTTGCATAAACGACAATACCAAATCTATCGAATCATTAACTTCTGTTTATTTGAATGCATTTATTTGATCTTTAATATTTTTCTTGATATCCAAAACAAGAACTTTGGTAGCAAGCTATAGGTATTTTTCTTACGTTTGTGGCAAATTTTGATTTGAAGCGTAGTTTTTCTTTGTGTAGATCTTACTTGACAAATTTTCAACTATTTCATTCATTTAAAAAGTGTGTGAATATTCCTAGGAATCCTTTTTCGACCAATAGACCAGGAAACAAAAGCCTTTGTCAACAGGTATATTGGTCGAACGAAAAAGAAATGGTTTACAATTTTTTTATTTGTATCCTTATCCTTTTCCAAGGATGATGGGAGAATGAATGATTCTGTTCAACGAGTACTTTCATTTGAATGGATTCCTTTTTCCCAAATCTGATGGGCTTCACGACAAGTTGAAATACATCAAATCCAATTTTCAATCTCATATGCACCCAAACACTTCGTAAACCATAGCAATTCTACTGCATGTCTCATAGCTAGGGCAGCCGACCTTAATGCTACGCTTTATTCCATCCTGGGATCAGTTGTATATATGAAGCTATAGTTAACTTTCAACTGTAGTTAAGACTAAAATTTGCCATCAGAGTCATGTATTTCTGAGTTAACTACGATTTAACTATATACAAATTGTCGGTAAAGAGTTTATACAACCGACCCCTACATGAAAAGAAATATATGAAATATACATAACTTTGTGTGCAAAGTTCGCAAATTCAGTAGACAAAATACACCACTGCAATATTATTCGTGGCCATATTTCAGTCCTACGCCACATCAAATTAATGCACATTCTCATATAGTTGTCAGCAGCGATTGGAGTGAATTTCTTTGGAGTTCTTTTCGCGCTTGTTGGAATGTCACTTTGCACCGTATTCTGGACGATACTGGAATCAAATTGTGTCGATGGCTTTAAAACCGTTAGATATGATCATTGGTATCACTATGAGAGGCAGGCTAACGAATGCACGTGTGGGAAGCAGCAAAAACACACATGTAAGTTATTGGATTTTGATCGTATAGACCTTACTTACAGCTTGCGGCCGCGCGGTTGTACGAAAACTGGGCCATCATATAGTAAACATAGCTATACATATAGATTTCTAAATGGGAATTTTCCTCATTATTCTCTTCATAAGATTCTGTTTCCTGCTCTGATCTCGACACAGTACGCGAAGGATCTGGAGCAGTAACGATAATTTTTGCTCTTTTGGCCATCACCTGTTTCGTGGGATGCATCTATGGCAGCATTGGCACTTGCTGTACACAACGGGTAATAATGTATGCATACCAAAATAAAGCTTGATTAATCTGACTTTTAGAGCCCTTTTATCATTTTGAACTGAACATTTTTAAAACAGCTTTACTATTCTGTAAACAGTTTTACTATTCTGTAAACAGTTTTATCATTCTGAAAATAACTTTATACTCCTAAAACGGTTAAGAAACATTAATCCAAGCTACAATTAATAGTCATGCATGTACCGTGAGCACATTTAGTTTACTTAAATCAATATTGAATGTCTTTTTTATGAATATTTTTCGTCAGTTTGTGTGATGTCCTATAAGACGTTTCAGCCTGGTTAATTGTGTATTCCCGAAAACCGTTCCCCTAAGGAAAGTTTGCTACCAGTCATTAAACTTGCATTTTTATCTTTTTCAACAGCAACAAACGCGAACCGTATTCACGACAACAAGTCAACAACCTGCAGGCACAATATTAATGACCACACAACCAACACAGGGGGGTTACATCCAACAACCAACACAGGTTGCTTACATCCAGCAACCGGTCCAGGGGGGTTTCATCCAACAGCCATTCCAGGGTGTTTACTTTCAACAAGCACCCCCCGGGACTATCCAACAAACACCCTCCGTTGCTATCCAACAAGCACCCCCCGGTGCTATCCAACAAGCCCCCCAAAGCAGTTACACCCCTCAACCAGTCCCGGTGGACATCGGACAACCACCACCACCATACGATCACCAAGCCAGTCAGAGTAACGTGGTCGTCGATACCAAATAAAGTCAATAAATTTCATTTTAAATTTGTCACTTTGACATTATCTTATACTAACATATATTTATCGTAAGAGCAAAGTACATGCATCCTGAAACTCTGAAGCATAGAAACAAAACAAACGAAAAGGACTGCGTTATTTAAAGTTCGGGGTTTTTTTCGATTGAATATATAGTGCCGGGAAATGATGCAGAACATCTTTGATGGGATGTGCAGCAGTAATGGAACTTTCTAGGAATTTTGTAGCATAGTGACCTCAAACGGCTTAAGAGCAACGTTAAAAAGACTACGATGCTTATTGATTATAATTTATTTCTCCACTTTAAGAATTCCCAATTCTCCAGGACAAGCAGTTCGTGATTAACGCGTGATCATGCTGTGATCAAATGGCTGATACATTTGAATTGAATCAATTCCTTTGTAATCAACTTTATCATCCCAACCAATTGTGATCTGGCTGCATGCACGTTGAACCGCGATAGACGCTATTGGATTTTTATAATATTATAAAAGTATGTAGTGTTATTACAGAACTGTCAGTATATGTATGCTATCAGTTAAAACGGATTGAAGAAGTTAAAATCGCAGTTCGAAGTCTTGAAACCGATTTAGAAATGGTTATGAGCGTAGCGAAAGCATCAACTGTAATCGGCTGCTGCCAATTGCTAATGACGCTGGTCTTATTGATGTGTGGTAGTGTTGCAATGGCCAATTTTGAGAACTGTTTGAAGCGAGTATTGGTCTATGGGGATTTATGTAAGTTAACAAAGGCAGTTTAATGGCCACGCAAAAAAACTGTGAGTCCAAACCTTTAAGAAACGGACAAGTCAACGACAGATGAAAGTATTCCTTTTTTACCAGGGACCGGTTGTATCAACCCGTTAGCTAAACAGTTGATAAGTCAAATTTAAATAACACTTTTACGTCTCTCTTGAATGATTCAACTTGAATATTTATATACACTGAATATGTAGTTGTAAACGGTATATTTGTATTAAGGTTAAAAATATTCAGTTTGCTTCTTGAATAAAACGATAGACTTGCTTTCTATTTTGAACTTAACCACAGACACAGTTTAGCTAAACGGGATTGATACAACCGGCCCCAGTACAAGAATCCAGAGCATTTAGATAAATGTATTGTAAGCAAAGAATTAGAAAATTTAGGTCTTTGCTCTTTGAAATATTTGGCTCAACGTTATCTGCTGTTCTCTGAAATTGCGTTAAAATATAAGGTTTCGACCAGGTGAATTTCCTGTATCTGCATGAATGTGTATATTTCGTTGCTAGACGTGATCGATCTTAATTCCTTGTCGTGTCTGTCACAGCCGACACACTTATTGTTGACATTCAGAACGTTCTTGACTTTAGCCATATACTGCTAAAGTAAACACATTTTTGTCTTTATGCCGGCCGGGAATGTTTTAGAAGCTATGAAGCTAATATACGATTCAATATATTTTCGAATTATATTACGGATGTTGTGACGGCAAAGTATTAAAAGCTATAATTTCACGGATCATGAAACAAAGAATACTTTGCAATCATATTTTCCAATATCTTGTCAATGTCTTTTTATACATGTAGTTCATCATTCCAGCTGGTCTCGGTATTTGGGCTGGATACAAAAAGTCGACGAGAGGCGTAAGAAAAACTTTTGTCCTTGACACGAGCTTATATACTAAACTAATAAAATCACCGTATTCTCATTTTGCTTAGAGAGTATGGTTTATATTGTAGATTTAAGGCTTTGGAAAGATAAACGTCGTATACGTAAGCTAGGGTAATCAATAGAACGATAGAATTATACTTATCAAAATCTATTCACATATCACATATAAAATGATGATATATATAGTTGGTTGTGGCTCTTGGAACACATCTCTTGGGTATCATCATTGGGCTGGTTGGAATGACTATTACCGGCGTATTCTTGTCCATATTGGCATCAGATTGTTACCAGGATACTAGTCAGTCTAGTCTGCACGGTTCCAACTTTACCGATATCGTTATGACAAGTGATGATGAAGAGTGCACTTGTTTTTACGACAGCCATCCATACACCTGTAAGTTTCAAGCTTCTCGCCTTAAAAAGTTGGCCTGGTCAAGTTTATAGTCTACCTCGAAGATTTCAGTTTTGTTTTGTTAACCTCTTAGATCCACTTCCTTGCTCTGATCTCGCCGTTGTTCGCAAAGCAACAGTTGGAGTTACGATCGCTTTTGTTATTATTACCATCATCAGTTTTGTGGGATCGATCAACGGCTGCCTTGGAACTTGCTGCGCACCAGAGGTAACTCTATTCAGGTCCTCTTCATCAGTCAAAGCCATAAACAATAATCAATACGTCTTCGATTTCTTTTGAAGCAACCAGCAACAGTTGTCGTTACCGCAGGTAACGTCCAACCTGGAGGCCCAATATTAATGGTGGCCACAGCTCCGTGCGAATTCATCCAACAACCAGTTCATGGCGAGTACAAGAAGCTGCCAGTTCATGGCGATTCTATCCAGCATTCAGTGCCGTCAGGTCATATGGAATACCTAGCTCCCCCCGTGTAGGCATGAAGTATTGACCGCGCGATTTGATTTAAAAACATGTTCAGATTCTGCTAATGTTGCTGTTCACATACGACTTAATACATATTATTTAATGTATATGTGAGTATACATTAATATGCACATACTGACATAATGCATATATTGAGCTGGATGCAAGAACTAGATTTATGCAGTAGGATGACACATCATTTTTTTAATATTGTGTTTACTACTCTCAGTTCCCTTAGGAACATGCTCATATTACTACCGCCTCTTTTTCTGTCGATTCTCTTTGTTCACGCTCGATAAATCTCGCAAAGCGACGCTAATGTACAATGTTGTAGCCAAAGTAAATACTTAGGGAATTCAACGAAATAAAACGCGAAGAGGGAACTTGACTAAATGAAAAGAGAACTTGAATTACTTGATCATTGTAATACAAATAAGGAAGTCGATGCATGGGTTATGTACAGTGACAACATTCCACTTAGCAATTACGTCATTACTGCAGTGCAGGAGAATAGTCACTACTTCCGCATTTTATTAAACTTGAAAAGGAAAAAGTGACTTTCAAACAGCGAAAAACATTAATTACATCAGTTGAAATTTATTGGCTGTCTATATTATATGATTTACAACATGTCCAGAGCAATTAACAGCATTAACATTTAATATTTTTATGCAAATAAGTCGTGAGCTACGTTAAAATAGAACTGTTTGTTGCTATGCGGTGACCAATAGAATTTCAGTATGATTTTGGAGGTGTCAGATGTTCCTTATGAAACGATTGTTCTGAGTGCTTTCGTATTATATTAACGGGGTGTCTCATGCACAGACGCAACAACTATACATAATACGCGAACAATCAACAACATAATAACTGAGAGATTTTACAAAAGCGAATCGCAACAGTTTAAAGAGCGGAAAAAATGGCAATGTCTAAAGGCGTTAGTGTTGGTTCAATGGTTTTTGGTTGTATGTTGATAGTCACAACTTTTATCTCTGTCGTCAGTGGCATTGTAGCAATGAGCAAAATAACAAGACCCTACGCAGCCAGTATTGGTCTTTGGGGATTTTATGTAAGTATAAAAATACCTCGAATTTAACGCCGGATAGCGAAGATAAGGTCCCGTTTCCTCTGCTTTGCCATTTAGCGAGGCATATATCAAACGTGATCGCGGTATAAGCTATCATCCAGCTCCATATTGTAGTTACCTTTCCCTCCCAGAATTCATTTGACAAACACCATCAACAACACGTTCATTTTCTTGTGATAATAAAAAGCTTGATTCATGCTATACGTGGAGTAAACTAAAAATGAATTACAGATATACTATTATCTCCTTCGAATTCAATTGCATATATCTAATTAAATGTACTACCGCGTACGAATCATCTTTCTAAATGTATATGGCCAATCACCACTTTCTTTTTGACGGTGCATGTTTTGACATTAGGTCTTGGGATGTCGAAGCCTATATATAATCGCGAACGTTCTACAAGTTCTACACAGCATATAATTTATATCTTATGTCTTTTGACCAAAGTTAACTCGTCTGTGCAGTGTGCATTACGTCATTTTAAATCAAAGGTTTGAATGGAGTTCTACTGTTGAAATAAACGGCAAAGTCAGCGCTTTTGGCCAGAATTTTCCTTTCATTTTCCCACCGTGAAATATATTGGTATATACCTTATCGTATAATCATTGTATATTATAATTCTATAAGATACATAGAGTTTGCATTCCTCAATATTTTGTTGTTGTGAAGACGCAACATTTAGAAAGCATTGCAATGACGCTATGTATACGATGTATTGGCCCGCTACCTTAAACGCCTTTCAGTATTAGCAATTGTTTATTACAGTATAAGGATCAAAGTAATGGTTGTTAGGGTAGCAGTCTACTTAACGCAATTTGAAGCTCGAATATCTTAGAAAAATGAGAAAATATACAATATAACCGCGCGATAAAAAGCCATATTTTTATCAATATCTAACCTGTTATAACTGGTTTGACTACAACTGTTTGGGCTACGTGACGCTTATCTCAATATGGCCGCTTCATTTTTGTAAATATATCTTGTGCTTGACAGCACGACGGGTTATTTCTGAAGACATTTTTACGTTTAATTTGCACAAAAAAAAAACAAAACAAGGAATTTGATATAAGGAACATGTGACATGGATGCTTAGAGAAGTCAATACGCGGATTTTTACGAAAATTCCTAAATATACATACTTGATAATCATCAATGAAACGGCTTAGCTCATGAATTATACAAGTTCTCCACCAAAATTCACTACAGAAATGGTCTGTTTCGCAGCTGAGACTTTTTTTGCGGGTGAAATAGGCCCATGCATGCATGTGTGCACTCTGACAGACAGCACTTATATTCCTAAGACCACCAATACAAAAGATCTGTGTGTTCAATTTATGTGGTCAATTGAAATATATTCCAAATGATAAGAGAAAGCAATAAAGCAATGTCACGCGCATGCAAATTTTGTATTCTTTTACAATTTTTCGCCATTGAAACTTTAAAATTGATCGACGATGCCATATTAATCAATATCCTCATGCACTGCGATTTAAAAATCCACAATTATCATCCTCATAAAAAGTAATTCGATGAAAAAGTCCGCATAATCTATCTTCTGCTTTACTTTAGTTCGCAATTCCAGCTGCCCTCAGCATCACCGCCGGATACAAAAAGATAACCACCTTGGTAAGTGTAGCAGCGTACATAATTTATATTGCACGTACAAGGATGACGTGTTATTAGGAATACTTTACGGGTAGTGTCGCAGTTCCTCGCAAGAATGATTTTCACTGGCTGAACTTTACAATACATTTCTGTTTCAAGCAATAGCATAGCTTCGTTCTTTAGAAAGCATAGAAAAGCATTATCCAATTGGGCAAAGGCTTCCGAGAGCTGCGACATGTTCCAACTATATACACCTGCAGACACGCGAGTCTTGTTTCCAAATACTTTTAATAACGAATAATTTTTTGCCGTTTCATGCAGAAATAGCTGACCAGATAAAAATATTCGGGTAAGGGGGTCTAATAGGGCCATATTTCACGAATTCTATCAGTCAAATTCATATGATTCTCGACAGAAAAGTCTTCTACGATTGTCACTGCATGTGGCATTTCTTGTATGTACGCGTAAAAATTCAGAAACATCTAAATGATATTTAAATAAAATAAAAACAAACAAATGAATAGATATACAAGGTTTGTTTGTGTGATTGAAGATGTAATGTGTTTTTCCTTGAGTAAAATTAATTATACAACAACATGTTTTAAATTTTTACGTGCATGCATGCCGGCGCGAACAAGTCTACACGAAAACTCGACAGGAGAAATCCCATCTGAATATGAATATAGGGATGAATAAATTCATGCATGTAACTGGGTGGGTATAGCGCCAAAAAGTGTGGTCATTATTAGGAGGATCAGTATGTTTGTTTCCCTTTCCTTCAAGTTCAAGGATTGTTACCCTAGATATAATGTTCAACGAACAATTTTCCCGTCTAAGGCGAGTTTCCCATCTCATCATGTTATTATATGCACGTTCTATTAAGATGGCAGTTTCACTTGGAACTCATATTCTGGGGATTATTATTGGCATCGTTGGCACGTGGCTTGCAGCGATTTTCTGGGCGATATTATCGTCACGTTGTGTATTCGAATCTCACCGCACCTACAGATTTCAACAAAAAGAATGTTATTGTGATCACTACACGGCTAGTTTTGCAACCAAATGCTCGGACCTGACGACCGTACGTAACGCCACTGGAGCAGTGACCATTATGTTTGCCCTCTCCAGTATCATCTGCTTCGTCGGTTCGATTTATGGTTGTATCGGAACATGTTGCTCCCCACGGGTAAATAACTTCCCATTGTTGTATAGCTGCGGTGTATTTTAAATGCGAGTGGCTCATTTGTAGTCACATTACTTTAAAGAAAACCAGTGACGGGAAAAAAGTGAAAAATTTTTGCTCGCTTATGGTCATAACAAAGAGAAGTGTTTTTTTTAAGGAAATTGTTATGTAACATGTACGTTTTTATTGCTATATAACAAAGCACTTTATGCATGCACACTACCTCGGGAAATAGTGAGCTTCATTTTTCCTCGAGTCTCAATGTCAAACATCCAGACTCTTGGGAAAACAATACTCGCTGTTTCCCTCGCGAGGATACTTTAATATACACATGCACTTTAAGTGTATAGTATATATATGCTGACATGCCTAACAACCTATCAATAGCTTTTCCGAATTGAGTCGTGAGGAGTTGCATCTCCTATATATACGGTACTTAAAAATCTTCCGCTTTTTATTCGTCCTTGTTGAATAAGCCATCGACGTTTCATTTATTTCTTATCTTCTTTTTTGAACAGGAACCAGTTATGGTCGTTACTGCAGGTGGTCTTCAACCACCTGGAACAGTCGTCATGACAACTGGCACCCAAATGACCACATACCCCACAGCCCAAGCCTATCCCGGCGTAGTTCAAGCACAACAATACCCTGGTATCCAAAACCAGCAAGCACCACCCCCCTATAGCCAACCACCAGGGGTGATTGAAACCAAACTTCCCGGTTCGAACTTTTGAAACATTTCGAGTTCTTCCTATTTTGTGCATGTATAGCCAGTTATAAAAGTCTTACTTCATGATAGCTATATATAGATGTCTGACAGTCTTAACTATATGTAATAGGTGATTGTGAATCAGCATTGGTTTGGAAATATTGCATTTAATGTATTAAAGGTTTAAAAACCTAGCCTACGTTTTTCCTGTTGATAGTTGAAGAAGTATAGAAGACATTCACATGCATGCATGCGCGTTAAATAGATGCAAACCATGTACTTAAACTTTTACAAAAGCTACCATTCAGCAAAGAAATCTAACTTGAAGTAATCTACATAAAATTAGCCTTAATTCATCCACATATAGCCTCAACACATCCCTTAAAATGAATCTGAATTTCCTTTTGTTTAAAAACACTATGATTCTTACATAGTATATATATATATTTATATATATTTACAGCGTTTGACCAGCATATATATTTTAAAACAGCTTTGCCAAATTTCTGTCTTTTTGCATAAACGACTATACCAAATCTATCGAGTCAACTTCTGTTTATTTGAATGCATTTATTTGATCTTTAATATTTTTCTTGATATCCAAAACAAGAACTTTGGCAGCAAGCTATAGGTATTTTTCTTACGTCTGTGGCAAATTTTGATTTGAAGCGTAGTTTTTCTTTATGTAGATCTTACTTGACAAATTTTCAACTATTTCATTCATTTAAAAAGTGTGTGAATATTCCTAGGAATCCTTTTTCGACCAATAGACCAGCAAACAAAAGCCTTTGTCAACAGGTATATTGGTCGAACGAGAAAGAGATGGTTTACAATTTTTTTATTTGTATCCTTATCCTTTTACAAAGATGATGGGAGAATGAATGATTCTGTTCAACGAGTACTTTCATTTGAATGGATTCCTTTTTCCCAGATCTGATGGGCTTCACGGCAAGTGGAAATACCTCAAATCCAATTTTCAATCTCATATGCACCCAAACACTTAATGCTACGCTTTATTCCATGTGATAAAACGGCACGTGTAGCCTCATCGTATCCTGTATTTCAGCCTGACGTATTTCTCGCCGGTGATGTGTGGTAACGATGGACCACTTCCGCCATTTACTAGTCCATTGGCACCGCCGTTGTCGTTTCGTCGTCATTACCCCAACATATACAAAATATGTACAAGCGTCAAGCTCACCTTGCGCCATTATTATCCTAGATATTTCTGTGTTTTTTTTCCCATTTTTTGAATCATACGTCACCACATCCACCTATAGGGTTTAGTTATTGAAATCAGGTTTCTTTTTTACCAGCGTTTTGTGAACACCAATTGGGTTAAGAATACCCACATTTACCATCATTATTTTTGCTATCGCTGCGCTCAACACCAAAATCAACTCCGAGATGAAAGATTTGTCCCAATCTTCCATAATAACTACCTTCAAGTACTAACTCAATCCTAACATATACCCGTAATTCTAACCCCAATCTTAACTAGAATCCTAATCCCAACCCTCAATCCCAATGCTAATCTTCTGAGGTAATTCCTGGAAATAAATATGGAGAGTCGTCCTACCTCTTGATGACCTTCGCCCTCGCCTCGCTCTGTTTCCCCCGCCTCTCATAGGGCCGCCACCCGGAGACAGGCCCACGTGATCGTAAGGTTTATCTAAATCGCTAGGTGCAAGTCGTTTTTCTGGTAATTCGTCATCCACCTTCTCCTCTTCCCGGCGTTTCAGACACGCTGCTTTTGGA
Source organism: Dendronephthya gigantea (assembly GCF_004324835.1). NCBI lineage: Eukaryota > Metazoa > Cnidaria > Anthozoa > Malacalcyonacea > Nephtheidae > Dendronephthya > Dendronephthya gigantea. The sequence goes on from NW_021163044.1 coordinate 1,478,803, forward strand.
TTGAGATTACGTTCTAGGTACAAGTGGTTTAAATATAGATCACTTTGCATTCATGGCGAAGAAACTGAAGACAAGAAACACGAAATGCAGTATCTTTCCTTATTTTTTTTTCTTACTGCGCATAAATTTTGTTGACAGATGCATTGTAACGGAATATGATGATCCGTGAAGAACAGTAAAACCTACGTTTGATGCTTTCAAGTCTTTAGTCTGTTTTATAGATGTGAATATATTTCAAGCAAGATTTGTGATTACTTTAAATATTCTGGCCAATCTTGATCAAGAGACGGACACTTTTGCATGAAACATCCTTCATAAAGCATCACTCGATGATTCAATTTGACAAAAAAATCACCATCTTGGCTTAACTGCCTAGTTTTTTTTTCTTTACGGGAGACCCGTCCGGACAATATGCTAATACATCAATGTATAGAAACCGTATATATCAAAGCATTAACAATCGTGAGAATTGAGAATCTTTTTACTCAGTGGAGCCTTAGTGGAGCCTAGAGTTAGTCTTTGGCTTTGGAGCAGAGCAGAAAATCTGGCAGGTTATCTCAACAGCTCGTTCAGATCTCAAGACTTACAATATCTCAAGTTGACGTGATTACGAAATATAGGTCCAAAACAGGACATTTCTCATCACCTGAATAATAGTGCCTCTAACCACAAATTATTCTTTCAAATAAATACTTAAATTGTTAATGTTTTAACTCACCTCTAACTTGAGATTCTAAGCTGGTAATTACAGACACTGCTTGATGAAGTACGACCAGCTACAGAAAGAAATGTTTCTCGTTAAACAAAGACAACAATGAAGTGTACAAAACGAGGTGTACGGTATACATGTAACTTTGATATAAATTTGAAAGCAAAGTATATTTCAAGAGATAGTTTAAGTTGTCGTAAAATATAACGAGATTTGAATAATTTTACCTTTGTCTGTGGTTTATCACTCTGTAAATGCATCTGACACATTCTACCAAGCTCTTTGAATGCTTCGTTAATATCCCGGACTCTTAGTCTAGGAAAAACGATTACAAAATTAAGGACCTCATGACAGACACAGTACATATATACTGACGCAATCGAATTCGATTTAAGTTAGGATTACTGCACTAACATTTTGTTGCATTTCTTTGGATATACTGTAAACATATTATATGTTTATGGTTTAGATGAGATTTCTCACCTTTCCCTAGCATTATTAGCGTATCTTCGTTCGGTCTCTCGTACTTGTTTTCCACCAGTATGACCTTCCTCTATATCTTCATCCAGACCCAGATCCTCATCACCACTCCCCTCGCTACCTCCTCCCGGCTCTCCATCTGCTGTCGTGAGTGTCGTCACCTCCGCATTACTCGTCGAACCCGATGCTTGCTTCTTGGAACTTTTAGAACCGCCTGAAGGCAAAATGAAAGAGTTAGAAATGAAAAAAAAACAGATTCAGAGCTCTGAAGTGAAACAACCACTTAAGAAATGTGACTTCTCAAAGATATTAACCATGCAATGTTCTCACCAACCTGAGTCGGACAGTCTGGAGTTCCTGTTACCACCAGATGATGATATGCCTCTTCTGTCATCGGCAGAATTAGACTAAAATAACAGAATTACACGTTAAGATAAGATTTACACCCGTGACTGGATCCACAAGGCTGGATAGCGTTCTTCACTGAATAGTAATCTTTTAAACCGTTGAAAAAAATACTTGGAAAGCAACGAGACAACAGATACAGGGCCAACAATTGATGAAGAGGAGCTCTTCCTTGAGACCATTGATGGTCAATCGAAGTTATACTGAGCTACAAGTAATTTGGGGCAAGTTCTGGTGAATAGCACTATGCAGCTTTCATATAACCAGCTTCTGACCAAGACAAGAACAGAAGAGAAGAAATTTGCACGTACCACAGTATCGGCTGCTGAGGATGTGTTTCCAGATAGAGAGCTTGGAACCGAACCTGCCGGATACCCGGGCACTCCAACCGGGGCTCCCATTGGTCCATGGAATTCTCGAGGGAATTGACCTTCAGCGTGATTACGTAATACGTAAATGGCGTCATCAAGTCGTTCTTCCATACGGCTCTGCTAAAAAAGATAAATTTGTTCAGCTTGCAAAACACTGCTGCTATTGCTTGCTAACGCCATCGTGCAAAAAAGGAAACAGCGAAGAGTTTGTGATGAAAATGACAAATTTCGTATTCGTAGCCATTGCTAAATCTCCTATAAACTCACCAGTGAATGCAGGTGGCTTTCATATGGACCGGGGGGTGATGGCATCGCCTGAAGATTCGGACGAGGCCAGGTGCCTGGAGCTGAGCTTGAAGAACCAGCAGATAACGGCCGATCGTTGATACTTGTTAATGGCGGAGGGGAAGCAATAGGTGTCGGGGGGTTGGAGGAATAATTCGTCGGGGAATCAGAGTAAATCTAAAATGATGATCGGTTATAATGTTGATTTTGTTATCATGACTTTGATATTATGATCACGACTTTGTTAAGTCTCATCGACAGTTTATCATTGACTTGGCAGAGTGATGTCAAATAGTCTTTGGAATATCAAAAATCACTGAGGTTGAAAAGCATACCGATGCTAAAGCTTTTCCAATAGCTTGTGAACCTGATCCACTTCGACTGACCTGAGCTAAAAAAAGTATGAAAGAACTTAATGAAGCGAGTTGTTACAAATTACGATAACCCTAATTGCATCAAATTGCATTCTAATTACAAGCGTTACTTGAACAACATCGAAATGTCTTACCCAGGACAGAAGGATCGGTGCTGGTTAACGGTGAAGGGACTGGGGACGCGTGATGAAACCGTTGATCTTGATGAAACGAGGACATAGGTGGTAGTGTGGCCATCCTTTCATACGCTTCTCTGCCCATATACGTCTACATTTAGTAAAATGGAACTGCATGAGAATCTCATCAAACGATTTCCTTAGACCCAGGGATTCGATTTAAGGGCAAGGATTGCGTTTTCATTTTGATTTAGGTAAAACACGTTTTTATAAACTAATATAGCTCGTCTAATGATATAAATGGTATTACTAGTTAGAAACATTTCGCATCAGCTCGGAGAATAAAAGCTACTCCAGACATATATATTGAGATCATAGCTTACAATAGGTCCAGACATATATATTGAGATCATAGCTTACAATAGGTTCATGATGAGGACCATGGTGGCTGTAGAGTCCATACGTAGGCGCCAGTCCACTTGTCGGGTTATAGGTCGTAGAGGTTGGACCAATGCTGTTAGGATGAGACCACGGGTCGGGAGAACCATGATCTGCACCTGAAAATATGAATTTATGTTGTTTTACAAGAAGACGTTAAATGTAGATTGCAGACAGTATTTCATCATCTTCTGAACTTTTATTTCATCCTTTTTATGCGAATTCGAGTGAAAAGAATGACAGACTAGGAAGAGATGGAAGAGTAGGATGAAGACTCAAAGGTAGAAAGGAATCAGACACGTTAAGTTGTGGCATAATACTGCGGAAGAAAGGAACGGAAAGGATGGAAGGTAGGGAACAGTGAAAAAATAGAATAAAGTGATAAAGAGGAACGCGTCAGGGACATTCGGTTGTGAGCTACGGACGAGAGAAAGATCTATCGAAAAGGAAGAATACGTAGATGAAGAAGAGGATAAAATGAATGAACGGATAGGAGAGAGGTGAGAGGGGTCAGGATTAACGGATGAAATAGAGCTTGATTGGTAGAGATATCATTTTGGTCATCTGGCGATACGAGGAGGTACACCGCGCGCATTTGTATTGTACATAATACAGCACAGCCTCGATAAGATCTGCCCATATAATGAAGGACGAAATTTAATGTGAATCTTTTGAAGAAGAGAGGTTTTGATGAGATGATAAAAATCTTCCTATAATTTCATAAGGTTTGCCGTGTAGAAAATTACTTAATTAAGAAGATGTCAATCCGGTGATCTTTTATTGGACGTTACATGCTTCACATTCCAGTATTGTGTTACGACGTTATAAAGATATTGAAATTGCTATAGTATTTTTAGAATCGGGCACATCAACAGCAGATTAAGGCGAAAGTTTTAAAAAATGGACTAAAAATAAAGGTTAATTACACACAAATATAGAAGGATTTGTGTTTACATCGTTGCTACACGACGAACGTAACAACATCCTCCCACAAACAATAATTTTTTTAACCCATGAAAGAATGATACGAAAATATCCAATAAAGTATTTGCAATATGCAAAGGAACTTATACGTTTTATCTCGTTTATATTACAGTTCTCATATAAATTTTATGCTACAGTGATCATCAGAAAAAAAATTACATGTGCGAGCCCCTATGAACTCCAAAATACACATATGAAAATGAGGACATTTCTTATTCGCGGCCATTTTTGAAATCGTCTAGAAATGAGCTCTATATACGAGATAATAGTTCAACTTGTTGCTAGGCAGGACAAATAAAATGGTTTCGATTGGTATAAGCTCATTTGGGAGGCAACCAAGATCTTCCAAAGAGGATTTTATAAGATTAGTCGACTGTTTGTAAACATGGGATTTCTGTAACACAGGGTAATATATTATAGATTCAAGAATGTGAAAATAAATAAGACAAAGAAGACTGTATATCAGATTGAATCGTATTGGGACTAGAGCGTTCAATTCAAGATTATATTGCTTATTCAACGAGTGGCGAACTCAGATTCTGTGCCTAAATAACAACAGCGTCGACATTGTCTGCATGCATGCGAAGTGGAAAATACATCCTGTTTGGACGAAGAAGGAATGGAATGTAAGATATGGACCCTCTTGGCAAACACATTGTTTTCCGTCGATCTTGTTTTGCGCGAAATGTTTTTACGGCTAGACGACAAGAATCATGAAATAATTCGATATCTAATTGACATGTTTGTCGACGCGGGGAGCCAAAACTCTTGACCCGTGAATAAACACGTGGATCATGTTACGTCGGCAAGCACAACCTATCGACGGGTGTGATGGAAGGGTGCGTCCAAATCAGTTATTTTTATCACCAAGACCTTGACATTAATGTCAGAAATTCGGGATAAATTTGAGAGGTTTTATTCAAAGTAGATTAAACAGCGAAAATATACAACTCGTACAACAAATGATAGAATTTGGTTAAAATGTGGATTCAATACGATTGTTGCTCAGTATATACATATATTTAATGTAAACTTTGCCACTTGAATCTTAAGTTATGACGAAATGAAATGTTTTTGACATTCCTTCTTCAGCAAACGTCATAAAAACACGTAGGTTAATGGTATCTTTGAGCCGTCGACCATTGAAGGCCGTACGAAAACAAATACATAGACGAGAAAGCGAGAAAATATTTTAATCAGTCATCGATTGAAAGGCAGTAGAGAGTAAAAGCAGACATCGAAAACTATGGCGCCGGCATAAAAAAACGCATATTCATTAAAATTAGAAGCCGACAAAGATGATTGCAATATTACTATTTCCGAGTTAAAAATAATTGTCAGGAATAATCAAGATTAAAAACAAAACAACGGTAAATTCAAAAAGCGATGATACTTTTATTTATCTAAATTTACTGTCTTTCAAAGTGACCGTTGTTTTTGTGTTGTTTAAAAATACTACGTGCTTCTCAAAACAATCAGGATAGGTTTGATAGCTTTACTTCAATTAATACATCTAATAGACATAGTGTTTTATTGGCCTTGTATTTTTTAAATCTCAGTTTTGTTTACGTTTTCTTGACACTTTTAATGTTGCAAAATCGTGAATGGTCTGTCATCCTGATTGATTTAATATCTTTTAGCTATCTATCGATATCTAAGGTCCTAAGTGTGGCTCTGGCCTATATACAACGGCTCCTAGGATACATCAAAGTGAACCCAGTAATGTATACCATCTCGGGTTGAAAACATTAATACTCATGACGCGCGCAGTACTGTAAATTAAGGCTTGGTTAGTACAGCAATATCGCTGCCTTTGTTCGGCTGATAAATCCTGTTAGCGTAACCATTCATAATAAACTCTAACAGTATTTTGAGAACTCAGGTGGACACCTTTGATCATGTTACACTAAGGGGAACGCGCAAATCCAATTATATACATTGATCATTTTCAAACTGGAAAAACGGCATCACAATTCAACACGGCGTTTATCGAAATGCGATATCCGATATGACTTAGGTAACGAGGGATAACAGAGGGAAATATTTCACTACAATATCATGTACAACGAAAAAAAAACTACACAGACTTCTCAAGCCTTTTTACACACCACATTTTGTCATTTATAAACGGCCTATTAAGTATTTCTTGGCCAAAGAGAATATGCCTGTAATCTTCCTAGCGGTTACGTCATCAGGTTCATATTTTTTTTCTCACGAACGGTTCAAAAACACCTGGAAATGATCTTTAGGCAAATACTTCATACATTGTCCGATAACTTCCTATCACGTCTTACTTACAACTACTTAATACAAACAAGTTGTACGGAGCAAGTGGCCATAATTTGCAGCTGTAGACAATAGTAAACAAGCAGTAGACAAAGATAGACTGACACTTGACCAAACAAATTGACTCAAGCTATTGGACAAAGCATTTTTTGCGCAAGATGGCTTCAGTGAAGCTAAAGCTGAATCTTCTCCGCACTTTGTGTTTGGTGATTATCGTCGAGAATGGAATGAAATGAATGCAAAATGAGCATGTGCATGATTGGCCAATACAAGGCCGGTAATAGTATTCACAATCCGAAAGAATTCGACCCGACAGTTGAGATATTGCGACATGGTGAGATAAAAAAATGATTGGCAGACATCGTCCGAATTTTCTCTGCATCTCTGTGAGCAGGCTAGCGTTGTGTGTGACCCGTGCGATGCAGCCCTGGCATGGATTGTATTTTAATTTTTGTCCGCGTTGGAGAGCGGCGATCGAAATAATTGCTCCTGGCAGGAAAATATTCAATCACACATGCATCTAAAAATACTTGCATGGGAAAAAAATCGCGGAAAAAGAACCCTGCGTAGGATTTTTCTAGATGAACGTGATGTATCATGTATGCACACAAACAAGGCGCCGCAAAAAAACAGCATTTTTGACATTCTCTTTTGAAATTTAATTCACTTTGATGTGCAAGATAACAACACGACCTGTAGTTTGTTGACTGCGCGTTTGCAATCTGCCAGTAAAATTGTTGAATCAACTGCGTGTTAAAATGCACTCTGAGCGTTTACGAATCGAGCAAAACGAATTTTGGATTGAACTGTATGGGAAGTAGAGGCGTTTTACTTTGCTTCTAATGTAATTAGATTGAAAATTAACATAGCACGCGTAGGGAATTGCGTAAGATTTTGTTTTCGACAAACGTGATTGGTTCACGCATCCGGCATGTTGTCTACTTGCAACATTATCAAATGTCTAACTCTTTTTAGTGGTAGTTTCTAAAGATACTGGATAGATAGGATAGAATGCTAGCATAGAATGACACATGTGATACAAGAACTCGCCTGCCAAATATACAGGAAGTTGGATTTGAAAACAATGTTGCAAAATTTGAAAGAGCCCGTTGTTCCATAGGCGAGCGGCAAAGCGTCAAGCTTCCCCACGCCCACACCCATAATTCCGGCACATTACTTTGGCTTAATTTGCTTCAGATTTCGGCAATATATAAACTCCCGGCTCCCGGCTCAATACACACGTTAATTTGAACCTTGTTCGCCTATACGACTGACCTAAAGAAGTTATAAAAAACTGCGCACTTTTTGACCCTAAATTGCGTTGCTGATAAGTTATAATTCGTAGGAAATGTTCACCACATTCTATAGTACAAGATGACCCGACTGGGAACATAAATACGTAAATTGAGGAATTTAATGCATTTTCCGGCTGCTCAGACGCAAATCAGGATGTATATGTTTGACCAGTATAGTAACCGAAGCCATTATTTTGATGATGGGACAGGTTTTCCAAATGCGAGTTGTAAATGGTCGCGTTAAAAAAAACCCGATGTCACCGTATTTAAGTTGTGATGGAATTTTCAAGTAGAAAGGAAGGCGAAAAATGGAGAAAAAAATATTGGTACGTTCGTGGGAAAAGGTGATATAGTTTGTGACGAAATTGACTGGAACGGAAGAAAAACTCCTACCTCCGTAATAAATATCAGAGTACAGTGGATGTTTCGTTGGATATTGAGAAGCTTCCCCAGGTCCTTGAGCCATCATGTCGTCGGCGCCTGGCGAATAGACCTAGAAGACACAATACAGAAATGGGCGGTTGAGCAAAAGAGGGTTTCTAAAAATATATGGACGTAACACTATAAGCTTTGTTCTGATGCATTTCCTGACCTTTCCGAAGCAGAAATATCGCTAATTTAGCCTAATTATATACATTTAAGCGATCAAAATATCGGACATACATATATACACAACACCCAAAGAACTATTGACAGCTGACGCTGCTGAATCAAGGGATTTTGTATAATCTCATAAGCATTTAGCAACTAGAAATATTGTCTTTTATAGCTATTACATACGTAAGATTCGAAAAAAAACGAGATTGATGACCAGTCTGATATACAAAACTCCTATGAATTTCTCGAAGAATTTGGAAAACAAAAAACTATTTATTGAATAGAGATAATGCGCTCTGCGTGAAAAAGGATGCAACGAGAACTATCTTGCTTCTCGCCAGCATCTGTCGGACTGATAATTAAACGCGCGTTCACGACAAGTTCCTAAATAAAAGTTCGCAAACCTTTGCACCCTGGTGGGGTACTTCGATTTTTGTTAGCCGTTCGGCTGTTCCATATCCAATAGCCAGAGGCAACATTTATTGAAGATGTTCCTTATTAAGCTCAGCTAAGGATGAATTGCTGTTGCAGTTTATTTAAGATAAGGAATAGATAAAGATTTAAATCTGGATCTATTAGGATTCAGGGTGACAAAATGTATCCGGCTATAGTGGCTAGGACTGGACTAATCCGGCATTATAATTTTCGTTTTGTGCCCTCAACCCCTATGACGCATCAACCGTTTTATGGCTGAATATTTCTATTTCATACTACGATCTATAAATATGAACATACTCCTAGCTTTCAACTAGCTGAATTGCCCAGAAATTAAAATAAGACAAAGTAAAGAAAAGTTTGACAAGATAGAATTCATACGATAAAAAATGATTTCAAAATCACTTAGACAAACCACAGGATGAACTGACCGAACTGTTTAATGTCTATACTAGAAAATATTTAATACAATCCCTCGCCCGTTCCAAGCGATGAATATACACAGCAGCCTCCTTTTTGCCCAACTTACAGTAACAATTAGTTTTTTGCTTTGCATGAAGTTATCATAAACAACTTTATCGTCACGTTCTGATGTCCATAAAATGCTTGTTCATTTGCTAATATATATTACGTGGCGTGTTTATAATAATTAATTTCTGGGAGTAAATTTCCAGTGGAAAGAGAGCAAAGGAAATTTCTTTGAAGACCATGGTTACCTATGCTTTTCAGTTTATAGTTTAATTCCTCCACAAAATAGCAATCGTTTGGTATACAAAATTCACCAGAACGGTGCTAAAAATTACGGTTACCTGCACCGAGCATAAAATTCACAAAAATGAGGGTTTCATTGAGATGACAGCTATATATACATTAAAAACCTTGATTTTACGCTTCAACCTCACGATTGTCAAAGTAAAAGATCGAGTTATTTCGTTAATAGCAAATATATATTGATATGAAAATATTTTAGGCGTATAGATATTTCGTATTAATCGAAATGTTTGGATAATAGCGTAACTCATCAAAACAAAAAGTCTCTACACTAATTTATTAGTCGATTTATCCCGGTGTTTGCACACAACGTAGAGAGATGTTTCAGGGTTCTTTTTAACCTTGTTCGTATATCGCAACGTTTGTGAATTCGCACGGCAGCGTGCAAACATGGCCATACCCTGTAAGTAGTCTTGAGCAGGTGAGGAAAACTGGTTTGCTGTGCGCAAGTGTTCCTACACATGCAGCGGCGTGTATGCGCTATGTCTGTCCACAAGGGCGAACAATCGGTGTGCACATTTCCTCTGATGCACTCGAAATCCAGCTGCAATTTTCAATCTCTCAGCTTAGAACAGATGTCTATGTTTATGGAGTAATCAATGCGGGGTGCAGGGCGCAAGTCCTGTAATGCTCATAAAGCCATCTGTTATACTAAATAGCCACATTCACTTCACAAAACACAGATGGAACATGGTACAGCTGGTAGCCAGGCTGAATTTTACGAGAGAAATGGAAAGAGCTTACTGTAGGAAGACGAACGAATGCCCTGCATTGTCAGATCGTCGGGGACCTAGCGGGTAAGAATTTCTGGCAACCCGTGTCGAAACACAAGCTGTAATCCCGAAGATGCGTATGGTACCAAAACAATTTTGAACGGGAGGATTATACGAATCCAAGCAGTTGGAAAGAAGAAGTATGAATCTAAGCGGTTTGTGTGTCGACGTTTGGAATCGCTTCAACAACGACTTGGCAGAACAACAAGCATCTTTGGTTCATATTTTTCAAGCAGAGATGGGATACTTCGTATGCAGATATGATTCGTGACAGAAATACAACAAGCTTGTGAAATTTTGTTCGCTGATAGAAACCACTGTCGCGAGAAAGATGATTTCAGACGTGACAGGATTCCGAGGTAAATATCGATGCTTTTGCTTGACACGCGAAAGTTTTAGCTATATTCCGTACGATTATAGACTTACTTGTACGATTTTCTGTGGCAAAACGTCGAAGCTGTTCGTATTTCAATTTGTGAAATATCCACCCACAGAAACGATGCAAGAATTGCGAAGATGAAGTTGGCTACGAGACTGAAACTTCTTCTATAATCACAACAACTCAACAAGAAGATCGAGATTGTCTTTTGAAGAGGAGTTTATTTACAAAATTGCCACGCTCCTTGGAGGATATCGCATTGGAATTCAATTCAACCGAGAGGCAAAACACGATGAAGTAGCTGCACTTAATAAACTACACAACTGAACAAATTTCAGTTGGTAAGTCTGTTATGAGTACACAGCGGTGTTTATGTAAACTGGAATATAGACCACTTAGCTTAGTGTCTGATTTGGTTAATGTATCTCACTTGCCAATGCATGTGTCAAAAATATCCGATACATTAAATAACGACCTCAACAAGAAACATTATGCCATTTAGACCATTGAAACTATTTTGCAGTTACAAGACTGGATTAGCGGTTAATCATTTTCGAGTTGAGTTTAAAAAATCGCTAATCCATAAACCAATCTATTTCTTGTTTATAAACTTGGACTTGAAGATGAACAGGGCCATTTACACAGGACGCGCGCGGCAATACCTTTGTGTAGGTTTTTAGCGAGATCTATAGTTGGTCTCTGCCAAGCAGGAAATTACAAACATCAAGCTAAGATCCTCGTCTAAGGTTCGCTATAAGATGAACCTTAGCAACGATTTCTTGAAGGCGACCTTTCCGGACTGAAGACTTGTGAGACTCGCTTTAAAATTTCGTACACGTAATAAAACAGGCATTTCCTTAGGTGTAAGCGACAGATTTATCGAGATGTAAAGCTATGCGGATTTTGTGAGACGCAACAAAGCCCACGTCCAGGATTTAAAGTCATAATATCCCTCGCTAGGAAGTTAGCTATTTCAGTGATTATTACGTCGTCCCGACAACGTGAAAATCCATCTGTTTCGTGTTGTAAATAGAGCGCAAACGGCTGTCAGAAATTCTCCCAGAAATCAAACACACCTGACATCTTTATTTTGTGTTCGAAATTTTATTGTGTTAAAAGATGCGGCCGTTAAGCCTCAACAATGTTTACCATGGCTCTTCAATACAACGAGGTTAACAATATCGCCATACTGTTTTGCGCACTTTGGGATAAAATAGGAACTATTCTGAATACGACTCAATTTCCTCTCTAGATTCGGGAAAGGTAACCTTGCCTAGCGGGCGACACAAAAGCAGTCATTGTGTCCGCCAGTTAATCGCAATAAAAAATTCACTTTATTTTGTCTGCACGCTAATTCAAACGCATTTTAACGATCATTGCTTTAAATTGTTTAGTGAAAAAATGCCGACGCGAGCTTAGATATTGCTTGATGAACTATCGTACGACCTGCTCTAAAAGTAGCCCGGAATACGTGAGTAAGCTCAGTACAAGGTTGTGGTTTACAGTCCGCTTCAAGATCCACCAAAGCATGTGCAAATTCATATTTACAGCTTATCACTGAATAAATATTACTGAGCGCGTAGCTAAGCGAAGTGCTTGATTGTTTTGCTTGCTCCGCAGCGCTAGGGGAAGAAAACAATAATCAAACTACAAACGGTATTGATAAACAAATTACTTACAAATGGTCAATGGCGTTTCCAAACAGCAAGTACGAAACAGCAGGATAATAATGAGTGAGGAATTGAGCTTTCTACACAAACGGCGGCGCTTCCAGCCAGTCGTAGACGCTTGGAGTGAAAACTGAGCCGCGTGGTTATCAGCGCACTTATCTGGTTTCCATTAGCGCTGCGCAATGACAGGCGCGCCGCAAGTGATGCGCGCAATTTATGCAATAAATAAACGCTTATTGTCTTCGGGCGCGCTGCCAAGAGGGATCCAACAGCGTTCTAATGCACACACACAGCAGCATTTCAGACTTTATGCAGCAAACACGCACCGAGTAGACGCCTAGACTGGCCAAATAATTTGCTTGCCCATTATCTCGTACAGTACTGCAGTACAGAATGAAGAAGTTTTATTAACCACTTTATATTAATAATATGAAATCAATAGTCAATACTACGTTCAACAACCACACCAATATAAGTCATGCGCAATTTGCGCAAGATTTGGCAGGAAACGAACGCAATACAATATATTCACGGACTAATAAACTTGTCCAGTCTTTGATGCATTCCTATTTTGAAACTGCGATAGGAACTTAAAGCTTGAATCATTTTCATGAATTTTAATCAAGCGACAACGTATATTTAGCAAACCATACAACTACATATCTCACAGTCTCACTTGTGAATTTTTCGAAATTGCATTCCTGTATGGAAACCGCGATAGGTACTGCAGACTTTAATCATTTTTTTTGCAATTTCAATTTGGCTACACGTCTTGTTATCTGTCTGTATATCCATAAATTCCTGGTACAGTTAAAAGTCGAAAAAGGTTAATGATATCTCCTTATATAGAGATCAACCGTGATTGGACGTATTTAAATTTCGCGCGCACAGGCATTGGGCAACCCTTTGTTGTATTTAGGCAAGAAACGTCAAAGATAATTTTCTTGAATGAGCTGAGAATATCGGACTCTCTTTGCACAGCTGAAATATTTCTCAATTCAGAGTTATTATGGATTGATTTTGGCGAACATACAAAACGCATGGTTGTGATTACCTCAATGACCCTTCCTGACCAAGGTCAATAAAATCAAAAGTTATAACTCTTCGCTCAATTACAAAGTTTTCTTCGAAAATTTACTTGCCATTTTGAGGACGCTCGATATGGATCTACGGCTTTCGGAAAGGGCGAAACCGTGTTTGAAACTTTGATTCCATTCATATGCATGGCTAGGAGTGCTTCCTGCTCGTTTGCATCGCGATATTTGCACGCAAAGTTTTGTACAAATACAGAAAATATGGAGCAAAATATGGTAATAAGTATGACAAACATCGGTAAGGGAAAGGTTTGCGAAATCTTCACTGTAGACTTGCAACCTCACTGCATGTTCCACATTTCGACGTAGCTCGATGGTTATTGCTAGGACCACCCATGGCTTGAACAGCGCTCAGCGCTGACAATGCAACAACACAAGATCACATGCGGCCGAAATTCGAGTCGCCCGCGATGCGGCAACTATAAAGGCCAGTTGTCATCGCGAGGTGAACAGGGCAAATAGCGTTCTTAATTTAGTTTGCATCGAAACGTGTTGAGTGGCGGCATTTCATGAATATGATAAGATTTTTCAATCTCATTAAGTTTGAGCGACGTGTCTTTATTAAATTATAACATTATCTTGAATTTTTGACCATTATTTGCTTGGATAGAGCGCAATGAAAAGCTGACCTTTACACACAAATAACTTGTCGGAAATATATTCTTATACAAACTTAGATCATTAGATTGCTCAATAATTTTGAAGACTGCCACTTAAACTGTTAAACATAAAGCATTCGTCACCTCGCTTTTGCCTAATAAATCTTAATTGGTAAAAGCTTAAAACATTTGTAGAATTCGTATTTCGTTTCGTTGAATTCCTGTTCAAACCTGGGGCCACAGGTGAAGCATATTTCTTAGAAAAGCATAATGAATGCTCATCAGTCGTATTAGGAATATAATAGCTATAGGATAAACTTCTTGGAACCGATAAAAAATGTATGGTGGGCATTTAAACTTCGTTTGAAAATAGAAATGCTTTCTCTTGAGTAATGTTACTTCGCCAACAACTAAGGCATTATTATATTAGACGTTCTTTGAATTTGTTTGTTTGGTTAGGTAATGATTCCTTTTTCGCTCGCCTCCTTTTGGCAAGATCAAAAGTAATGCATGCAAGCAGAGATGGCGGGGAGACAACCGTAGGAGAGGATCGTAACTGATCGTTAATCCGATTTACGCGTCCTGAGCTCTCGTGGGCCATAATCTTGTTAGATATGATGTCGGCTCTCAGGCGAAGTGGCAAGATGCGGATATTGAAAGTAAACTGATATAGGAAACCGAAACTTATTCTAATATTGGAACAAACTGGAATAGATATCAACTCGAGACATTTTCAAGGCGAAACATGTCAATCAAATAACAATGCTTGGAAAAACACTAAAATGCTATGCATGCGTGCGTGGGAACACTTATTGTGAATGCTCTATCAAGATGAATTAGTCTGAAAATCGTAAACATTGTAGTGACACAGTATTGAGCAGCGTTCGGCCTGGATGTATTCATTTTATCCATATGGTTGATGTGCAAGAACCTTTGCAGAATTACAGCAAATCTCGTAACCATGCGGTGTGTGCCCTCCCCCTTGTTCCATGTGATCGTAAGCTTAGGCAACCGGGTGAGGACAGGGGGACCCCATCTCCGTTTCGAACCCTCGCACTCACAATGGCGGCAGTCTAACTCGCGTGTACATTCTTTGAAGGGGGAGGTGTTACAAAAAGCAAGGATATTTGCACACCGATTTTCTACACTCAAATTGAAAATTCAAAATTATTCTGAATAAGCGCGCCCGAATACCCGCCACCCTTGATCAATTTTATGTGTCCCCTCCTAATATCAAGGCTATATTTACACCTAATTAACATTTGCCGCGCTTACCGTTGATAAAAGTGATCCTTCATTCTTGCTTGAATTTTTATATTTTTTTCTTCTCCCTAATAATACGGAAAATTCGAAACTCAACACATATAGAGATCAGTCGGCACGCGCGGGAGCTTGGGAGCAAGAACTTCGTCAGTCAGCGTCGTAACTACATAGCGTTCTGTTCAAACTCACGTCAAGACATCGAAGCTCAAAGCCTCAAACTGTGCTCCCACGGTTTCCATATTCATCACTAATGCTTACGTTAATGGCTGTCAATTGTTTATAAACAGAGAGAATCTTCTAGATCATAGGCAAATAATAAGATTGGTCACTCTTTACTTTTGCATTGTTATTCACCATAACGAAATGTCGTCCAACTAGGTTCCCGTGGAGCTTTTCCTTCCCCCTTCAACTTAACCCTTCGTAAAACTACATGAAATCTAACAATCGTATCTTCTGCTCCACGCATAACAATTACTCGTAATTCTTGAAAACTTAATCTCGGTTTAATTTTGTCTTGGATATTTCAGAAACTGCGTTTAAAAGAACAGAGTTCGATAAATAACCCATTGTCAACGTGAGGTCTTTTATATAATTATTAAACAAAGATGTCCTTTGTTAGTGTGTTTAATCTTCACAGCATGAGAGGGAAGACTTCGGAAAACAAGTTTCTAAATTATAGCATCACTGAACGAAATACATTTTTTAACTGAAAACCTCTTTATATCTTTTTTTTGAGAGGTAAACACGTACTGCAACGAAGAAGTAATGATAGAGAGTGTTTTTGTGTTTGCAGAAGTGAAAAGAAACCATTTCAATGATTTATCTATAATATTAGAGCTATATCATAGAGCAGACTAGATATTCGTATTGATTTTTCTCGGCCAAGGTATCGAGTATGAACTATACTGTTTGTTCAGCCATAATGAGCTTAACTTCATAATAGAAGCATAATTTAGTGAATTGGATCGATTTCCTAAGTAACGGTCATATATAGAAGTCGATAAGAAAGTGCAAGTCTGATTAGTCTAATATCAGTTCTAAATATCTTTTAACAGATGTTATTTAACAGATGTTAAGTGAACATGAATAATACTAGAATAAAAGAAGAGTAACTTACAGTCAGAAGGACTGGTACCCAACGAAACATCTTGTTGACTTTGCAATGGAGGAGGGAGACCAGGCTGGAAAATAGAAACAGTCATTCTTGGTTAACTGGTTTTCATGAAGTTCTCATTTGATAGTTCGATTTATAGTATACACTGTACACTAATATAGTTTCAACAGAAGATGGCTTGGTATACATCACAAATGTGCTACACTGAGACTGCGTTCTAAGATCACACTACAAATTTCATGTAAAACTAAATAGTGCGAGCATTCTCGTGACATATATGAAATTCATCTAAGATTATGGATGATGAAATCATGACATGTTTGAAATGTTGAATGTTTGTCTAGAATGAGTATGCCTTCTTTTACTAAACCACTACGAGAAAGAAATGTGACCGATTTACATCGTGAAACGAAACATTCTGAATCTGTTTATTTATCTCGTGAAAAAAAATGAAGGCTTGAAATTAACAAATTTAACTAAATGAATTTTGGCATTTGAATTTGTTTCGTGACAAAATTCTACAACCGTACCATGGTATATACTATTATACTTTTTACATGAAAACATTTTTTTTAACAAAAAAACAACAACAAGAGGGCAAGCTATATACAAAGCATCCATCTTTTCATTTTAGGCAGCTTATGAAATTCCGTTACGTTGTCCAGATTGATGCAAAATTTGCGTTAACCCAAGATGTCCTGTTCATTGAAAAAAATTCCTTTGCAAGTAACAACTTTGAACAGATGTTTCTAGAATAACCCTCACAGTGTCGAAAAATCCAGAAAAAGGCACGTAATTGATCTTCTATAGTAATACGCCAAAGCGACCTCACCATTTGACGACTCATTCCATAAGCACAAATGTAAAATTTTCACATGTCAGAAGCTTTCGACCCCACGTTACGGCGCTATCAGCATTACAGGTCGCCATACATGGCAAAACAGACGTGCACACAACGGCACAGGGCATAAAACGTCCATTGTTGCCCAACTGTCATGATCTATTAGACCCCACTCCGATTGATAGATTTGAAACAAGCTATGAGATTGTACTGATCGTGTTGGGGGTTAAAATAATCACGATTCCCTGAATATATTTTTCTTACGTAAATCTGAATATTGCGCGAGAGATCCTCTTTTTAAAAAGTGATGATGTTGGATTTATTCACCTTAAAAATCTTGTACTTCGTAATTATCTCGACTCTCTAAAACGTCCCGAGGCCGGTTGAGCGAAGGCTGTATAACGCTATTCATCGGATAGTGTTTTTAATTGCTCTAAAATTGTCCGTTGTTCGGTGTAACGGTAGAATATCGCCTTAAAATCTGTTAAAATTTCTCAAATATAAGCCAAACCGCATCAAATCCTTTAAAACGTCTGCCAAAAACAAATATCTGAAGAGATTTTGGAAATTCCTAATACATAACATGCATCTCACGTCGCTGGGACGAACGATGTTCATGAAAGCAATGTACAAATTCGACGTTTGCAACGAACATGCGCAGATCTTAACGTGCTTGGCCAATCAGCGCTAAGCCAGTTGCATCTGATTCGCTACTGAGGTGGAGAGCATGTCCTGCCGTTCGTTCTTATACAAACGACGATAGTTTTACAAAAACAGAATATAGATTCTCCATGTTGTGGATAGAATAGTTCTGACCATGCATGCAAGTTCAAAATAATCTTGTACCTTAAACCGTGGACAGTAGCTTTACACAGTAGACTTTAATATATACTTACTGGGCCGTTCGACGAATCGCCAAATCCTGCAAAAGAAAAGTGCAAATGATTACTTCCATTTTCCTCGCCTTCATATACATATTGTCTTAAAAAAAGCATGTATGCTTCATTTGCGGTCTTGTATAAACATCTAAAAGCTTGATAGCACTATCCACAGGGTCGTAGTTATAAATCATATCGATCAAATCGTTGTAAATATGCCTAAAAAGCGATATATATATTTTTTTAACATGCAACCACAGATTTTGACTTAACGATGGATGGCGTTATATGGATAGCCCCAGATCAATTATAGTTCCATGCCACTACTTCCATGATTGAAGAAACATGTTCTTTGGAAATAGAGCCGATGGCCATGCTCGGTATAAATTATCATCTGTCGTATTTCATAAACTGTATACTGCAGCATATTTTATCATATATACCAATACTATACAACGCCCTTTTTCGTTTCAGATGTTTGTGTTAAGAAAATCTTGTGACAACGAGCATTACAAAAGGTTAGCGAGCAAAACACAATGCGAAAATTATATTATTTATATATACCGCTATAGCTGCTAAACATTTAATGTGTCAACGAAGTTAACAGGCATGGAGTTTAAAATATCGTTCTAGACACGTCTCAACACTAGATTAAGCATAATTATACTGTTTTCTAATGCATGCACCTGCCACCTGCTACAGTTCACATTCAAATTAGCATATACACTGCACAAACATGTTTCCCACCTGCCTACTCGACCGCCGACGTATAGACAAGCAAAAATTAAAGAATTTGCTTGCAACCTTTCCTACATTAAACCTGTCGCTTTCCGCCTTCTGCTCGGCCGCGGCGCAGCTGCGTTTTCGTATGTTATCATTAAACATTTAATCATTCAACCTGTACAGAACCGAGCCGTGGTTTGTGTTTTTCTTTGCTTTGTCTTGTGCGAAAATGAAACATAAAATATTTCGAAAAACCGTTTGCTATTTGAAATAAAATAATTAGCGTTTACATGCGTGCAAAAATCACTGGGCGTGTCGAGTAGCTGGTTCATCAAGTGATCCAAATGACAAATTTTACGCGCTTTTGTAAATTATCGATGTAAACATGGGATTTTTCATCCGTTTTCTTCCTTATTTTTGTTAGAGTAAGTAATTCTTTTGTTATGTAAATCGCAGAAATGCATGAGACAAAATTCAGTATATTGACTTATGCATCATGCATGTATATATACAACAACATTTGGGCATATTATCACATGAACAAGTTTCGAAAAATCAGCATATTGGATGGTCAACATACAGTTTTAGTGGACAGTTCATGCATACATGAAGTTTTTTAATCGATGGTCCGGTCCATCTAAACATCTCGTACCGAAACCGCACACATTTAGCGATTACAACAAATTTAAGATGGCTCTTCAGCCATTGCTACATGCATGAACTACGACTACTGGACACACTCTGTGGTTTTGCCTAGAACACCGACATATGTAATACGAGCCATTTTCAATATGACATGTCGAAATTTCCACTTCCACTGGCAATTTATTCAAAAAACAAATTAACAAATATGCAAATTTTGCTCTACAAACCCTATGAAAATGTAAAAAATTATATAGCACGAATATAAATGATGATAGGCAATGTAGCTGTACCGTTTTTGCACGGGGGGAAATGCAAAAGCAAGCCTGGCTAACTCGATGTATGGGCTTCGGTTATGCAAGCCATTTTTGTAGGCGTTGTAAAGTGGTTCTTTCGAGTCACAATATATGCAAATTTTGTTCGCAAATTTGCATAACCAAGCTTGAAAATGTTATTGAAAACGTCAAAGAACGCTTCTAATTCAAGGCCAAGAGCTAGGAAGAAGTAGATCTGGAAATAGATCAGGGTTTATTAACTCTTCGGCTTACTGAATTCAAGTCAATTCACCTGCCCTTTGAAACGTCCCACAAAACACTTGTCGCTGATCGATAAATATATTCCTTGTGTGCTGCAGATGTCTTTCCTGTTTATTAATTTTTTAGCACTTTTACGATAAGGCTTCGGGTAGCTTAATATCCCAACGTATTTTGCTTTGCAGACCGAGACCCCGCGAGCCAGCCCGCTTTATAAGGATTTAGGAATGTCGCCGCATCAATTTCCTAGAGAATTCACCAGTAATTTTCCTTTTGTTTAAAAAGACAGCGAGTAAAGCGACGTCGTTGTTCTGCTTGCCACAAAACAGCCGGGCTAGACTTTGCTTTGCCGGTGACTGCCGTATGAAAATTCTCCAGCCATCTGCTTTGCTGCACAGCTGATATATCACAGAGAAACAGGTTGCATCGCCTGTTTGCGATGTATTACTTAAATAAAATGACCCCAACCCAATTTAAAATCCAACTGGCGTTTGGTTTTTGATTCACTCGCGATTAAACCTGGCTCGACAAGTGTCTTTCGCAACATGGCGACGGCGCGCGCTCTGTTGTTGTTTTACTTGTAGGCCTACTAAGCGCTGTATATTCGCGGGAAAAAATTACGGGAGAACATAATACAATCCGTTTTACATTGTCCTATATCTCGATGCTTTGAAGCAGTCGACTAAAGATAAACTCTATAGCTAAGACAATATCGAAGAAAAGTCCAAAAGAAAATGGGTTATAAACTATAAACTGAAGTGAAAGTTCGCAGCATCGCGCCGAATGACCTGATCGAAGTGCAAGCAAGTTTCAACAAAGATTAAGGAACTTAAAACCTTGAACATTATCGGTATTCCACGGGTGATATAACTTTATAATCGCTCCGATATGCTCTATGAACGAAGCGGCTGAGCGCGGACAAGCATGCACAATGACGACAAAGAAAAGCAAAAATCGACAACAAAGAAACAACCGCTTCGCAATGAGATGGCACTCAAATAAACCCGGACGGAAACTTGAAATATCCTTTGCTGTATTCTGAAAATCCTTCCAACTTCATAGAATATAACGTTTGGAAAGTGTGAGAACTAAAAGGCGTGAATTTGATCGCGATTCGCATTGCCCGAATTTAAACTTGTATAGTTGAAAGAGGATGGCATTAAGTGCATGACCAAAGGTAAAATGACCACAGTCTTAGGTGATAAATTAAAACTTACTTCATTTTTCCTTTCTAATATGATAGTATAATTCGTTTTACGGTTAAATATATTTGAACATTGTAAATCCAGGCATAGTTATCTTTAAATTTTAAAATGACTTTAATGAAACTATAAAGAACGTCCACGAACAGGTCTATACGGATCTTGGATCCGTATAGACCGAAGCAAATCAATTTCAATCGTATTTAACTTGAAGATAAGTTAAACCTGAATACTAAGATAAAGAATACTTGAATGCACGCTTAAATAATTTGATGGAAATTGACCGACCTGCACTGCCAATTGATGCAGAATTTGTAAAAGGATAGGAGCTCTTTCTCGCTATGTAGTCCGAGTCATCTTCTAATGGATCTAAGGGATTCTCTGATCCGAAACCCTAAAACAGACAGCGTCGAATATTTTCAGTCGTTCTCAGGAATGAATGTTAAAATAAAGAATGCATTAATAGTCCGTTTAAACGTTATAAGATGGCTTAAGGGAGTCCTTTAAAAGCATAGTATGCATGTTTAATGTGAATACTGCATGTTTTGATCTGGCATCATCATCTACATGCTCTACCAACCGAAGGCTGTAAAAATACAACTTCGTTTTCTAAGATATACTAGAAAGTTTAGCGAGGAAGATTTCAAAGACGTTTGATGGAATAAGTGAGCTATTCAAATATGCTCAAAGATGATTTTAAGTTGCTTGTATAATGTTGATGTGTGACCATGCAGAACGTTCAGTAAACAAGAAAGAGTTAACTTCGGGAAATTTAACTCTTGAAATTAAATCCCTCGATTTCCTAATATTTATAGCAACTTCCATTTTGTTCTCAGTTCCACACGGAAGCCGGTCGCAAGTCCCACAAATATAGAAATCGAGAAATGAATTGGTGGGTTACGGTTTTCAGAAGGGAATTATGTTAAGCGTTTGTTATTGTGTGCAAAACGTGGCTAGCGGAACTGGGCGAATAAAGAAGGCTTAGATGAAAGGAAGCCTGACGCGTGCGAAGGATTTAGTCGTACTTATCGGGTGATGAAAGTAAACTAAATTAATAAGAATCGTACTCACTCTCTGCTCGAATCCCCCGACAGTAGTTAATGTCGGACTGCTCTGCCACGTGCGGCCTCCGTCTTCGAGATTCGCTATACGCAACAATAAAAAGATGAACAACTTCAGCTAGGGGATTCTCAGCATTCCTAGAGTGTTTTACGGCGTTCTCGGGACCCTTACGTAATTTAAGAACGTTCCCATCATTTGAAGCCAAAATCCTATCGAGAGGACCCAAAAAATCCATGCTTAACTATATGACGACAGGTTGTAACTGGTGGCCGAGGCTTCTTAAATCTTTTGATGAATATCAACAGAACCAAATATAAACCATATTAATTCTTAGTACCTGTACGACTCGACGACTGTAGAGGACTGTGCAAGCCATTCTCCGTAGCGCTCGAGCTCAACTTCGACCCATTCGGTTGCGTGAACATCTATTGTACAAAAGAGGAAGTTTCGGGCTTAAATTCTTAGCATATTCCTCAACTTAACTCAGTTGACACCGAAACGGATCAAGTCTTGTAACTGAAGCTTTACGTTGTAAAACCGTTCGGAGCAATCTTCAACGATCAGTTTGCCTAATTTTCCTCTTCGAGGTAATTGCTACGCGGACTCATTTCCCCTCGAACATGAACGAGCGCTTCACAGAACCGTCTCTTCCCTTCTACCTTTCAACGTAAATACATTTTTTGGTGTTTTGAGGGCGAAGTCGCGGCTCAGTGAACATTCGATGAAATTTTGACGAGTCACTTATTACATTCGGAAATAAACGCGATATAAAGTTTAACTATAAATATTGGCAGTCGGATATTACGAGCGAATATGAACGCCGACTTACCGCACTAAAGTCTAACAAATCGCTGAGCTCCTTGTCCTTCTCAAAGCCGTTCATTTTCGACGAGGGAAACAGAGATGCCAGGTCCCTATTTTAAACAAAGAATGAATTCGATGCGGTTTAGGTCAGCTACAGGCCATTTAATCGTACGATTTTCATTCAGTGTATCCTTGAACTGTGAAAAAAAGTCAAAAACAAAAGGTAGCAAGATTCGAAGCTTTTTGTACACACTGACCCGATGTTGTCTCGCTCCCAAGCCCCAAACAATTCCGCCGGTCGATCGGTCTTGGCCATGCTTTGCTTGAGGTATTCGAATACGGGGTCACAGTTTCTCGGTGATAAGTCAATACGTGAATTTGATGGCTTCACAACTTTCTCGGTCTTGCTCAAATCGGCATGTCAGGTAGCCATTGCAAAGCCTGGAATAACTCCCTATGGGAGTTGATTTCAATCAAGAAAATAGTTCATATTCTCAAAAGGATTATTTACAATCCTTATACAACTGATTTTATTGTCAACTGTCATATCGTGCAGTGACGTCCAATCAGCGTGCGTGGAGGCACAGAAGCGTGGGCCGTGATTGGTTGGCGACCGCGTTTTGCTCCTTAAATCGTGGGCAATTTGAATAATCACTAACAATGCTGAATGAATGAACCTCGTCTTGCATGCAGCCCATTGGCTGCCCAATGTCCACAACGCGACCTTTTCATGTGATTTTAAATTCCCCTTTGTTTGCCTTTGTGAGTGTCCTTGAATGCATTGGGATGTTTGAATTCAAAAGCGGCTTTAGTGTTAAATATATATCATGCTTTGCTTGCGAAATATAATTAAACTGTTTAATATTTCTAATTCCCAGCTCTTCTGTTAGTCATTTAGCCGGTTTAAACGCGTCTAACTCCTACACATCTTGGCAAAATGACCAACTTCGAGCGTCTTATTAATGCAAAGCACCATTTAAACTAGATCATAATCCGATTATTTGGCATAGAGTAAAGAAACTTCATAGCTTTCTTTAAAGCACTCTGTATAGTCAGTTACATGCGTGATAATTTCATTATCGCATTCGGGAAACTCAAATACGACCATGAATATTTTGTATCCGTGATACAAGTGATCGAAGCACTTCTTGGCCTCGTAATGTTTATTGCAAATATTCTGTGACATCAGAAAGGTTTTAAAAAAGGAACTAAATTCAAATTAATTTCATATATCTAATCGGCGTCCTTTTTTTATAGGAACTCTTTTGACATTTTAAGAATTTATGTTTTATGACATTTGAATAAATAACTACAATCAAACAAATTGCATTATCGTCGCTTAGTTTTTGTGATAAAACAGTCACGTTTTACGTGGTAATAACTTGTCGAGAAAATGATATCCATCTTGTAGCTCAGTGCATGTCTCAAAGGATGTGGAATGAAGAATTCACAGAGCTTGCATGTGTATAATTTTATATTTGATCTTATCCTGATGAATCACGCGTGGTACACGTTCTTGCAAAATTCATGGAAATGGACGGGAAAACGATGTATCTCCACGCAAAGATCAAAAGAACCGACTAGGAATTCAGCTGCTTGTTTTTATTAGTTTAAATGGAACTCTTCGTGAAGTGAAGATGAAAGATAATTTTACCATTCCTCAGTGGAAGTATGTGGGATGATTTTCAGCGTGACTCCACGCTCTTATTTTGGGAGTCGGAAGTTATAGCGATTTCTTTTGCCCACAAGGAAAAAACAACTTAATTTAAACGTTATGCACAAATTGAAATGGGAGGCTGGTATTGACTAGCATGCAATTAGTTAAATGTTTACCTAATTTTCTCGTTCAGTTTAGAAAGAAATAACTTGGACCTTTTTTCCCAAAGTCATGCACTGAGTTCTTCCCTATGATTTGTTGAATATATATTGCTGTTTTCTACTCAGCCGTGGCTTTTTTGTCCGTTAAATATTTTCACAACGGCATAAAAACATCACTATCGTTAGATAGACTTCATTCAACTTTCGTGAGCCAGTTGCATGCATCATAATGCTAGTAGGATCTCAACATACCTGAATAAATATACCTATATCGCCTAGGTTATAGGATGCACTATATACTGATTGTATGGTACTGTATAGCGTTTTTATAATATTAATTAAAAAGTACAATAAAATATCGATGATAGCGCGTTCATAATGGTACATAATTTGTCTGTTTATACAAGCAACATAAATTGTCAAACTGCAATTAACAGGTTAAAAAACTCACGCTGGGCTCGTTCAATGAAATTAGCTCGACAAATTCCAAGATGCTTCTCATACCTGGCATATTTTCTACCATCGGAGCATTTACATCACGAGTTGTTGATAGCGGAAATTGTAACATGGTGTTTATATAATTTACGAACTTAATTGTGTATCAAGCATGAAGTGGTCTTCCTAAAAATCGCTAACCAGAAAATGACGTGTTTTTTCATACAGTATTTGAGTGTTCTGGTATACAATACAATCGAAAGAAGTATGATGAAAACAATCAAAACTGGCGAGAAGCGTGATTGTTTGTAGCGGCATTTACAGAACCATGATCACGACAATCACATCGATTGTAAATAGTACCCCATTTAATAAGATCGGTATCTTTAATTACAAAGACCCTTAAATTGAGACTTTCCAAAGAAGTACAATCGTGCAGACTTCAGGTTTGTGGTTGCGCCCGGCTTTGTTTTTACGTGTTCATTTGCAACAAAAAACACTCAATAATACTCGCTGTACCACATCTTTGTGTCGGCCTGGTATGGTGCATTCACCACGCGGCGAAGTCATTGGGAGATAGTGGATGTGAACAGACACGAACGGCAATATATAATTAAACGGCACACTGATGTTTTGCTCAGACGATTTACTACAAAAGCTCCGTAGGTTCACTGTAACTAAAGGCTTGATATGTCTCTGCTAATGGTTTACTTTGTCAGACAACATCATAATTAAGATCGTTTAGATTACCTTGACCTGAATATGACCTAAGAAGAATTTGTGGTGAACTGAATGAGTGATTCACTAAAGTGACCTCATTTTAGGCTCATGACCGTTTTATTCAACAGAATTACAGTGTTTTTAACATGACATGACAATGTCAGTACAAACGTAACTAAAATGAAGTATAATATTAATTATTGCTGGATGTATGATTAAGTAAATATGATCTTTTTGTGGAACCGTCATGAGTAAATGTACCTAAAATAAAATACAATTTTAATCATTGCTGTATGCATTATTAAGTAGGTACAATGGAACCGTCAGTTGTCAGATTCACTCACATTATTTGCTGGGTTTAAAACACCACTCTCTACCCTCTCGGTCGTAGTGGGAAACTGAAGGCTCCGATAGAAACACGTCGTCATAGCAACATCCTTTCTTCAGGCATTCGTCAGGAACAACGTAAGGAGCTTGTAGTCGTTGCAGATTTTTATCACAAGGCTCTCGCTCCGACGACCGCGCACGACATTTAGACGCTTAAAAATATGACCAGCAACAGGAAGAAAATTAGACACAACGAGAGCTTGTATAATGAACAATTAGTTTCATGAGCAAAAATATAGAAATAGGTCTGATTCCAAGCCGAATTATAGCGCTAAACTTGAAAGCTTTTGCAGGAGAATCTAAACCACTGAAGTTGAGCAATTTTTACCCATACCTGGCTCCTTTTTTGGCATCACCTGACCGACAGCAAGTTCGAAATAATTCATATGAGCGTGGCTAGCTGGGTAGTAGTGGACAGTTACGTAGGTACCATGACCAGGTATTATATTGATACCACACCCGATCTTCTGGGTATTTTTCCATACGACTGCCTGAAAATGTCCGACTGTTTTACGATCATTGCTTTTCCCAGTCTGATAATTGTAGTCGTTTTTTATTTCAGAGTACCAACTTCTCACAGCCCCTTTAACGGCGGTTTCAACTTGATTCATGCCTGCAGGAGTTAACGAAAAACATGTCAAGAAAAAAAAGGAAGACTACAAAAAGATTTCTCATCAACATCGTCGTTGTATGTCGTCGTCTGTCGTCAGACGTCGCTGCCAGTCGCCGCCATCATTATTATACAATTATCGTCGATTCATCGTCAACAATTATACCATATTTATTAGTTATAACAAAAATTTGAAACCATGTATAACAAGACAATTGAATACCATACCTGGCCAGTCTCCACCTTTCCAAGAAATATTCTCAGTATATTTATCCGTCCATTGTGAATGATGCATAGTTCTAGTTTTGGCTTGTTGATCCGTCCATCGCTGAGCTGACTTGGCCAGCTCAGAATCGCAATGCAATGGTGGTGAATTGTGTAAACTACGGTAGTAATTATGCATCTTTAGGCACGCCAATTGACATTGTGGATTACAAGCTTTGAGAAAAGATGTAGAGAATAAAATATTTTTTACATGGTACCTATACATAGTTTACCCATCTACCCATCATGGACCTATACATAGTTTACATTCCCATAGTTTTGAAGCTATACAGTATACATTCCCAAAAATACTAGTTTTAACTACAATACTTACCTAATCCTTGTCCACAGCTGCCGATATTTTTCCACGATTCTTCCGCTTTGGTAAATAAACAAATGAAAATGTAAACACAGTTCTAATACGTATAATCAGAGATGTAAGCAGTTCTTCTTGTCCTTCAAATTTTCCAACATGTACACGTCATGCACAAGCCATTGATTTATATAAATTACTTTATTTTCAAAATAGTTTTCATTTCTCCAAATGCCAAGAAATTCGTGAAAAGAGAATATCACAAGTAAACACTTGTGAGTAAAATGGCTGCCTTGGGCACTTGAGATAGACATTTGCCCATAGTTTATATCTATGATATTATGCACTAGCTAGCTTTAATGGCAGGCAAACAACGTGGCCCATAACTCACTTCCCTTCCTAGGATACAACCTCATCTATATTTATCGGTTATGAGCTTAATCCTGCACTTAGTCTTAAAAGAAAGTGCGGGAGCCAAAACGAACCTGAAGAAGCATTCACGGCCAAACGCAATGCCAACAGTAGGATGAATAGGATGCAATTGGCAATGACAGAAAAAACCTGGGAAAAATTCAATTAAGATGCTGTGTATCCATACAATGTAAACGATAAAACGAATGGTAGAAATTACATACATTCATATTGTCCTGATATACTCGAGTCCAAAGATTCGAGATAGGCCGTCTTGTCTTATTCTTTCGGCAAAAATGAACAAATTAAAGCGATTGTTAACGATCTACCCCCAAGCCAAAGTTTCAAGCAATTAAAATTTTATATCAACGGAATTTTATTGTTTCATTACACGCCTCAGGCTCTGGTCTTTCACACTCGTGTGAGTCGTGTCAACTTTTCATTTTGAAAACGTTCGATGTATACAGTAAGGCTTAGTAAATCATGCTTGTATCAGTTTGTATATATCTCAAGCAAACGGACCCTTTAAATTTTTTTTAATAAAATGGAAGCCGGGATACTGTTTTTGATAAGATATAAAATTAAAATGAACAACAATCAGGGTGAATACCACTCTAACAATGCCACAGCAGGTAATCGTTTTTAGAGATTAATTATTATCACTTCAATATACGCAAAAGAGACAGAGCAGGAAATATATTGTTTCGAACTTTCTTTCTTGTCACGACTTATTCACTGTGCTTATTCTCATGTCGATGCCTGTGTTGCGCACTTGTAAATCAATGAATAAAATCTTCTTCTTTAAATATTCATTGCCATTCTCATCGCGTTACGTCGCAAGGGAAAACCAGCCTATGGGCTAAATTTGTCATTTTTGCTGTACAGTAATCTTTGTAACCGAACATGTAAATATACTGTAAAGAAGTTATACTGTAAAGTTTCAGATGTAGCTAAATTAGTTCATGACCATTATTCTAACCCATTTTAGCCCTATATCCACTGCTTACAATAACAGATTTACACGTGACCATTGACGTGGCAGAATAATTTAAAAAACTACCGCCATTTTTTTGAAAAAGAATATTTCTTTTACATCCAGGACCACTGGACCAGGGGCAACCTTCAGAGAAATCATCAGACGATCACATTTACATACCAACAGCTTTATTTTGAACATCCTTTTAAATACAAAAGTGAAGGCTAAAAACAATTCCATTTTAGTCTTCCAGAGTTTAGACTCGTAAAGGGCCTGTAATAATGTGGCTGAAATAAAATGGAATGCCTTCATCACTTTGTCAAGCATAATTCCCCTACCAACTTGTATCATATACACGTATATGCCTGTCTAAAACATAAATTATCATAATTTTTCTATTCCCAAGCTTCCTTATTCTCGATGTATGAGTACAAACAGACCAAGACCTACTAGAACAAAATACTGCAAAAAAAGTAAAGAAAAAACAATGAATATTTCAGAAGTTGAAGGAATGGTATTTTGATTATATTCTACTATAAGGGAATGCATATAAAAATTATAGTGTTGAAATTTACCTTAAATTTAGGATAGTCATTCATTACAATTGTGACCATTCCTATATATGGTAAAAACCTGGAAAAACAACAAGGAGATATTTAAACATCAGGCTTCATTTTATGATAAAGACTCAATAATTTCATACTCACCCTCTAGCTCTGCCCACGACATCTTTCTTTCGTAACCATAATTGACCTTGAGCATATAAGCCTCGATCATCAACAGAATTATTATCGCCTTTTGTTAGGAATATAATGCTACCATCCTCTCTGTGAAATAAATTGTTCTCTTTAAAAATGTGTTCGCATAATAATCAAACAAACATAAATTTTACAGTTTATTGTTTTGCAGTTATTGAACCATGGTTGAGAAAATGAAGAAGAACCTCAATTCAACGGAATTCATGAAGTCTTACTTTTCGTGAAGTTTGATGACTCTATGGACAATAGGAATTTCTCTTCCTTCAACTTTAAACACAACAATTTCTCCAACTCGAATGGGATCTTCCTTGTAGTTTGTTAAAAATAACAGATCTCCTCGCTGAAATGCTGGTTCCATACTACCACTGTGTGATGCAGTAGAAATATGGTCACATATATGGTAAAACACGCACATGGTAATGCATGCACCTATACTAATAGCAATGCACTAGTATTAAGTATTTACACTGATGTCAGGTGTAATACACTCAGGTAACAACTATATGCAACAATCAACTGTGAATACAAAGGACCGTCAGCGGTCAGCACACCTTAGTACAACCACAATGGGACTCTCACTGCCAGTTACAACCATCAGGCCTTTCCATATCATGAGAGCAGATGACACAATCATACCAAAATTCAGTACTTGATAATACAGCTACAATAATAAAAGTTAATTTCTTCATAAAAAAAATAGTCCTTACAATGAAAACACCTGCACAAGATGTACATTTTGATTTTATAAAGAAAAAAGTGCGACCTCAACCTTTCAAAATTGCTATAAATAATGAGGCCTATATATTTCTAATGAAATTAACTTGTTCGAACATTTTTTTTATTGCCATGAGAATGATTAAATATTGTTTATTATATTTTATACAGTCTATTATTGACATTAATCTATCCTTGCCAATACAAGCAGTCTGCACACGTTGCGTTTATACACATTAAATTTCCTTCAAAGCCTGCAAATAAATTATCCTTTTATCAAGCTCTGCATACCTGCCGTTTATTCATGCGCCTAACATCGTCAAACCAAGACGCAATGTCCATTATTTCAGCAAATATATTAGATAAATTCCCAGTAGTTAATTACATATATATGATGGTTTGTTTTGAAGCACGTTTTCACGATTTGTGACGTGTTATACGCATAAAGAAGTAAGTACACTCCGCTGACCCATTGCAATCGAGGACGCTTTAGGATTTGTTTACAATCAGCAGGTTTGTTTACATTTTCAGTAACCCAATCAGAATCAGAATGCATAAATTTTGACAACTTCCAGTAAAAAAGTACATTATCTACCATTTTACACGAGGTATTAAAAATTTAGGCATTCTGATTGCCTTTGACCATAGCTTTGACTAAAAATAGAACAAATATGCCGATCAGTTTAAAACGAAAATACCCCTATTTAGTTGGAAAACTAAAAGAAAAAATTTGCTGGAAGTAATTTTTATAGCAGTTTCCTAAACGTTTATCATTGTGTAAATAAACTTATTAAGCAATGACTTTTATACAATCTAAAACAGGGTTTCCAACTTGGAGTTTCGCTTTTGACCGGAGCTGGACGAGGGGTTTGGCACAGGTTTGTTTCCAGGATCAACGAACGATACACGGCCTTTTTCTTTGCTATGAGACGGAAGAGTTGACGGTGGCGGTGGGAATATATCTCCGACGGGAGGATATTTCCCGGGACTTCGGTCAACCGGAGATCTGTTTATCTGATTTTTTGGTTGAACTGGTGAAAACGCAGTCGGTTTATGGATGATGGGGGACAGGTTTCTTCGCTCATTTGTTCTTGAGGCTGCAGAATGGAAGTCCAGAGGTGGTAGCAGTGGTGGTGAGGGGATACTTGGTGATGAATGTCTGGAATTAGATTGCTTGAAATTTGTTGGTGGTAAGGGAGGTGGCGTAGGGATATTTTGGGGATGTTGTATAAATGGATTTGATTGGCTTGGTGACATAGGACTTCGATATGATTTAGGATCCTTTGCGAGAGGCAAATTGCTTGGTGACGGGGTATTTGAACCACTTGATCTATGCTTTACAGGCAAGTCAGTAGGAGGATGTGGTCTGTTGGGTGATAAATGATGGTTTGGAGAATGAGGTAAGCTCATGCTTGAGTTTGGATCTTCGACCTCGTTTGGATGCTTCCTGGAGAAATGGTAATGTTCTGGGGGTAATTCCTCTTCTTCATCATGTGTGCATAATTGGTGGCCATGCTTTGCGTGACGACGAGGTTTGTATCCGACCAACTTAATGCCATCTCCCTCGTGACAAACGTAAAACGCATTAGAAGTGTTAGAAGCGACGGATAGTGTCGGAGATAAGGGAGGACGCGGAACAGGGTCCTCGGATCCACAGGTTGGTGGTTCGACCGCAATATCCGGCGGGGATCGTAAATCTGATTTCTCATTGCAAGAAACATCAGGATGGTCAGTTCCTTTGTTCGGGGTTGGAACTCTTGTTTGACAACCCTTACACTGAAATTTCTCAACGGGCTGTGCCATTTTAAGAATAATTTCAGGGTAAATCAATTCGTAGCCAGTAAGGTAGCCATATATCTATATTGGTATAATAATATAAATATTAAACCCTCGAATGTGCAATCCTCAAAGCTTTATCACAAATTACTTTTTCAGTTTCATCTCAGTATCATCTAGAGAATATTTAAATGTCTACTCACGCTTTCAATCCCACAGTACACCTTGATGTGAGTCAAAAGAGTCTCAATTCCCAGCAATATTGACAATATAGCGATTATTACCCAGGCTCCACTATAGTTCATGGCGCTCATATACGCTGTCTCCGACAGTGGCTGATCTTTACCAAAAGCTGCGCTTGGCTTCAACATCAGATAATCAATATCACTCGAATGCGAATAATGCGAAGACTTTGCTGCGTATTTCTTCCAGTCAGGACCTTCCACAATGATAACAAATATGGCGAGGTTCACGCAGATGAGGTCGAAGCAGATACACAGTTTTAGCTAAAACATTTCAAGAAGATAACTCGACATACAATTATGTAATTACCAGGCTTTTTAGGTGCATTAGGTGAAACGAGAGAGGACGCTAAATAAATCTCGAGGGAATGCAAAGCTCTTGGAATTTATGGCGAAATTAAGACGGCGTGGAAATATGGAATGTGTACTTGCATTGTTTATTACCTGTTTTTCAAACTACCTTAGATTCTACTATAATACATAATTATACCCACCAAAAAGTTGAATTGAAAAATAAGGAATAGCACCGAGATGATGGCAAGAAACACAAACTATAAAGTTTAAGAAATAAAATTCAGAAATATAGAAGTTGAACAGCAGAACTTTATAAGGCAAGGCAAACAAACAAACAAACAGGAATAGTGGCAGAACTTACAGGAATTCCAGCCCAATAATGAACTTGGTCCTGGCGGTACATCGTTTCTTGATGGTCTGCGATTTCAATGTCTCCATTTTCAAATAATGTTCCACATAAGAGTAAAATGATCCCGAAAATGAGAAATATTGCCGCGTAATACTTCAGCGATGTTTTATGCTCTGGGTACAATTTCATGCTGTTGTGATATATTGAGTGTTTCCCTCTTCCAAATGATTTGTACTAATATTCTTGTAAATCTCTTTGGATTGTACTGTCACAGCTTTTAAAGTATAATTTCGTTAAATTTTTCCCTTTTTTCTTTTCAGGCAATAATATAATTGTAAATATCGAACCGAATGAAGCTGTGTTTGAAGATTCCCGAAGCGTTTTATGCTAAACAACCTGTTTTGTGCAGGTTGTGGTGCATTTTTAGTAAACATGTTATTTCATTGATATTTTTGCACATGTTGTTTGAATCGACTTGTGTCACGAGCGATTTTTTGCAGCATTTATTCTTCATAGCAAATTTTACATCCTTTAGTTTGCATTTTGGGACATATATTACTTTATCCCATGGATCCAATGCATCAAAACGCGAAAATACAAAATCAACGAATAAACCTTACCAAAAAATGGTATTGATATAATGACTGTGATAGTCATCATTGTGAGGTAAATAAAGTTAATTGACTACAAAAGTATGAACGTAATAAACAGTCTAATAGTCCCATGTCTCCCTATATAGCTTCTCCCTATAGTCTCATGTCCTCTTTGTATAGCTGAAATAGGGCGTTTTATTACGTAGAAGTAGTACTTTATACCACGCCGAAGCAAGATATTGCAATTGATTACTTTCAAAAACGATCGTTTCTTTTAAGTCAATATATTCTTCTATAATTCATTTAGCAATGCATATATCTCAAAGCCAAACGGCTGGATTAATTCATTTCTGCCAGAGAGGGTGGAAACAAGCCAAGCTTCACGTAATCTTCCAGAACCTTTGAGAAACGAAAATCACCTGTGTAAACGGTTGCAAGTTTTCCTAATATAATTTCTTTGAAATGGATAAAAAGGCAATAAGGCATATATATATATACTTACCTCTTTCAGGTTTCCAGTTGTTGGTTGTCTATGTTCACAATTAAATCCTGTTCCCTCCAGCTTGCTACCATCTAATGAAAGATGTTTCTCATACAGCAGTTCCTACAAAATATGTCAGTACCACTGTTAGTCTGATGAAAAAAAACCCCCAAAACATTAAATTATAACCATTACCTGATCCAAATATGGACTAAGTGGCGTATTTTCAATGCCATCACGTTGGCAAGCCTCTGACCAAGGTTCCAAATGTTTCTCATTGGATTCATCCACAATATCAGTCATATTCAGCTGAATTGAGGATAATAAAAATATATAATTTTCACTCGCGATTATTCAATTTATACGAGGCGTGAAATTGATTGAAAGAAGTTGATATATATAAGTATATAAGATATATAAGTTTTAAGTAACATACTGTATATGTAGCACACTTACGCGAGCGAAGTTTGATATAATTGTACCATGATAGTCGTGCTCAATTCCCAGCAACTGGCAAACAAGATCAGAGATTATACCTTGAGCTAGCGAAAAAAACACATAATTATTGTAACGCTTGTACTGTATATTGATATGTGCTTCAGTAGTTCTCTATGACTTTGGTCATTTTAGTTTTAAATCAGGTCTAATTGCATTATTCGGCTTATATATGTAAGTATTTTCTAACTATATCTTTGGTTCAACAATATTTTGTATATTTTATCCCTCACTTGTTTCGCCATTATCGACAAGATTATAAATCTCCCCGGCAGCACCATGTTCAGTCAAATGCCACAACGCTCGACATACGTCATCAACATGCACTGTATTCATTCGTAAATCCTTCGTCCATAGCAACTACAAATGGGTATTGCTCAGTTTTCATTTTAAAAGTAAGTCACTGACAACAGTCACAGGATTGGGAAGCAATAAAATATATGATAATAAAGTGGGGAACTTGGTTTTGAAAAAACTGGACTAATTCATGTGTTTGGTTAAGTCGACCAATCACATGTAACCACAACAGGGGTATTTCGCATTATACGTAACATGCATATATATGCAACATACCTTCATTTTTTCTCCTAACTGCTTATACACAGCGCCAATAATAATTCTCGGTGCTAAATCATCGTACAGAATACAGTTAGAAATACTAACCATGCATACAACATATTTAAGAGCATGTGGTGCATGACTGTCCATGCTTTACATCGCCGTGAAAAAAAGTACAGTACAAAATTACAATTTTTGCACAATTGTGAGTGATGTATTGCAGGAATTAACTTACTTAATCCTTGTTTATCTCCCAAACCATACACTATGCCAGGCCTAACGATCACGTAATTTAATCTACAACGAAGAGTTCGAGCTATAATCTTTAGTACTAGGAAAGGAACGACTCTGACAGTTAACAAGCACATATATAGCTAGGCTGCATGCGGTAGAATAGCGAGTTCAGAATTGAATTGACCACTACCACTACCACTACAGTATCTTTTCCATCGAGAGAACAGAAACGAATCGAATGCGATACGTCCATCATATTAACCAATGACGGGCGATCTTAACTTCGCTGATATCAGGGGAGGTAAACGCGAGTTTGTATATGTACATACCCATCGACACTTGCCAATTCTTCTTCCACTACCATCTTGTATTTTGCTTGAAGCGTCCAAGGAGACAGCTTGCTGTTTTCCACACTTCCTTTCTATAATGGAATATGAAGAAAATAGCATGAAAAAATTTAAATCCTGCATCGCAAATTGGGAGAAAGTGTTTTATTCCCCTTATTCCCATTCTTCTATTGCACAATAGCAAAAATTAAACGGAATGCGTTTGACATCTTTTCACCAAAACGTCCGATTCAATTTTGATTATGATTAACTTAATTAAACTACCTTATCCCCAGCATAGATTTGACCTGTGGAAACTTCAATGAATCTCTTTACGTTGGATTTCGCAGCCTGCCTGGCACAATTCAATGACAATTTCACAACACCTTCTTTATATACCTAAAAATCAGTTGTATATATCATAGTTGTATATTCATTCCCTTCATTGGTACTGTCAAATTCAGCTAGGTAGTCAGCGAGGTCATAAAATTATAATCGACAGTATTCATTGGCCTAGTAACTAGTGTTTTGGGATTGGGAGTGGAGGTAGTTCTACAAAAGAGCTCAGTATTTCTCGTTATACCCTAGTAAAATCCGGATTTTTGTTAAGGGATCTTGCAGAAAAAAAGGTATACGTACGCTGCAGACTAGAATTACACACCTCTTCACTTTGTCCATACTTAGTCTCAGCAGCTAAGTTGATGCAATAGTCAAACGAGGCCTCCGCGAATGCTTTTTCCGCCGATGCTGTAAAAGATAGCACAAAATTGGTTGAGCAGCTGTAGGCTATATATAGATTATATTGTGCGTGCAGTAAAGCCGAAACTGAAAAAAAAACACTCTTCAAAAGTGTCAATAATCAGTGGGTAGCTAAATTGGGTAGCTATATTGTTGCTAGGATTGTTATTTACTGATTACCACGCAAAGCTACAGCACTTTTTATCAAAACAATAGGACATATAATTTGATGTACATGGCCTACTTAAAATATTTGTCATTTTGGCAACGGCACTATAGGAATATTGCCATTGGTTGTTTTTTTTCCGGATTTTTTTTTCATATTTCTTTTACGCGAAAAGACTGGAGAGAGAGAGAGGTAAAAGTGGCGGGAATATTGGCGGCCGGAATGAACACGCCACCCGCGGAGCCGCAGTTTTTGAGATTTGTGTGTTGTGAAAAGAAAGAGAAATATATCCGGAAATACATCCGAAATTCGAGGCATGCTTGGTCACAAGAGAAGCGATTTTAAAGCGTAAGTAATACTCATTTGAAAATAACGACCAGGAGTGTTTTTAAAGTCCAAAATATTATCATATTTTATGTAACTATTTTGACTTGGTAATGAGTATATAAACATGGATTTTCACCGTTAAAAAGTGCATGTTACACACCTTCATGAACAAGATTGGCACTTTTAAATTCCACAACATTGTTTTCAAAGGCTTTCTGAAAATAAATATGTTATTTATCCTCAAATTTAATTGAGCGTACAAGAGAATAGCTAACAGAATAGATGGGAATTGAACCTGCTCCCATAAGTCTGCATTTTTGGCTTGTTTTTCCCATGATATGAATAGAGGATTCAAGGTCGAAGACACCCTCCCAAAAACACTCAGAATAACACCAAAGTTATTTGATGTTAGTCTGTCCTGGATGTTTTGTTTTGAAAGCTAGAAAATGCACTTAACTATGATAAGGGCCAACATCTTTACCAAGGCTCAAATTTAAGTCAGAATTTTCGAATGAAAGATTATAAAAATCTAAATATTCTCCTGACATGCAAACCAGAAAATTGAACTTTTATATTGTAATTTTATCATATTTGTATTGGTTATATTATGGATTATTCTTAATACAATTTGTGATATAATTTTGATCATCTAATGTATATACCTTGACCATGTTGTTTACACCAATTTCCTATCACATTTCTTAATAAATTTTTTGCATCTTGAAAATGGTAGATGGTAGTCCTTACATTTTTATTTCCGGGCTTACTGTATAAATGGGTCTGCAGTGCAGGCTAGGGGGATGGTCCTCTTCCAACTGACCCGAGCATTCTGTATGGCCTCCCTCAGTATGATGGAATGGTAGCAATGGTTTGCCAAAACAGTAAGTATTCAAACACATAACCTGTTTTATCACATATTAGTTTTAGTGTCTTTACCATGGTGTAATTTCACCATAGGGTAGAAGCAAAAACTAGCAAGTGAATAAGGTTGGAACTAAGGAAGAATTCTTGCAGTGAGGCATTAGGACCGTAACTTATTAATACAAAGTACCTTATGTCTCTCATTTAGCCATGCAGTCTGTGGTGGTACTTTGTCAACAGCTCTTATCTAAAAGAAAAAATAACATAACCATTAATCAGAGCAAATGTAGCCTTTCCCTTTTCCCTTGCTTGATATACTGCAAGTTGATTGTTTAGTAAAAAGAATGTTTAATTAATACAATTGTTTGCTTTTACATCAACCCAAAGAGTATTTATAGATGATCATGATTTAACTAACTATGTATAGTTAACTTTTATATTACTATAAGTCACAAGCCAATATCACCCTCACCAATGACAGCTTATTGAGAAAATAAATGGTTGAATATTCCCTTAGGCAAGACTTTTGTAAATAAATTTGATGTTACAAATGGACCTTGTAGTTTGCCATGCAAACAACAATGGGGGTTGAAAGTAAATTTGCCATATTTTTATATACCTTGGAACATAGGTCACTTTCAACAAGGTATGTCACCAAATTTCTGCCAATGAAACCAAGCCCTGAACATGGTAAGAAATAGGGAAATAAGAGAGTTTATTGTTGATGCTACATAACAGTATGATTCTTTCAAATACTGGTTGGGCTAAAAGCATTTAATCTATTTATATATGCAAAAAGGAAACAAAGCCAGCAAAATTCAAGTTCTTTGATGACGTAAATCCTGAGTGTCCAATATCTAGTCTATGGCACAAAAAAGTTTTGTTTAAATGTTAGTCTTGACTGACATTTTGAACAAGCAAATAGGGATAATGGTATTTTATGATGGAGTTGTTTATGTACAAACATTCCTGGACTAAACTGGACCAAAATCTAATTAGTTAAGTGTCACATATATGTACTTATAGCCTTCTTTGTCACAGCTATTTCAAGAGATTGGAAAATTGATGATCACTTTTAGCACCCACTACAGGCTCTGCAGCAGATATTAGAATTAAAATTACTAATTATTGAAGAGAAATGAGTCACACACATCTATAAGCTGATTGTTGGTTCTAGAATGCGTATTCGTCTTTTCGTCATCTTCAAATTATTTATTTATAAACTTTGATAGTATACGAAGCGATTAGCGCTATATATTGAGCCTAAGATGATAATTGGTTACATAGTAATTTGCTACATGTTCCATAATCATTTTGTGGTCTGATTATGAATACAAAAATCTTGCGTTTCCTGTTTTGCAACTTTTGCTGTCAAACTTTCCAGCTGCGAATAGAAGCCATCGTCTTGACAATTAGAATAACATTTCTTTACCATTAGAATTGGAAAAAACGATGTGTATAATTACATATTCTTTATTTAGACACGCGTGTTGTTAATATTTACTCTCCTGCGAAGCTAAAATTCAACATGTTTTTCAAAAGGTCAACTTAAAAGCGGGCTCTGACAGATACAGTACTAACAATGTTACCAAAACCTAGCTTAATCTCAAGCTCTATGACTATGTATTGTTGTTATAGACTTTATTGAATAAGTATATTAAAATATATTTGATGAACGTGGTACTACACTCACGCCAAAATTTGCATACAAAGTCTCTTAATTTTAGCTTTAGTACGGCCAAAACTCTAAATATTCCCTATTTTTAAACAAATAAATACTTTTTTAACACCTACCTCCCAATATAACAACGCTCGGCTTTCCAGACATGTCGAATTGGAAATTGATATTCAGTAGGAATGTTAATTGTTGTCACAACCTTGTCGAAGCGAGCGTGTGGCAACTCACGACACACAATACACAAGTGTGAACAACTTCAAGCTTCGGTGCTATTTCCAATCGAAGTCCCTCAAATTCCGCTCGAATGTGCCTACGATTTTATTCTTGAGGTTATGTTTAATTCTCTTTTGTTGTTGATGTTAGGTTTTATTTCAGTATTATTCTGATAGTGCTGTGTATGCTACTGAAGTGCCCGGTAGCTTGCTTCGCAGACTTTAGACAGGAAGTGTGCATCTAATAAATATTTGGAATGCTGATGAGGAAGGGGGAGGGGGTCGGTTGATTCGGTGTTGAAGTGAGTCTAAAATTACCTGTTTGGAGATAGTTCAAGTACAAACAAAGTCAGGCGTGTCTTTTTTAATGCACTCACACAAACGTGCTTCTTAATATTCGAATTTAGATTGAGTGTACTGTTTTGGTTAATATGAATGACATAAATCAGAAATTCAAAAACAAA
Organism: Dendronephthya gigantea; assembly: GCF_004324835.1. NCBI lineage: Eukaryota > Metazoa > Cnidaria > Anthozoa > Malacalcyonacea > Nephtheidae > Dendronephthya > Dendronephthya gigantea. Next base: position 1,519,126 of record NW_021163044.1, read on the forward strand.
ACAATCTGAAGCAAATACAGCCTCATGCCCATCCAAGGGCTAGTCAGGCTTTTCACACAGCAAAGAGAGAAGTGCCCTGGGAACGAGATCGTGGTTTAGAGTTTACTAAGGTTTAAAAGAATGAATTTGACAGTTTACCAAAAACGGTTTACTTGTGTTTAATAATCTAGGTTTTATGTTTTTATAGAAACTTTATAAAGGAAAGAATACTACTTTGATATTGTCTACTGAATGTGTACATTTTGGTAGGTTTTGCATAGTCTTTTTCTATTAAACTAAATTCATGCGGAATCATGTCTTCCTGAACCCACAACTATACTATGTTGCACTTCTGCATTTTCTACTCAGCTTTCTTGAAAACCTCTATTCGGTGTTCCATCCTTGTTAACGGTCTTTGTTTTGGGCCTTCTGTATTCCTCTTGGACTGCATATGCAGGAAAATCTGGCATTTTGTACGCCATCTGAAAATAACACAATTTACCATGCTTCTATTAACATGCTTCTAAATGTTTATTCGAAGCAAAAGTTGCCACATTTACTCACTAAATTAAGATATTGGTGAGCCGGTGAAGACTAAAGTCAGTTATACTAAAGTATCTATTTTACCTGGTCTTTTATAGCCAACCATGCATGCAATAAAATAGAGCATACACTGAAATTAATCAAAAAAACAGCAGACACCATGATAAAACCAACAGACCATGCGTACGACGTCCTCCGCTTACAAATATACTTTGAATTCTGCATCTCTACATAAAAAAAATATATGAAGGAGTTGAGAAATCGCCAGTCGACTCTGTTGCCGGACATGCTGCAGAAAAACGGACATGTTAGGATTTTGACTATAACAAGTTGAATATATTGGATAAAAATACCTTTTTGTAATCCGGGCACAGCGATCATGGCTAGCTTGCAAATGTTGTCAGGTGATCGATTATCAGATAGGTACCTCATCCAGTCTGGAGCTTCGAGAACAATACTCGCAACGGCGGTAATGAAACAATAGATACTCAGACATACTCGAAGGAGTTTCTGAAAACAAGAAGTTGACATCTGAGTCTAAGAGTGTACGGTATATGGTAAACAGATGTTTGCAATTTATGCCTGAAGATGTCTTCAAATGTATTACCGATTTATTTGACATTTGTCCTCCACCTAACAAGACAATCATCCCAAGAAATATCGCCTGTAAAAAACGCGAAAAAGCATAATTCCTTGACAACAATGTCATGAAGCCGGAAACATCTCAAATATAAACATTATTAATAGCTGTCAGCTGATGTCTTATTATCACATCAAAATGGATTGAATGGGTGCAGGTAAAGAATTCTTTAGACGTTTGAATGACGTCGTCTTACTATAGGGAGAAGCACAATGCCTTTGTCTTTGAAGGTGGGAATGAAGGGATGTAAGAACTTGGTTTTGAAGAGATGCGGTTTATGCATGCAAGGAATGCTATAATAAAACTTTGATGCTACAGCTAGATGATAAGTGGAAAATTGGATCGAATGGATTGAATACCTTTAAGAAGAACGGGATGTAGAAATTTCGATAACACACAAAGAAAGTGCTTTGGATGTAAATTAGGACATGCTGAAGGCAAAGTATGAAGAGAAACTGAAGGTAGATAAGATGCTGATACTGAGACACAGAGACCTGGAGGCAGTAAATTTGGTGACCGAGATATTCTACACGAGGAGATGGATCAATGAAAGATGAGAAACGTGTCTTATTTGTCATAAACTTCAGTCCTACCGGTAATCCAAGCCAATATTGTGCATGGTCTTCACTGTAATGTACGTCTTTATCCGTATCCGCGAAATCAAGGAAGAAAAACAGCACTGTTAACATGGTGCCAAAAATGAGATAACCAAGGCCAACTGTTATTAACCCCCATTTACTTTGAATCGGTATCATGACTGCCATTTTATGTCTGGAAACTTAGAATTTATTTATGTTTATGTATTGCAGCTATGTGATGCCGATATACACTGCAAAGTAACTAGGATTGCTATATAGTTGTTATTTAAAAACAGCAGGTGTTTTTCTTAAGTAATGGATAAAAATGCATATTTTTCTGCAAGTAGCGTGTGGGAAGCAGCTCTCTGTGCAGGATGCACAGGAATGTTCCCTAATGTAGCTATTTTAACGCTTCAGAAAATAGAGATCGCTAACAGTCCGTAATATTGGTCACTTTGGGTCTTAAAAACTAAATACATTTGATAAATTATTTGGAGGAAGCTACTATTCGTCTAACCACAGAAAATCCCGAGTTTATTGATCAGCTTATAGGAGTACATTTTTGATATAAGAATATCCATAATTTGCAATTAATGAATTTACAACATAATGCATATATAAAACATGCAATCTCTATAATTGCAAAGTATCTTTGTCTGCCTGGTCATCTTCCTTAATCGCTTCTTTTCCAGTTGTTGGGGGCTGCTGTTTTGCCTCTTTGTCATCATCTGTCCAACATGTATGATAACCTTGCGTTTTGAAAAAATTATCGGACTCCTCTGTTACCTGGGTTGATACTGCAGATTGTGCATGCTTCCGATTACGTCTTTCGAAGTCCATTTCCGGTGTTTCCACCGACATCTGCAAAAAAAGCACCAAACGAAAATGTATTCAATCCACTGAAGGGAAAGGAGTTGTACTAGAGATTTCGTCATTTCAAATTAGATATTTTTATTACCCTGAACAATAGCCAGTTGCATATAAGGATATTACTGATACAAAGTAAAATAGCTATGATTGCTGCCACGGTTATTGAACCAAAAAGAGCTGACAGCCCTGTCGTTTTACTACATGTACCTATATATGAAGATAAAAATAGTTAGAATCTACAGCACTGTATAATATAATATTTTGTATACTGTACAAAAAGTTTGTTTTTACTTGAGCTGCCTTTTTCACAGACGTAGTTTCCATAAGTGACGTAGTAACTCCAATCAGGACCTTCAAATACCATGGCCACCACTGATAATACAAAACAAAGTATGCTACCTATTCTGCATGTCTTCACCTAAAAAATACGATGAAAATATAACCACATAGTTGTGGATGCAACAAAGCGCTGAGTAAGAAAAACCATGAGAAAATAATTTTTTTATTGTCGAGTACATCTACGTCCTCCTGAAAAACCTTATACAGCGCATGTATTTACTTACATGAAGCTCCTTTTGATCTGTACTCAAGTATATCATGAAAAAACCGAGAACAAAGTACTAAAATGAAATAGAAATAACAAATATATATACCGGTTATGACTTTACTTGTGTTTCCGGTTTTATCAGTCACCGTAACAAATACACTTTAACGTATACGGTTGCATTGGAATTTAAATTTGAACAAGACGCCGTTCTGGCGTTAACTCCGGCGCACGTGCCAGTCTTCAATATAGAGCTTCTGAACATAAACAATACAGTTCGCGTATTGTTTCGCATACATATTCGCATTTAGATGCCTTGCGAACCTAAATGTTCGATCGCGAAATTCAGAAGCACATCGCAGTATAGAAGTTCAATTGTTCAAAAATGTAAATAAACCGCATGATACATTCGCTTCGTCTTACACTTTGCCTTTGGAATTCGCGCTTATATATAGTTGTATTAAATCTTCGATCCTGTGCAAACTACGCGACGTGTCAACGCGCCCATACACGACCACATCATCTTGTTAAACGGCGAAATAGCAGCGATATTATTAAAATAGGACCGAGTCTACATGTATTAAATATATTCTTACCCCAATTCAATCTAAACTTAATCGAACAGCATAAAAAGAACGGTTTATTTGTTCCTCTTGGAGGAATTGCCATATCATGCGAGCGAAATCGAATCGCGCATTGGAAAATTAGCCAAAGCTGTGCACCACAACTCTTGGGAGATAAGACTGGGACGTAGATAAATACGATCACATACACTATTCAAATACTAGTATATTTCGCGCCATTACAGACTTGCGACGACGAAAAATAATAAAAAAAAAATAAAAAAAAAAAAAACAAAAACAAAACAAAACCGGGGCGAATTTTCAACTCCGTCGCTGACGCCGGAGTAACTAAGGTCTCATACTCATACTCAAATTTGAACTCATACTTTGAGTAGTAATGAGAAAACTAGTTGGTTTGTTCAAATTTATATAAAGATATTCTTCAAAAATATTCTGCTTTCAACTTACAGGTAATCCGACCCAAAACGTTGTTCCGCTCTTCCGTGGTTTCAAGCTATCTTCTTTCTCAGCATGAGTCATGGAGTCGCAAATTATGACCACAAAACCAAGAGGAAGGAAGGCAATACCAGAGAATAGAATGTATTTCTTCAGCGACTTTGTAATATCCATTATATGGTTATGGATGATATATTTCCACAATTGTGTTATTACCTCGATGTCTGGATGATGCCGTTGCACGGATTTTTTTATTGTTTATATTTTGGTATAGCATGCTTGTGGATTGCAGGTATACATTAGCAGGATAAAGACAACAATCTGCAATAGTCCTTTAATTAGGTTAGATAATTCAGTTAGATTAACAAAAAAGAATGGAGATTAGCAAGCTTTATATCTTGTAGGGAAGAGATAGTTTCTCTGGTAGCAAGCCACCTTTTAGGTTGAAGGTAGCAAAATGACATGCACTTTAGCATTTTCGGAAAAGTCATTGCTCTCGCTCCACCACCCGGGCAAAACTTTACCGAGCACTGAGCTTGAAAAAAGCTCTCCATTACCTTTCGGCTAATGGATTATAATGTTGGAAGAGTGCAAACTCATTCATCATATAAGTGCGTGTACGTGCTGTGCTCACTCTGACAGAGCTGTGGTGGAGGTTTCCTCCGGCTGGAAGGGAATTGCGTAACGACCTAATGAAGAACGAAATAACATCTCAGTATCACTGATAATACTTCCCGATTCGTTTTATTTAGAATATTGTAAAGGTAAGTTTTACTGCTCTGGCAAAATATTGTCTCTACATATCTACGATAAGGCTGAATTCCTAGGATTTGGCCAATTTTTAAATTCTAAATTTTAAATTTTAAATTTTAAATACCATCTCAATTGAACTGGGATACTAATATCAAATTAAACTTTCGTAGCTTTCCAGGGCTGAGTTTTGAAAAACTCGGCGAATAGACCGACTCATTTATATAAGAAGAGAAAATATGTCATCAAAATAATTTAATTTTTATACAACAATATTAGAAATAGATCAGAGATAAAATGAATCAGTCTTTAAATTTGTTCACTACTTCTGTGGATTCACAAAACCTAACTAGATTTAACAATGGACCTAAAATAAATCAATAGATCCAAGATCATGTAGCTAGAAACCAGCACTTTTCTGTCCTCACTAATGAACTCGGCGTCGCGACAGTTAAATATTCACAAAGCAGTAAATCCTCCATGGAAAACTTTCTAGAGTGTCCACCAACTGTTCTCGCTAAAGCCTCATCCATTGCTAGTCTTGCTATGAATTCGCTACGTTGTCTATCTAGCCAATGTTTCATTCTACTTTCACTAATGATAACGATGTTTTCCTCGGGTTTAAAAGGCCCCCAGAGCAATGCCTGTAACAAGCACACCACCTGATCGGGAAGAGCAGACCCATCACGAAGTCTTTCCGACGCTGTGCGAAGGTACCTTGAAAGAGTTGAGTGTCGGACTTCCGACGCATGAGTACCGTTCCCATTGTGATCTTGATGCAACATGGCAGTAAAAAGTTCTGAAATTGCTATAAAATCATTAGTATCACCGCTAAGTTCTGTCGGCGAATCATCGATCTTCGTGTACACGTGACTACCACGACGTTCCTTTGAGAGCGACTGAGACCTTCCAAAGTTTCCAAGCAAAAGTTGAAAATCATTAGTATGTTTGATCAAAAATAGGTTTCTTAGGTTTAGATTGCCATGGGTAAAACCAGAATTGTGTAAATGCGCAACACCTTTAAGGCATTGTAACATTAACATGCATACTGTTTTTTCGTATCCCAACGGGTCCTTGGAATGCGCGTCCTTTGACTGTGCGACAAATTCTACGCAGGTTTGAGAAGGAACATGATCGCTGATTGAAATTGTCGTGTGCAGAGGTGATGTGTCGTTTTCCATGCCTAATATAGAAGATCGAATTTCTCCACGAAAATAAGCCAGTACTCGCGAGACGTTTTCGTGAGATTGTACGCTCGTACAAACGCTGTAGTCTTGGTCGAACGGTGATTTTGTGTTCCCGTTTACTTGGGATTTGCATTTAATCTGAAAAATATATATGTGATTTTCTACGTTACACTTGTCTGCGCAAATTACATTTAAAATAGGTTGATGCAATAGCTATGGGGAAGTCAGGATTAAGGACGGACAGGGTTAAACCTGAAGCTGAACACAGTCGCATCGGAGGATGACGAAAAATGGGTAGAAACAGACAGATATGGATAGAAGATAGAAGAAAGATGGGATGATATTACGCATACGTTACCTTCGCAATATACTGTCCACAGCAGTTATTGGAATCCAAAATCGTCGACTCTTCTCTTAATCTCACTGGCAATGATACACTATCCTGATCTTCGGAAACCTTGGGCCACGATTCGGACTCAATTGCCTCAAAATCTTCCCAGCACGCACCTGCCAAACTAATCGTTGGTTTACGAAGCATATTTTGCCAGCATCGTAGTATGTCCTTTAGTACAATCAAGTGCATATCCGTGATGTTATTATCACGCAGGAAGTCGTCATCTAGGGAGTCGCAACTGCGGGACAGCCCCGAAGATTCTTCCAATGGTGTGCTATGTCGGCGTTCTTTATTTCGACGGAGCGATTCTTTTCGACTTTTGCGTATGGTAGCTATGTCCAGAGTTGAACTTCGTGGTATTGGCGTTGGTTTTTCAATTGACTAAAATTTCAAATTATGAGAAAGTGAGCACGCATTCAATTGCAAATGGTTGCTTAAAACTTCGTCAATTGACAAAAATAGCTGGAGAAGGCAAATGCATAAATAGAGGACTATTGGATTATAGATCACTGCTTGTACCGTAAATTCTCGAGCTCATAGATGTGGTGGATCAGTTATACAGTAAGTTATCGTGTTGATAAGTCTTGAAGAGAACTCAAATTGAAGAGGCCGAGTTTGGATAAGAATGGAAATTATTTATATAACTGGAATCCCTTCCAAATCAACTAATGCACCGTTCCCAGAAACTGAATATAACGCAATCGAATGTCTATCAGTGCTTTATTTTTTTATTATTTTTTTTCCCAATTTTTTTTTTAACATAGCTACTTGATTACTATTTGTGCTCAGCAATTATGCTACCAACTTATCATAATCATAAGCATATAAGCATTATTGAGCTTTGTGTTTACGTTCAGTACAATGGAATCCCTAATTTGTGTGCAGTCCAAGCTGTTATAATCCCTGACGTGCAATCCTTCATCATAAATCTAAGCCTTCAACGCCTTAACTAAATAAGAAACTGTCAATCCCTCGAAGATCGCTGATCCAAGACAGCCAAAAACGCAGAGGACACATTTAAAATCCCACCTGCGATCACCGCCTGCCTCACCCTCGCCCAAACGGAAAAGCTTCGTTGCGAAACATATAAACAGCTTTAAGTGAGCTACAATACTGCAAAGTGAAAATAATAGTGAATGCCAGCTCAAGGCATGAGTAAACGTGAACACCCTAGACACCCAGAATAATAATCCAGACTGAATATCGTCTTTCAACACCAATTCCGCCACAGATAAAAACAGTTCCGCCAAGATATATCGGGGTTTGATTGTGTTTTGCCCATTCTCGGCAAATAGGAAGACATTCTCTTGATTTGTCTCATCGGGTATCTGTATACTCTCACTTCCCTCAGCTGGGCCTAATGGCCCGTAGTGCTTGTAGACAGCGACGTAAGCACAGAGAAAATGATACTTTATGTAATTAGCATAAACCCAAAACAAAGCTGCCGTAAATATTGTGCAAAAAGCACAACTGAAACCGAAAAGAATTCTCACAGTAATACTGTCAGCTGGAACTCCTGAAATCGTCCCATTCGTTAGTAAAATGTTAAAACTATACCAATCCATGACAAGGTCAACGCCATGATAAAGAATCAATAAGACATAGTAGGCAATCTTCGATGCGGCATATAACAAGTCAAGATTCATAACTTGATCGATACTTTCCCTGTGTCCTAAATCGTTTGAAACTTTAGGACAATGACGAAGTCTTGAAATCAGAGTCGATACTTATCAAAGGAATGCTCTCGATATATAATTTATCACTGGAAAAACCACCAAAACAAACTAGACAGAAGCCAGTCGACCATGACGTTCTAGAGTCGTCTAAGTCTTTGGCAGGTTGACTAATACCGGAAGTTGGGCGTGTAATCAGACGCGCATATTGTTTATACAGGAAGGGACATGTATTAAAAATATGAATTAAAAAAATATCATCAAGTGAAGGAATTAAAAGTTAAATCACACCATTTACAATTCAAGTTAACCCTTCATTCTTCTTCAATCCTGTCTTTTGGATAAATAATTCAGTATATGCAAGAGGTAGTTTTTGATGTTTACGGGAAGAAAAAAGCAACAACTTGCAATCTGCATCTAAATAGTTGGTAAACAATTCTTACCTGCAATACGGGTCTGTTCGGAATTTTCGGTTTTAATTTCAGCGTACTTGGTCTACGTGGAACCTCTGGTTTAGGCTTCCCCAGGACTTTGCCTATACTTTCCTTTTGATCGTCGGAGTCTGGTGTCGTTACACTATATATGTGATCTTCTGGTGTGACTTCACCGGATCGATCTTTAGCGGTAATCTTTAAAGTGCGCGCTTCACATTCAGGAGTTTGGATAGGGGATGCGCTCGAGCTTCCAGAACCGTCGGGTGGAGTTGGTAAGGGACCTAGTTCAGGTATTTTATTGAGACTAATTTCTTCTTCGCGTTCCTTCGTTAGTTGAGATAAAGAGGGTTGTACGTAACCACTACGTGGAGGTTTTCTTGGGACCGGCAATTTTTCTGTAGTATCGACCAAGGATGGCGAGATGGGAAAATTGTAATACAATCGATCACCGGGGTGGTCTGTATCTACTAGAGGTAATCCTGTGAACTCCGGATGGAAACTAAGTTGTTCCATAGGTTCTTCGGGGTCTTTCGTGGTCGGTTCACACTCCACGTTATCGGGTTCAACCACCTCCACAGCAGATTCTCCAGCAATATCGTCGGTGGCGAAATATGAAATTGTTTTTTGTTCACGGTTCGAGTAGTCAGTAGTTAATCTAGTTTGATACAGACTTGTGAAGTCACTAGGTGGACTTATTGCTAATTCCTTCTTTGTCGTCTTTTTTGTACCCGGTATTTTAAGTGTACTAAGCGCCTTTTTGAAAAACGCGCTCGTTTTTGATGCCTTTGCTGTATCTTCTTTGCTCTTTTCATCATTTGGTTCGATGGAGGAAAATGTCGTGGAATTTTCAACAGAATTCTCACTGCCTGTTTTTTCTTCACAAAGAGATTCCACCGGCCTTCTATTAAACGGCGATTGCAAAAGTGAGACAGTCATAGAACGCTTCAACTCCATAGGCGAGCTCGGGTCAGTATTACCCCGAGGAAACATCTCGGAGACAGGTCTGGTAGAGGAGACTGAAAAATTTAAAGTTTTCAACAAGAATGAGATGATGAAAGTTACATACCATGGTCGAAAGAATAATTGTGTTGTGACATAGGATCTAAATATTCGGGGCTCACAAAATGCTGCTCATTTGGAGGCCATGACTTGATAAAAAATATTAAGATTGTACAGTACATCCAAAATTTACCTACCTCTTTGCGCTGGTGAAGAAGAACGAGGTGGAGGGGGCCGTGGTGCTGAACGCATTGGACGAGGATTTTTGTGCGGTGATGTGGAACTGCGCCGAGTTTTTGAACCGCTTGGCGGGCTCTGTCGACGGGATATGTGACCAGTAGCTGTTGACATTGATCGCTCTGGCACTGTAAAGTGTAAAGAAATTTAGAACAATTTAAATTTCTGGATTTCTGATCCAAAGTAAAGCAAGATTAGTTCGAATATTGATCAGTTCGAATATGGAATGTGTACTGTCTTCAGGTTCTCGAACTGGATATTTTGCATTTACTGGCACAATTCAAACTCCAAGAAACCATCCACGACGTGTAAAAGCCATATTCTATGAAATATATTTTCTTTATGCGCCTGTTAAAATAATTGACTCCAACAATTTTATGCCAAGCGATATCAATACCTGCAATTTTACGGGGGTATGTTATCATAATAGTGTGCCAAATAATGTATAGCTCAAGGGAACGATTTCGATTCCCCAAAATATAACAATGTTTGATTATTGTTACGGGCGACGCCCTAACAATACCAAAGCCAGCGAACTTATTTCAGAACAAAAGGTAATGGCCGTATTTTGTCTTTGATAATGAAAAAATTTCTGACATTGTTGGCAGCATTTTCTCAACATGATGACCAGAATTGAAACTTTGGAACAATGAACTACACAAGAACATGGAAATACCTCCAATTTAACATTTATGAGGCAAATCATCTGGTAATTATCTAATAATAACATTGGCATTAATGTTTCACTGATGACGTCAGTATTACCGTTCCTTACAATGGTTTACCTCAGCGGGGTATTATGCAAACAAAAGGCTGCACTTTGCCAAAGGTGCACACTGCAATATAGTTACTGGTATCCAGCAGCGTTTTCACCACTACATGCAAATGTGTATTGTGTTACGTTTTCAAACATTGATAAATATGTTGAACCCTGCCTGCTCTTGTACCGCAACAATAATGCGTTGACCTTGACTTCAAGAAACAAAGAAAGCATATTCTGCCAAAAAATCGAGTGTTGTATGCATGTTATTTTAAGTATATAGCACCAAGGCGGTTGCACTGAATAGAAGCCATTTCATATGTGAAACGAACTTGCTGTATCTTAACACATCTTGTAAAAGCAGATTAGAAAAAGTGGTTATCGGAGTATATCTACGCTTCGACAAATGTCTCAAGAATTTCACGTTGTGAAAAGTCAACTATTTACGAGTGATCATAGTTAACAATCATACGTAAAATTCCGCGCTTATTATTTTTTTAAAAAGACAGCAGTGCTTGACCTTCAAAGCTATCTAAGTCTTATGGCTTGATATAAGTCTGTGTTGTATAAGTACTTTGTCCGCAAACAACCTGGCCGTCTTATTTGGTATCTACGGAATTCCAAGAGGTTTTGTATAGATAAAACAGTCATGCAATGCACCAAAACAATAAATTGAGATGAAAATAAGGATTTCTTCTTCATTCTTAAAATTCCTGGTACAAAGTCAAAGACAATTATCCGATGTGCGAGAACTGAAACTACACATCCGTCATTGTGTCATCACTAACTGGTTTACCATAAAGCGATTTTTTGAGTTTACAAAAAGCAAAATTATATACTAGAAGAATACAATTACGGGACGTCAACCATCTGAATACTATTTATTAAATATTGTTACCACACGTTCACTTTGATTTGTTAACGTTTGTCTCACGTTACAAAAAAATTCCTTTAACTTTTTAAGCGTAATAATTTCTAATCTTCAAATTATACTAACAGTTTTAGGAAGTACTCATTTTCATTTTCGAAAAGTGGACCATATTTGGAAGTGGCACATATTATAACGACTTCATAAATCCCTAATCTGAATAACTAGGTGGGCGAAATCCTATTATATGAACGGATAATTCTAGGTTTTCAAAAGCCGATTTTTTTCGTAATTATTTATTGCGGTATTTTGCACATCAAATTATGACCTTTCTGGACAATATGATGAAGTGCATGACCATAAAAAGGACAAATCGCAGCCAGATGTTGCCAGGCCCAAGGTAATCTTGGTTATCAGTAATGATTTATCGCCAGATGAAACAATTTCCTTATTACCGTGCATCTATTTATGTGAATTGGCTGTGATCTAAGAAACTTTGGGCAAGAAATTAACAACTGATGTCCTGCTAAAATGCGGTGTCCAAACTATGATTTACGTTGGGTTAGACTATGCCGCGAGGAGTACAACATGAACGATAGCATAGAATACTATTTACGGGTCTTATAAAGGCCCAAGCATTAATTGCAGTCTATTTCATGAAAGAGTTTTATAAAAAAAGTGTCAAAGAAAAAAAATCAACGATTTGGATTGATCTTTCCAAATAACAATAAAAATACACAAAGTAATCGATTTTTTGTGTTGCAGACACATTTAGTACAAATATCAAATGCACTATTTGTAGCTACAGAAAATAATATTTAGCTCTTTTACTCGAACTATATATAGGTTTTTGATACACTTTCAGTTTTCACATAAAAGCAATAAAAAAGCCAATATAGATGCTTAGAATATAACAGGTTCAATAGAACTATTCAAAATTTCGTAGCCACTTTGTCTCAGATTTTCTAAAGATTTGCAGCCTTTTGTTTGTAGAATCATCCAAAGATTAACAAAATATTAGGAGAACAATATTGTCTGATGCTAATGTCACCGGAGACACATCAGCAACAGGGAAGTGTTGTTTATGTCTAATATGATTTATCAATACAGTCCACATTATCTTCGTAGTCGTAGAGCATAGAATTATCAAGCTGAAATATATTGCTGACTGCACTAATTATCGGCTTCGTATCTATTGCCGATCGATATACACTGTTTGACGCTATGTTATCGGATTTTAGTGATGATTTACATATCAACGAAATTGGTTATACGCTCATTAAGTCATGCTCTATTTCACTCACATGTAGACGGTTGACGTTCCCAAGAATTTCTTACATTTTATGACATTTAACTAGTGCAAAGACAAAACTTTAAAAATTGTGCGGTATAGAAAGTGAATTTTTTTATTCGAAACATCGGCTTTCGAATAATTTGATTAATATGACGGAAAACGGTCATAGGAAATGCCTGTTGCACACTTAAAAATCTCAAAACATCGCACCAAATGTCAGATGTAAAAATTGCGATTGAGCAATTAGAATTACGTTAAAAAAAAACTTAGATTTAATCATTATAAATGCTCGCGAATGAAGATGAATTTTCGCTTCATATAAGGGAGAATTGATTACATTCTTCAGAATAAACTATGGTGTATAAATGAATGACCCATTGAAATTTAAATCAGCCGTATAACCTAATTGTAGTAATTCATCGATGCGACACAAATTATCTCTAATTTCCACAAAGGTTACGATAAGTTTGGGAGACCCAAATTTACATCAGTTTATATATTTTAGATAGTATATATTTATATACAACTTTTCAGTAATTTTGACTAAAATTTGAGCATTTCCTGTTTGGATTTTTGGTCTGCCTGCACAAATTGCGGGCATTATTGTAGCACTAAAATGAAATAATTTCTTATTCATAGTTCACATAAGTATTGCCGCCATAGGGCATATTAGTCGGACCGATTTCTATGGACTGCTACTGTAAGACCTATTTTTAGCACGTTATCATGAAAAAGCGATCATAAAACTACATTAGATATCCTGCAGGTGTGTTCAAAGAATGGGATGATAAGTTGCATGTGCACAATATACAGCTATCATAAAAAACAAAGACATGCACTAGCTTCTTATAGGCGGCAATATACTAACTCCATTATATTATTTCTAAACATGAACTTGCATTATTGCATTGCATGTTATATGCCTGAATATTTAAAACAATATCATAATTTGTTTTTCACCCCTGTTTTAATTAGTTTATTTACCAGAAATATCAAACAAATCATCAGTTATAAATGAAAATTGAAAAGGAAGTTACTGCAATATGAAAGAACTTGATATTAGTAACATCCCAGAATATGATATTGTTGACATGTTGATATCCATAGCTCTATATTTTGCAACCTATTGGCAACCTGTTGTTGATGGCTCAGAAACCTAATGTTAGGATATTAAAAACCTATACTTAACAGAAATTTCTTTTTTATGTCACGAAAGACTGTCTGTGATGTCTGCACATGGAACATGCGGCAACTACCACAAGAAGACAGAGTTTCCAACAATACTTTATGACTAATGTGAACAAGCACATTGCATCCTTATCTTTGTTAATGTTTAACTTTTAGACCTCAGTAGTCTAACAGTGAAACTTGCTCAACCCAACATTTGGTTTATTTTAATGCTAGGTGATCTTACCCTTCATTAGTGTGTTTAGACTTAGGGTTAATACCTGAACAAAATCTCCATTGTGAAGATCTAGCTAGGTTTAGCTACTTTAGCAGTCTCATTACAATGAAGATTTTGGGGACTGGATCCTTGTTATTAATAATTTTGACTGGTGATTTTAGTTACAACTTGTTTAAACTAATTCAGAGAATTTAACAAGAACCATGTTGATATAGGCTTTGATATAAAAAAAAATGCTTTACAAGATGGAAGCTTCTATACAATCGCTAACCATTAAAAATAGGACACCTGTTTAAAGGTACATTGCACGTCAATGGATTCTGGGTGAAGTAACCGTATTGATAGTGCCTTCAATCATGCCAAATCCTTAACAGTCTTCTAGAATTTATCGTCATACAAATGACCAAATACAGTCTGCTTCAAAGACGATTAAAATACCAGATAAAAGGTCAGGGAGAAAATCTGCCATTAAACTGACATTAAATATTCAAAACACAACAAGTTAGTGCATGTATTCACAATATTTCACACCATCGAAATTATAACTGAGCAATTAAAACTGAAACACCGTAAACATAAAATCATATACTTACGGTCGGCACTTTCATTTGCTTTTGAGTTCTGTACAGTACCATCTTGTTGTAATTGTGCCAAATCACTCAGAATTACGCTCTGTCTGGGACGAGGAATTGGCTTGTCTTTAACGGGTAATTCTAGTGCAGTAGCCGAGCTGAAACACGCCGGATCAGACTGGCTGTGAGTTAAGTTTTTTCTCCTCGCTTTTGGGGGTAACTTTGGTCGAAAATCACTTGTTTCTTCAGTTTTGTCATCTAACTCCACGTCCTTATCGTTTGGGTCAGGTATATCGTTATAGAAATCTCGATGGGCATCCTCTGAACCGTTGTGTACATAATACGGTTCTATGTCTTCCAAACTTCTCTGCAGTTCGTCCAAGTCTACAACTTTATAGGGTAATATCATTTCTGGTTCTTCCTTCGACGGAGTAGGAATTTGTTGCTGACTTTGTCGAGTTGGAAGCGGTGGCGGCTCTTCGTGGTCTGTGACCTCCATTTGATGGGTTTCGAATTTTAAGACTCTCATAGAATTATCCGGTGCGAGTGATTTTGTGTTCTCGTAGGCATGTTCACCAGATGTTCTTCTGATTGATGGAACTAACGCATCACTCAGATCGAAACTATCCCGTATTTTTCCCCACGATTGCCTACCAGAATCCTGAGATGATGCACTGCTCGATTGACTGCTTCGCTTGCTCCCTACGCTAAAGCGGCCGAAGTTCAGCCGACCAGCAAACGAGGCAAGCGACAGAGTATCAGGCGAAATATTTCCGTAATGCGAACTCGCGCTGCTACTTCTATTGCTGCTTGAATTCGAAAATGTGTCCGGGCTTGACATACATTCATATTCATTTTCGTATTTGGTTGAATTTCGCGGCGAATTTTGCCGGTCTATCGAATCGAGCAAGGGCCTCCGACGGACTACGATCCCAGTACGATCAGCTTCCGTGACAACTATACCTTCATTCACAGACATATTTGTATAGACAGGTACTATATGATTCGTTTGAATGCCATCATTTAATTCCGGCGTTCGATATTCGTATTCCCGCTTGCCGACCAACGTAGATTCGATATTGTGGGAGAAATTACCGAATGCTGGTCTTCGACGTCCGAGTGCCGTTTGAGTGTCTGAGGCAAAGATGCTGGACGCAGTCGAATTAGCATTGTCACGCTCCGTTGCCGTCTCTCGAATTCCTTTGCAACCATTACCAACGTTCTGATCGCCGAATTTCACAACCATGTTGCCTCGCCTGTGCGCTGTTACTACTCTTTGGTCTTATACTTCAAATCTTATTGGATTTGATCCCAGTTTTTTTTGTCTATATCCAACTTATCTTCTCTTTAATCTCTTATTGTTGCTAGCCAGAACTCTGCGAAATCACATGGCGCTTCCGTTCGCTAAATCTTTATCCAAACACCAAGAATACACACCGTTTTTGGCTCGGTCCACTTATTCTTTTCAACTTTAATTTGGCGACAAAAATAGTTTCTTAGCGCAATTTGACTCCTCACACCTAGAACATGCTTTGTTGTAAAGATCTGAGGAACTTTATAACACAAGTCAACTATTGAGGCTATTGTTATCTGACACTTATACACGCTACGTGAGTATTTGACGCACTTCATAAAAGAGAGCCGACCCTTTTCCTCTTTCTGCTTTCAAATCTGTGTTTTGTGTGGGTCCGTTTCACGAACTTTGCTCGCCCCTCTCTTTGGTAATGTGACCGTATGCTGCTTTTGACGTCCGTATAAAGTAAAAAATAACAAGCATCGTATTTCGTGTTGGTTAACTGGGGCTTCGGGGTGTTTTTCTAAGCTAAATAGTTATCAACAACATGCACATGTCTCTTAAGCGCTTTCGTCTGTCAACGCAAATTTTAGTCGAATTGCCAAGAATACTTCATGTCGGATTCTTGAATTCGAACCTCTTCTTCGTCGAGAACAGGTCTCTTAATTTATGAATTTTCGCTTTGTCAAATTTGACATAAGCAGATAGCATGTTGCTTTTAATAGCACGAGCGCGGTATTTTTGATCAACTAATAAAGGCCATCTTGAATTTGTTTTTGCCTTCTGTGTTATCATTAACCATATGTTAACGAAAATTTAAGTGACTAAAACAAACGTTGTAGCATTGATTACAGGATTTAATGATATTTGCCTTACATCAATGAATTAATGGTATTTTTGCTTGATTTACCAAAGATCAATGAATCATACAACAACAATATAACTTTATGATATAATAAATGATCCATTTCCTTTAATCACAAATTAAAAACGTCAACTATTTAAGAGGTTTGGCTAGCGCACAGTTCACTAAGATTCTTTTACTGCGCGTCCATCGAGAAATGATATCTTTCAACTACGAGATATCGATAGTGTCAATTAATCAAGTTAAGGGTTAGTTAGCGCGATATGTCAATAACAATTCTCCCAAAATGACCTTGCGTCCCATCTTCTTAATGTAATCTATATAAGGTTGTCGGCAAAATGTTGACCGAATATTGAAGCCAATACTTCACTATTTATCTGCCTTTTATGATCCACTTGATCACCAATCGAGACATAAACGGATAAAACTATATTGATGGATCAGTTATCCTCTCGCTTCTACATTTTGTGCACTCCTAGCCGGTCGGGAAATCGAGGGTATAAGCTAGCGGAATACTTCATGTAGTAGGTCACAGAGCGACTTACGACCATCAAATTGTCCCCGATTTGGACGAAGCTGAATCCCGGCCCGGAATAGTCTAGGAGGCTGAATCTAGAATAACCCAATCAGAAATAAGATTGAGAACCAGCGGCCGTAATATAATATTTGATACCAGTCCCTTTTCGTATAAGATCGAGTACAGGTGTCCGGAACATTGCATTGTGTAGGGAAGTGATAAACCCGCAAATTCTTGACAGGTGGTTGGTCGTCTTTGAAAGGTCACTCGCTATCACGACACAAAGCAAAATAAACCTTAAGTACAAAAAACAACAATTCAACTGCAAATTAGAATATTCGTGATTCTCTGTGGATTTTAACGTCAAGGTTTCCTATTCACGACTTTAAGAGGTAATATTCAATTTAATAAAAACGTCTCTGATTTAATATTTGATAGAAAAAGTATTAATTCCATGGATATTATAGTATATACTCGCATAACAGATTTGTTCATATTGGACAATAAGTAGTTAAATACTTTGTTTTACTGGCGTTAAAAATATACAATCTACACTATTTTGTTGGGATAAAACGTCTAAGAATAAGTACAATAAAAACTGCAATTTTCCATGCAATCCTTATACTTTTTGACCCAACAGGAGGACAATATATTAACATTAACAATTAACAATTTGCAATACGGTAAATCGAGATCAAGGCGAGATGGCTCGTTATAATTCTATATGTTTTATTTACACTTGAATTTGTCTCACAAGTAGCTACAGCATATCATTATAGTTTACCATCTAATCTATCAGAATTCAGAAGGCAGATTGAAGCTTTCCGTAGTCCACAAAGGCACTCAAGTTTGCCAATCACATGTTCCAGGAAACTTTTCTACAATCTACTTTCCCCATTTTTCCTAATTTATTAATCATGCAACCAAATTCACCTCTTGTCTTAGATAAAATGTGGTAAATCCTAGTTGGACGAACGTTTGAGGGCGAGTAGTGAAAATATTGGCATAAATGTGCTTTGAAACACAGCAAACGTGGGGTTATAGATTGTAAACGAGAGGCAAAAGTGCAGAATAAAGTGATAGAAACTACCCAAGTAATCTTGAAGAAAAAGCCGGGCATCATAGAAAAGTATTGAGAAAACACTATGGCATCGCTGTGGCCCTCTCCTTCGGGAAAATGGACAAAAATTAGTTTTTCCGACGATCTTAATTCTCGTGCGTATCGCGAAGACGTCACGAAGTGCGTGTTGCATAACGACAGTGATGTAGACAGCGACGAAGACGACGCATGGATGTCGCAGCTCGAAAAAGACTACGACAGTTCCCGACGATGCCGAAGGCGTCGGACATGGACAATTTACGAACGACGCGTTACGACAGCTTTAAGTGTGTTTGTAATGACCACTGTTGCATTGGCATTTTTGATTTTGTACAAAAGTCACCTCAGGTGAGTTTAGGTAATCTCTCTTGACTCTGTTGTTGTACGATATTAGCTGCTAGTCGTGGAAAAAACCTAAACATCATTTATTCGTTTAGGCTACCTTTCTTCCACAAAGACGATCCCGTCTGCCTAACTAGAGCCTGCGTTCAGGCAGCAAATGAACTTTCAAAATCTCTCAATGATCAAGTCAATCCATGCGATGACTTTTACGAGTACGCTTGTGGGACATGGGAACGAGACACATCAATCCCACCTGGTTCTTCTAAGTTTACATCATTTTATCAAATCTCCCAAAAGAACCAGCTGATTTTGAAGAGGATACTGGATCGTGGAGGGTTGCAGGCTCACAGTAGTTCAGCAGTGAGGAACGTCGCTACATATTATACTTCATGTCTTGATCAGAAGATCATCGAATCTAGAGGAGCAAAACCACTGCAAGATCTTATCAAGCTCGTGGGCTCATGGACAGTGACCAATACCGCATGGAATCCCGAAGGATGGAATTTTGGCCAAGCGCTGACGCAGATTCACAAACTGAAGAGCATGCCGCTGTTTTATATGTTTGTTGGCCCGGATGATAAAGATTCATCTCGCAATATAATACAGGTAAGTTAGGGACTTGACTTCTCCGTTCTCACTAAACTCTGGGTGCACCCGTGAACGTATAATTGTTGCCTATATAGATACAACAAGCAGGAATAACGCTGGCTGACGAGGAGCATTACGAGAAAAAAGACAGTGAAAAGGTGTGTGTGCTACACTCAGTTTAAGTGAGATTAAACGTAGAATTGATCACCACATCCTTGAGCAAAACTATATAGCGAGACTTTCGATGCGCCGGAACATATTTCAGTGCCGAACTTTCGATCTCTTTTTCAGTTGATCGTAGGTTATAAAGATTTTATGGTGAAGACGGCGATGTTGCTTGGGGCCAACAACAAGGCAAATGTCTTGAAGCAAATGAATGAAGTTTTACAGTTTGAGAGAAGTTTGGCGAAAATTTATGAACGGAAAGAAAAACTGAAGAACAGTGAAAATATTTACAATAAAATGACGATAGCGGATTTACAACAAATGGCTCCATCGGTGAGTTGAAAAAAAATACAACGAAATTTTGAGAATTGTCTTTATTTTCAAGCTTTTAACTATAATCTCAAATCGATTTAATCTTCTGCCCAGGTTTTACCATTTTACCATTAACAATATTTCATGCAGTTTCAAAAAACTAGACTGTCATTACTCATTCATTACACTTTAGATCCCATGGATGGATTATATGAACAACATATTCAACAGTCCGGTCACGTTTTCCGAACCCGTTGTTGTCTTCACACCGCATTACCTTAGAAACATGTCCGAATTGGTCACAAAAACTGAAAGAAGGTGAGAGAGATAAACACATAAACAAGTCCAATGCATAGACCAACTATATCAAAGAATACTTGCTGTATATTCTTGGAGAAATTTCTTTCCATTAGGATAGCATTGAATTTTGCATTACTCGAAGTCCATTGTTGATGGACACGAGACAGAGTTTTTATTGAATTCATTTATGAATATTTACCATATAGGGTATTAGCGAATTATATGGTATGGCATTTGATAAAGCCCTTGGTACATTTACTGTCCCAGCCATTCAGAGAAGCACACGATGCATTTGAATTGATCGAGAAAGGATCACAGCTCTCTTCGCCATCAAGTTCCGAGTGCGTAGCTAGGAGCGAGTCCTTGTTTGGTTTTGCCACCGGAATGTTGTACGTTAAGGAAAGACACGGCAAAGAAGCCAAAGCTGAGGTATTTGCCACATAAAATAGCATCAATGATCATATGATTATCTGTAACATTGAACAATAACTCGATCATTATGATCATCAATATCTTCATCGGTCCATCATTATGATCATCAATATCTTCATCCGTCCATCATTATGATCATCAATATCTTCATCATTTCCATCACTTTCTTTTCCCGTTGTTTTCCCAGCAACAACTTTTATAACATCTTTATTAGTATAGAGTCAGGTAACAGCTATTCACTCAATCTAACGAACGAAACATTGTATCAATAGGCTTCGGAAATGATCAAAACAATTAAACAAGCATTTGAACAAAGTATCCCAAGAGCTGACTGGATGGACGATCGTACCAAGGAAAAGGCATTAGAAAAAGTAAGAAATGAAGAGGAACGTTTATCTAGAGGAGGCAAAACATATGATGTAGAAGATTTGAAAAAATGCTCAAAGTAGTATAATTCTTTCCATACAAAACCGGCTTGATTTGCTGTCGTGAGGGTAGGATTAATAATACATGAAGTGTTTCACTCTGTTTAGTTAAATGCTGTTATCGAAATGATTGGTTATCCTTCTTGGATCCAAGATGTTGCAAAGCTTGACAAATACTACTCAAATGTATGGACTAAAGTTATACTGTTTGAACTCCAAGCAAAGCATTTGACTGAATGAAATGTTTGGATCTTGTTTCATTTTAGCTGACAATGAAAAAAGATATGCATTTTGAAAATTACTTGGATGTTCGTAGATTTTATCATGCAAAAATGATGAGTAAACGTTCTAAGTTGGTAGAACGAAACGAGTGAGTTGCCTCACTTATTTATGATGTGATATTCGCGTGACTTTCCCCCTTTACTTCGTTGAAATAACCAAATATTTCCATTTTCATCTCAGATGGCATCTCACACCGTCTGAAGTAAACGCGTATTATAATACGCCCAGCAACTATATCGGTAATTCGATGAATTAACTAATTAGTAATTGATGAAATGGTTTATTAGTCATGCAGTTTTTCCTATCAATTAACAATAATTACAATATCGAATTCTGGTTTTTAGCATTTCCACTTGGTATACTACAGCGGCCGTTCTTTGAACCTCTCTGGCCCAAGTACGTCCGCATTTTTTACTAATATTTCAAATATTACCCTTGGGACTAATTCGTCTTATTTTAAGAAGCTAATCAGAACTATGAACATTGAGATAAGAACGGTATTGTGATGGATCCGTGGTCACTTTGTTTCAATAATACGATTAACTTGTCCTAATTGATGTGGAACTATTCTTTTTGCTATACATTTCAGGTATTTAAACTATGGAGCAATTGGAGTGATTATGGGCCACGAGTTAACCCATGGATTTGATAGTCACGGTAAATATTTTATCTGTATAGCTTTTTATATATGTACTTATTTCATATATGTTTTGACGCTTCTATAAAACTTAACCCCAAAACCCGATGTATAGAATATCAGCGTGATAATACTTTCACCTACAGGCAGCAAGTTTGACAAATATGGAAATCTCAATAATTGGTGGGGGAATGGCTCCCTTGATCGGTTTCAACAGCGAACAAAATGCATGGTAGAACAGTATGGGAATTTCACCTTGCACAATAAACAGGTATAATGAAACGAATTATTCGTTTCTGTTGAAAATGCACAATTTTCCAAAAGATTGGAATTCCTAACTGCAACGTATTTAGCAATGTTAAAGACTTATCTCATCATTCTTCCCAGGTCGACGGAGGAAAAACTTTAGCAGAGAATATCGCAGATGATGGCGGACTCAAACTTGCCTTCCAGGTATTAACACAAGGCATGGCAACGGTCGTATCTTTAAGATTCAATGATATCACTTTTTATTTACTATGTTATTGCGTTAAGGCTTACAAACATTGGTTAAGACGTCATACGAATGAACGAAAATTACCATCATTTGATCTGACGGCAGAACAATTATTCTTTGTCGCGTTTGCTCAGGTATGAACGGGCAAAAAGCCTGCTATATATGAAGGCTTAAAAACAACGCTGATACACGTGAATGACTCTAGAATCTACATCAGCAAAGCTCACAATAGTTGTGTTTATATTCTATAGGTCTGGTGTTCTTCAAGCACTGAAAGCAAAGCTAACGAGTCGTTACTCACAGACGATCATAGTCCAGAGAGAATAAGGTGAAATTCTAAGATATTTCGAATGTGTTATAATCTAGAACAGATCTTACCTTGGAGTTTTATGGCCAACCACTTAGAAAAGACGATGTGACCATGTTTAGCAGGTTTGAATAGTGCCATCCTGCATCTATTTTAATTCCTCGAAGATCTTCGAGAGTTTAGTTGTATCTATCCCGTTACGATAAGACAAAGACCTTTTAGTTCATTTAAATCTTCCTAGCTTCAACCATACAAACAACAACGAACCTTAAAGGCACCACCGCTTTTAATTATGTTTTAACCAGGATGATTTGTTTTTGAATAAGTGTATATTGTTCAGTATATGCAAACAAAATATGCACATAATTTAGCAGCAAGACAAAAATATCTACTCGAGTTTACCCTTTGATGTTTTTCAACACAAAGGGGAAAATATCCTTTTGTGTTTCATGCGGTTTACTAGCTGACCATTTCAGCTTGTTTACTGCATGGTCGATGAGAGAGAATGTTCTACGACTACGATCCATTCTCCGACAGACAAAGCATTGACTATCGACAAAGAACTTCATACAATAGATTACGAATATAACAACCAGGCTTAAAGAGCAGTTTACCGGCCAAAATGATTTCTTTGAAATACCACGAAAAAGGTTTCAATCCGAATAAGAAATAACACTATGCATTATTCTATATTCAGGGTATTAGCTGCCATTCAAAATTCTCAAGACTTCGCAAATGCGTTCAAATGTCCTGGAGACAGTCCGATGAATCCCGTTCATAAGTGTCAAGTTTGGTGACACAGATTGAACGTTTCTGACGCCCGGTTAATTTACACTGTCGACTGAAGTTCCTGTGTTCATAGTTGAAAATTTGCATTGATAAATCCCAAGGATTTGACGATTTAAATTTCCAACTGTGATCACAGAAAATTTGATAGTGTAAACTGGGCCTAACTTTGCAAAATGAATCTTAGAATTATTGTATCATAAATTTTGGCCTTTGGAACCAGACGTACGGTATTTGTGTGAGAGGTATAGAGATGAAAAGTTTTTAAAAATCAAGAAAAATAAAAATAAAGTAATATAAAAATAAAATATAAAAATATATAAATAAAAGTGCCAATTTAGAAAGGAATATAATTTATTAAATATATTTAAAAGATCAATATATTGATTAGACGTGAGCCCGAACTAAGCCCGGACGAAGCTGAAATATAACTTAAAGTCAAATAAATTGTTGAAGCAAATCGTTAACTCAGATTACCCGAAGAACGATGCTATTGTTATGAGAACGAACGTGAAATTCAAGAATGAAATCCCTACTGGACAGTGCAAAGCTACACGGAGTTATTAGAATTAGGTCGTGCACAAGAGTACCCACTAGTGCAAAAAATGGATGAAAATCGATGAAATAATTTTAATAAACGGACTGTGACTGGTTGGCTAGTCGTAGTAACCATCGAATCTGTCGTCGCTAGGATCTTCGACATAAAACTCCTGGTGAGCTGGCGCTGGTAGGCCACGGTTTTCATAGTACGGTTTCTCGTCAACATACTGTTCAATATAACCGTTATAATACCTTTCCTCGACGTATCCTCCGTTCTGCTTCCGGTCATCTCTGTAGTCGATATAGGAGGGTTCCCTGTATTGCGGTGGCGCTTGTATGTATCTATCTCCGTGCTGGTATGGATCATTTTCAATGTATCGTCTTTCTTCAATCCTTGTCATCATCATGCTGTTTGGATTTGAAACAGGCAACACGTATGCCCCATGGTACATTCCACCGCGATATTTCTGAAGGAAAAAAATTGAAAAAAATTTCCTGCTATCATTCAAAAGAAGAAAATCAAGTTCACATTATTCAAAAGAAGAAAGTTATAAAAAGGCCTTAACGTTTTTCAAACGCATAAACAAAGCTGATTTAAAGAGTCGTTGCTACGCTTTAACGTTCTGCATGGAAGTCTTGAGTATCTATGCTATGGAGAGAGAATGGTACGTAAAATCCCCTTACCTCTTTTCCACAACACACCACGACACAGCCGAGTATAGATGCAATGAAAGACAGAATGAATAGGACAATATAAAGTATTGTGACTGCAGCGGTGGCATGTAGCACACCATCCACGTCGTCACAATCTACTTTCCCTAAACGGAATTAAAAAAACGCAATTGCTGTTGATGGATACTTGACTGCATTAAAATTGGAAACAAATTGCAATGTCTGGTCGGCTTGGCTTGTCCATGCATCTTCCAGGCACATTTTTGATGGTGAAACAAAAATTATAGTCTTGGACATGAAGCACCTTTCAGCAGGTCACAAGTGCACATGAGATATACTACTTACAGCCATTATACTTGAGGTCGCATACACATACTCCCAGAATATCTTTAGCATTTTCACAAATGGCGAAGAGCGCCCAGAACCACGCGGCCCATGCCGTTCCTGCCAAGGCGAGAAGTAACCCTAACACATGTACCCCAATCGCCGCTGCAAACTACTCCAGGACAAAATAAAAAAGTGATATTTTTAGAATCAATTTGATTCAACCTGACTCCAGGTAAAGTAAAAGATAAAGTCTAAAAGATATCTTACCCAACTACGATATCTACCAAACCCTGCAACAATACTTACGGCGCTAGAAATTACGAACTGAAAAAGAAGATTTGAAGAATGCAAAAAATTTAACATAAACAATACAGAACTTAATGGAGCGTTCGGTTATAATTGATGTATACTGAGAAATTCAGGTTTTGTTGTCTAAAATCAGTAAAGCTGTAGGAAATTTGGACGGAGAATTAGATATATAGTTTCCTACTGATGTAGGATTATAGGACACTCCGAAGTACATCGAGTAACGCGTGCTTCTTTGTTTAGATTTTGCGAATTATGATTTGCTAGCTTAATTTCCATACGGGAAGCGGAACCAAATAATATATATCAGATACAGTGTTTAAAACCGAGAGAAATAGAAATCACCTGTACTAAAATTAGACATGATTATGTGAACAACTATGACTATGTATTGTTAGACTGGAAACAGTTTGAAACTCAGTGAACTTATGAAGTCTGTTAACTCGCAGCCACCCGCCACATCCAGTAGTGTAAATATAATAGACTGTCAAATGAAGGGTAGCTATGGATAGTTGATTTAGACTAGATACACAATGTACCTCTCGATATAAATAGGGTAAATACAAGGTGGACTCCGGTTAAACATATATCGAAAAAGGGCTCACAATTGTATTCATTTTAGTATATATTAACTTAATATTAAGAATACATACATAGACTGCCCAGACTCCCATGCTCGCTGCGCCAATATGATCAAATTTGTGAAGAGAAAAAGCTCCTCCTGCGATGCAACCAAAGGCCACGATCAAAATCATGAAGCTAAGGACAACACTGAAGGCAGACACTCCTCTTGATGATGCCATATCTCGTGGCTATCTTATACCTCGATGTTAAAACCTGCCTGTTGTTTAAAACGATACACCGTCCACTGGTATATCGACTTTAGGAACTTTATGTCTACGCGGCAACGATTACCATAAACTAAAGTCATTGTTTGCATCAGTGTTTATCAGTAATTATCATATACATGCATACATTTGGCGTTGAAAATTATACATTTTCGAATTCTTTACAAGAACCCCGTTGTTAGTTTAACAAAACTTTAATGTGAAACTCTTAGAAAATTTAAACCAGGAAGCAACGTAGACTTTAAGGAAAGTTTGTGTCAAGTTTGGTGAAACAGCTAGATTGAACGTTTCTAACGCCCGCTTTACACTGTCCACTGAAGTTCCTGTGTTCACAGTTGAAAATTTGCATCGCTAAATCCCAAGGATTTGACGTTAAATATTCCAAACTGTGATCACCGAAAATTTGACAGTGTAAACCGAGCCTAACTTTGCAAAATGAATCTTAGAATTACTGTATCATAAATTTTGGCCTTTGGAACCAGGCGCGCGGTATTTGCGTAAGAGGTATAGAGATGAAAAGTCTTAAAAAATCAAGAAAAATCTTGCGGGAAATATAAAAATAAAGTAATATAAAAATAAAATATAAAAATATATAAATAAAAGTGCCAATTTAGAAAGGAATATAATTTATAAAATATATCTAAAAGATCAATATATTGATTAGACGCAATCCTGAACTAAGCCCGGACGAAGCTCAAATATAACTTAAAGTCAAATAAATTGTTGAAGCAAATTGTTAACTCAGATTACTCGGAGAACGATGCTATATTGTTATAAGAACGAACGTGAAATTCAAGAATGAAATCCGTACTGGACAGTGCAAAGTTACACGGAGTTATTAGAATTAGGTCGTGCACGAGATTACCCACTAGCGCAAAAAATGGATGAAATAGTTTCAATAAACGGACTGTGACTGGTTGGCTAGTTGTCGTAACCAACGAATCTTTCGTCGCTAGGATCTTCGGCATAAAGCTCCTGGTGAGCTGGTAGGCCACGGTTTTCATAGTATGGTTTCTCGTCAACATACTGCTCAAAATAACCGTTAAAATACCTTTCCTCGACGTATCCTCTGTTCTGCTTCCGGTCATCTCTGTAGTCGATATAGGAGGGTTCCCTGTATTGCGGTGGCGCTTGTATGTATCTATCTCCGTGCTGATCTGGATCATTGTCAGTGTATTGTCTTTCTTCAATCCTTGTCATCATCATGCTGTTTGGATTTCGAACAGGCACCACGTATGCCCCATGGTACATTCCACCGCGATATTCCTGATGAAAAAAATTGAAAAGTTTTTCCTGCTATTTTTGGCACGATTGTCGTCTTTTGATTGATGCAAGGCGAGCGACCGGTTATAAATGCTTCAATGTATAAGTGCTGTTATATGATGACCATCATCAGACTATCCACTAGTTCACATCATTCAAAAGAAGAAAATCAAGTTCACATTATTGAAAAGTTGAAAAGGCCTTAACGTTTTTCAAACGTCTAAACAAAGCTGATTTAAAGAGTCGTTGCTACGCTTTAACGTTCTGCATGGAAGTCTTGAGTATCTATGCTATGGAGAGAGAATGCCGGTACGTAAAATCCTTACCTGTTTCCCACAACACACTGCGACACAGCCGAGTATAGACGCAATGAAAGACAGAATGAATAGGACAATATAAAGTATTGTGACTGCAGCGGTGGCATATAGCAGATCATCCACGTCGTCACAATTTACGTTCACTAAACAGAATTAGAAAAACACAATTGCTGTTGATGGATACTTGACTGCATTAAAATGGAAACAAATTGCAATGTCTCGTCGGCTTGGCTTGTCCATGCATCTTCCAGCGCATTTTTGATGGTGAAACAAAAATTATAGTGGACATGAAGCACCTTTCAGCGGGTCGCAAGTGCACATGAGATATACTACTTACAACCATCATACTTGAGCCCGCATACACATATTCCGAGGAGATTATTAAACTTGTCACAAATTGCGAATGCCGCCCAAAACAAAGCGGACCATACTATTCCTGCCAAGGCGAGAAGTAACCCAAACACATGTACCGCAATCGCCACTCCAAACTAAACACAAAATAAAAAATTGTATATTTTTATAATCAATTTGATTCAACCTGACTCCAGGTAAAGTAAAAGATAAAGTCTAAAAGATATCTTACCCAACTACGATATCTACCAAACCCTGCAACAAGACTTATGGCGCTGGAAATTACGAACTAAAAAAAAAAGATTTGAAAAATGTAAAAAATTTATCATAAACAATACAGAACTTGATGGGGCGTTCGGTTATAAATGATGTACACTGAGAAATTCAGGGTTTGTTGTCTAAAACCAGTAAAGCTCTAGGAAATTTGGACGGAGAATTAGATATATAGTTTCCTACTGATGTAGGATTATAGGACCTCCGAAGTACATCGAGTAACGCGTGCTTCTTTGTTTAGATTTTGCGAATTAAGATTTGCGATTTACGATAATCATATATATCAGATACAGTATATTTAAAGAACCGAGAGAAATAGAAATCACCTGGCCAAAATTAGACATGATTATGTGAACAACTATATATGTATTGTTAGACTGGAAACAGTTTGTAACTCAGTAAACTTATATAATAGACTGTCAAATGATGGCTATAGCTATGAATAGTCGATTTAGACTGGATACACAATGTATCTCGGGATATAAATAGGGTGATCGAAAAACATATATCGAAAAAGGGCTCACAATTGTATTCATTTCAATATATTAACTTAATATTAAGAATACATACATAGACTGCCCAAATTCCCATGCTCGCTGCGCCAACATGATCAAATTTGTGAAGAGCAAAAGCTCCTCCTGCGATGCAGCCAACGGCCACGATCAAAATCATGAAGCCAAGGACAACACTAAAGGCAGACGCTCCTTTTGATGATGCCATATCTCGTGGCTATTTTATACCTTGATGTTAAAACTTGCCTGTTGTTTAAAGCGATACACCGTCCACTGGTATATCGACTTTAGGAACTTTATGTCTACGCTAGATTACCATAAACTAAAGTCATTGTTGACATCAGTTTTTATCAGTAATTATCATATACATGCATCCATTTCGGTTTCGAATTCTTTACGAGAACCCCGTTGTTAATTTAACAAAATTTTAATGTGAAACTCCTAGAAAATTTAAACCAGGAAGCAACGTAGATTTTAAGGAAAGTTTGACTGTTCAAGAGTCTCCCTCGGACATTTTTTACTACAGGTTTGAAGAACGATATATATCAGTACATGTATAATTTAATCAGCTTTTCTTTACACAATCATATAATTATATCAATTGAGCCGTTCTCGTTATAATATTGGGCACGGCGGTATATTATTGTCTTGCACCATACTGTTCCTTTTGAAACAATTATACTCGTCTTTATGAAATGTAGCATATTTTCTATGAGAAAACTACTGCGGCGTGAGCCCCACAGACAAACATTTGTTTCGGGAAGTTCTGGATTAAAATTTATAAATTTTGGATGTTTCTCGTGTGTGGACAAAGAGGAATATAATACAACTTATATATTAATCTTAATCGCTGGATCATCCTAATTGCGATAATCCTTAAAATCACCTCTTTGGCTCTCAAGTATTTAGTCAGGTCTGAAAATATTTTACACTATTCAGTTTACTCATGCTGATGGATTCTCAAGATCATTGGAAGCAGCAATCCTGGTCAAAACATTGAAGATACTCACTGAATGATAACTGACCACATCCGTCATGCATAGGACTGATAGTGATAGACAGAATAACATAAAAAGGTGACAGTGACAGATAACCGAATTGTGGTCGATGGGTTTTGCTAGGATTGCGGAACTCATTGGAACACAATGGCTCGAAGAATAGCTGAAATTATCCCCCATGTAGTAATCTGCAATTTCAAATTCTTCCTCGAATATTCAGGCCTGCGAGTATTTTACTTGACTCATTGGAATTGACTCGGCACTGTTGCCTTGACTGCAACAATTGCAACAACCGAAACAAACTTTCAATACAGTGACGACTATGGAAATTATGAATACTGTTCCACCAATACCAGCGCCGTATTTCCATCCGTCGTTACCACCTGTTATGGATCGAGGAATTTAACAATTTAATATTTGGTGTCGTGGAATCCTTTAATTCCGGCACAAAACTACCCTTCACTGAACTTTAAGCTTAATTGTTTTCTTAAAAGTGCCAATCATTTGATACAAATATGGTCCAATATACCGTTGGATTATGTTTTATAGTTTTAGGCAATGTTAAAACAAGCTAAAATTCCTTAGCTATCCATATCGAAATAATTCTTGGAGATGCAAATAGGCACAAGGCTATAACAACAGTAGTAACTAGTAACTTGAAATATGAATAATTCTTTTGAATTATGTTTATATTCTGAGTTACCAAAGGCGCTGTCACACTATGCCATTTTCCTCGCAACTTGCAATGCAATTATAATTTTGAGGGATGTAAATTTGCGAAGAATGTTTGAAATGTTAAGAAACGTTAACAGATCGTAAGAAATGTTCGTATTTGACAACTTTAGATGTCTCAGGAGTAGAGCTGCATTCCAAGTTGCAAGAAAAGTTGCATAGTATAACACCGCCTTTAGAAATTTTCTCCAAGTTCAAGACAACCTCTGGCCTATCTAGGGTTTAAGTACTTCTACATTACGAATCAGAAGCTTTTTCTACGGACTTACTTGAGCCATAATCAGAATTACGTTTGGGTTTTCTTTTACAAATGGGAGGCAACGCAGTATAGTTGCCATGTGATGTGCACGTGATTGTCTTTGGGCCGACCAACTGCTCTTTGTAATAATTGCAAGAAAAGTACGCATATACTCCGTCGTATACTTCACCCTTGCTGAATGTTGAGTACCACCAAGATAAAGACGAGTTCTCTTTTAATTTTTCGTCTACAGAAAAAGCAAATATCAAGTAACATGTTTGGGGAAATTTCTCAGGAGGAAAATATGGTCACTGATCTGTAAGTGAAACTGGATAACGGAAGTGGAAAAATGAAGATGGTGAAAGGTGGATGGCAAGGCGCTGCACTAATTTGGAGTAAATTGTGGGAACGAAACCAATCTTTGGTTAAAGGTTAGTGAAGGGTAAGATCTTCTGACCGGTGTTCAACGACTATGCTAAAATTTCAACTTAAAATTTCAACTTATATTTTGAAGTAATACTAACCCAGGGGAGGACAGACCCTCAAACAGTTCAATGTCCTTCCCTCTTCCCATTCACCATGAAATCCACATCTCCGCGTAACGTCCTTAAAATATGATCCGCTGACATAATTCTTGTTGCAGAAGAATTTCGTTTCCCTCCCTGTGAGACAAAAAAGCAAGTTAAGTTTGAACAGATTCGCCCTCGTATTTCACGAAGGCTGCAGATTTGTACAGTGGAGAAAACAAATTCTATATAATTCTATAAAAAATTGATAGTGGAATCAAACAAAGAAAGACGGCAGGAATGTATGTTAATCCGTTAATTTGTAGGTTAGGGTTATTTTTTTGTTATTATAGCTATGAAACAATGTGAATCATACAAGAAACGTGCAACGAAAATCAGTTCACCTGGCAACGTTACATTTCTTTCCGCACGAGAATGAGGCCAATCGAAGGCGATGCAGTCTTTTACTACACACAAAACAGAAAGGATTACCATGTCATTAATTCGTTAAACTAAGTTGTAGAACCTAACCAATCGAGTATTCTTTGGGTGGTTTGTAGTGGTGGCTCCTTATAGATGAACAAACATTGCTCTTACCTTGAAATTCACTGGAATAGATTGCCTCAAATTGGAAGACATGACCCTTGACCGATTTCCATTTAGGTGACCACATAGGCCGAAATACCACTGTAAGATGGTTACCCGAACTCAGAAGGGATAAAGGTAATTGATACTTTTCGTTGGTTCTAAGTAACCAGATTCGGTAAGCATCACGTGATTTTCCATCATAGACAAACAGGTCGTCACTGAGGTATCTGTTTTCGACGTATAAAGAAAGCTTAGTGAAATTTAGCCTCACGCGGCCCTTTGGTACTTCAATGTGATAAGTATAAGTCGAATCCGCGAACGCCTTGAAGTGATACGTATATGGATAATACGGTGATAAAATGGTCCCATTGGGATTTCGGAGGGTGATCGTTGTATCTGAAAGATACAAAACAACCATATCAGATATTTGTACCTAAAATATCTTTGCCCACAGCTATCAATCATCAGCGGAATTTCTACCTTTTTTGAAACGCTTAAACCTCACAGTAAACCGGACATGTTCGCTTGCAGATATCTCAATAACGTCATGGCTAGGATCATTTCTGAAGTATCTTGTCTTCCCTGTGTCATCATTGTCAAGAGATAAAAGTGTTGTATCTTCCGAATATTTTGAGCGTTGAATCACTTTAATAAGGCCTCCACTTGGAACATATAGACCGTTCAATTTGAAATCAAGTTGAATCGAATGCTTTAGGCGAATATTATAGACACACGGGCGATCAAGCGAAGAGAATTTCCCACCATAGTCTCCAGTGTAATCCAAAACACACGAATCTAGACGGAAATTGTATGAGATAAAACTGGGAAAAGTAGGAGGATGTATTGAAGGAAGCGAAATGAGTTGCTGTGGAGTGAGGGGAAATACAAAAACGGTAGAGAATGGTAGAGATGAAAAAAGGAGGATAATACAGGATAAGAGAAGATAAATGAGGTTGAGGAAGGGTAGAAGAGGATAGAAGATGGTAAGAGAGGACAAGAAAAGGTAAGAAAACGTATAAGTATACTCGACCATAGTCGAATATACCGAAAAACGGTGTACTCGACCATGGTCGAATGTACCGGAAAACGGTACTCGATCAGGTGTATTAGACCAATAATATTTTTTATCGTGTCTCAATTTAGACTAGTCTTAATTTACCCCAATTTCTTATTTGATTTTTTGTGTTTGTGAAATTTTTCAATAATGCAATCGCATGAATCTGTCTGGTTCCGCCCCTGTCCCAAAGGGATAATATGCGTTCAACTTACCTCTAGGAACTTCTCGAAAGAGAATAAAATATCTCTGTTTAATTGAAGGTACAAATTTCGTTTCTACGACAATTTTTACGGAGGTGCTTTTTGTAGTATTTGCTCGTATGAGTCTCTGAGGACCAATGAGCGGACCGAATATAACGGTGTTGCTCTTTGCATCGTACACTGTCAGTGTATCATCGGGTCCAAATGATAGTTCTCTGAAACGTATCTGAATCACATCGTTCAGTGAGAAAGGACCAACATCAATATAATATTCGCAGCTTGAGTTTGCTCCAATGTTGTCAGGAAAGCCGGGACTCTGTATCTCGTCCTCGATTTCAAAAGTCTCGTAACTTGACTTACAAACATCTAAAAAGCAGATAACAGAATGCTTTGTAGTGATAAAAATACGTCGTGTTTACGTCGTCTCAATAGACGTTTTCGGTAATTACGTCACATCTTCTCACGTGGCTCGTGAGAGTAAAACTTGAAATCCATTTCATTTAAGGTGGTTCTAAATTTAAACGAAGCCGTGAAACAATTTCCATATGAGGAGGAAAAGATGTCGGAATCTCCAATTTCCTTGCATTTCCCTTTCTTCTTATTTATATTATCGTAAAAAGCGTTTATATAGAAACCACCGGGGGGATTAATACCCCTATATACCGGGTATCCGAGCGGAATGTCATTCAAAGATTTCTCTTTTTCCTGAGAGGACAAGGTATAGATTTACCTTTGGGTATTCTTCGATATTTCATCCTAACCCCTCCATACGTTCCATTAACATTTCGAGGCAATACGAAATTCACCATCACTTCTTTCTTTGCAATGAAAACGACTTTTGATTGTACGTCATGTACGCCAATTTTCATGATCTTACCATCATAGATTATAAAAGCTCCATCCGGTAAACTGACATTCTCAAAGGTCAGTTCGATTGAACCGTTAACCACGTTTTTCTCAGTTTTACAGATACCTTGAAAACTCAAATTGAAGGGATAGCCTGGAGTCGTTATTTCGCCTTCTGTCCCGTTGTAAGGACCTGAAAAGTTCATCGAAATATACGTTTAAGTCGCATCTGTATATAGCTAAGTTACACAGTTTGAGCTGTCAAAACATATAGCAGAGCAGTCTGAGCATATATAGTGTAGGAACTAGCATGTTCTGTTATATGGCTTTCTCATTTAAATACGGATGTGAAAGAGAGGGTTAGTTAGGGATGTTCAACATAAGGGGACTCACACATCAGGGCAAATTTGAAGAAAATTGGCAGACTGTGTTCGGATCCAAAGAAAAAACGCATAAGCGTATACCCTGTTACACGGTGCAATTTTTCCTGCAATTTGCAATGCAATTCTTCTTTTGAGAGATGTAAATTTGGCAACTACTAAACTTTTGTCTTTATTACACTCAATGGCGTTTCTTACACTTTAAAGACTCTTCACTAATTTACATCTCTTAAAGTAGAATTGCGTTGCAAGTTGCAGGAAAAATTGCACCGTGTAACAGGGCCTTAAATATTTCCTTATAGCAGTATATTGATAGCTATATCAACGCGGTCACAATCTCATAATCATCAATATATTTTGTTCACGAACCTCCCTGTCCATTGACACACAGGATTTCTATAATAATTACTATCGCAATGATGAAAACGAGTTTGATTTTGCTTACTCCCATATTTCTGAAATGCAAAATATCAAGGTTAATTAGACGTCAAACACACGGAACTGACGGAAGACTTCATGACTGATTATTCGTTTGCGATGTCTGCCAATTATCAACATGCCTGGATGTATCGTGAATTACTATAACCTTAATTTGCCTTGTTAGCTACTCTCAAAACTTCGTGGGTATATTCGCAGTTAAGATCGGTCTAAAAAATGGCGGAAATCATCGCAATTTCCAGCATCTCTGTGATTATAATTAAACCTAGACTGTCCCCGCCTATACAAACACAGAGATGCCGAAATGATCTGATATTCAGATGCATAATTATTATTTTGCAATGGCCTGTGATACTAATCCGCGAGTTTTCGGTCGCTGTCGATCTCCTCCAAAATCAGTTTCAGTATACACGTATTCTGTCAGGTTGCACCGATAAACAATCACCCATTACACACGCCGGTTATACATAGCAGACGAACATTGTACGAGTCCCACCCTGGATAAATCAAAATTATACTTATATATTTCCTCATCATCCTTGCCCTTTGGCTTTGCCCTCACCGTGAATCCCCTAAAGAGATTATTTGTGTTTGGTTCACGCTGCATGAATCGTCATTATCGTCAGACTGTCTCATGACAATATATACACAATATATGTAGCCGGATAAAAACAATTTCGCCAAAATTCAGGCTTTTTATATACTAAACGTTGTCGCCGACAATATAAGAGAGTTTTTTTACATAATGATTAAGGTTGTCTTTATTCTAAAAGGAACATTTGTCACTGGAATAAATAAACTCACCTTTATTCGGCTTTTAATAGTCCCACATTGTCGGTCAAGTGCTCAAGACAACTGACACTCATCGAAGATAAACATCCAACAGCCATAAATTATGCAATAAGTGTAACCATAGTGCGTAACACAGTGGATGATATTGCATGCATAATATCATTCACAGATGATATAAGCTATTA
Source organism: Dendronephthya gigantea (assembly GCF_004324835.1). Taxonomy (NCBI): domain Eukaryota; kingdom Metazoa; phylum Cnidaria; class Anthozoa; order Malacalcyonacea; family Nephtheidae; genus Dendronephthya; species Dendronephthya gigantea. Next base: position 1,555,088 of record NW_021163044.1, read on the forward strand.
GCTACATCAAAAGAATATAGAATGCATTGCCCACCCTACATGCAAGCGCCAAGATGGCGGATCCATGTAATAATCATCCCGTTCTTGCCGTTTAAAAAAGGCGCTAAACTGCATTTTTCTCTTTTATTATTACTCAAAATATTGTATTTTTAAAATATCAAAGTACAAAATATAGTATTTACCATGTTATAAAACTTATTTCATTTTTGAAACTTCTACAAATGAGCAATTCCATGCATGTATATAATATATCAGCTTACTAATACTAATTCTGCGTTTGTTTCATTCGAGAAAATGGATTTAAATGTAAAAAGAACTACAACCAAGCGAATTCCAACCCACAAATTCTATCTATGAATAATACGACCATACCATAATGATTTACTGTATGTATAATGGAAAGGTTTCTTCTTATATGTAATCGATTCTGCAGCAAGCAGTGGTGCATGAAATTAAAAACACATACGAAATGAAAGTTGGAATGTGTTTGACGCTTACGTTCACTTGTTTTGTTAAAATATAACACAAGTATCTCTATTGTTATGATCATCAAACATGCATCAATTCTATTTCTCAATGGAATGGGTTGGATTCAGCTGAACAATTATGTATATAATATGTGAGGTTTGTGAGGTTTCCAACTTGCGCTATCTACCATCGCAACAAATCATCAACAAATGTATAAAAAGTATAAACAAATTCAACAACACTACCGTTTTCCGCTTTGAGCGTATGAAAACTAAGCTATTCTCTACCCTTAAACGTTTTAAATTTCGTTTCTACCGACTAACGCATTTGTTACTCAAAATTTGAGTATTCACCAAAGTCATCCAAGTATGCCATTAAGGCTGTGTAGCAAAACTGATATTGCTCCTAAAAAGTAAAATTATTAGTAATTTTAGCTCGCATGGCCTGGAGCTATACACTTTGAACAAGCTTCATTTTCAATTCACTTTTCTTGTCTATTATACAATGTACTTACAGCATTTTCGACAAACTGTGGTCGTGTTCCTCTGATGATTTTAATCGCCTGAAAGACGTCCATCGATTGTTCAATTTTCATTCTTTCGAGCAGGTTTGAAATGGCAATAAACGTTCCCGTACGACCCGCTCCATCGCTGAAATAAAAGTAAAGAGTCGCATTATTTTTTCTGACCGGGATGCAAGCATACCCGAATTTTTAAATCATGGAGTCCCATAATTTTGTCACGAGCATAATTGGGCGTGTCACCCCCGTGCCTTGATGTGTTAGTGCAAAGAATCGTTATGAGAATCGTGATAATAATTATTGAACAAGTGCTACCTGCATGCAACAATAACCGGTCCTCCACCGTGGCTCTGTCGTGATTTCTCGACCAATGACGTCAAACTAATAACTCCACGTCCGTTTTGAGGAACACGATGGTCTGGCCACTTCGTGTACTGGAAGATATTGACGACCCGTCCATCTGACAAATCCTGCAGCGAAATATTATGTTGATTCTGAATTAGGCTAAGACTGCACAAAATATACGTATTATCCTGCGTTTATATCCTATACAAATTACTCTACATACTGGATAAGACGCTAAGATGAATTTCCTTGTCCAAATTCCATCTGAATCTTTCTCTGAGTCCAACTGAACAGTCAAGCTGCCATACAAAGTTGGTTTCCCCCTTTCTGACGGCCAAAATCTCGGAAATGACTACATACAATGCAGAAAACAGATTACATTTTCCAGGTACAATGTTTAAGAAAACCTTCTATATATCATCGCTATCATCAGGATTTATGGAAAATGCCAGCTTGAAGGTATTACTACTGAAAGAAGCTATTTCAAAGCGAAAATTTAGTATAATACCATTTAAACTTCTTATTGTATGTGCTTGAACTTAGAAAATCCCATTCATTGTAAGTGCTGCTTGCTCAAAATGACTTAACAATTACATGATACATGATCAAACGTACCGTTCCATCTTTGATGTTGTTTAACAACACAATGGTAGAGGATTTCTGCGTATGAATCAGCCGCCAAAAGTCGTTGATTGTGGCAGGCAGCGGGCTTTGTGTAGCGATGAAGTAGTTCCTACCCAAATAACCCTGAGTTTGAAGAGAACATTGTTTCCGTTAAACAAAAAGATAAAATTCGTTGGCTGACTGTACTAAGGGTTAAGAAATGACCATTTTTCATTTTAGAAGCAATGAAATATATCTTAGGTCTTCATGGAAGGGTTACAAAATGATAATATTTCTTCCTAAATTCTACAAACCAAGAAACAAAAACCTACGTGAACAAACACAGCGTTGATGTAGTCGGAATTATCCACTCCATCGAGATACGGAAGAGGAACTCTGTTGCTCTCCGCTAGAATAAGAAAAAACATTTGCTCCTATAAAATGCTAAATGGAAGCGAGCCCTGTCGACCCCAGTCGTCATAAAAGCAGTTTGATGTACCTGGGTAGACATTCTTGTTACGATTCTTGTTGTAATTTTCTTCTGACAGTCCTGCAGAGCATTCATCGTCCGATATCTTTGGAGATACCTCACCCAGTATCTGAAAATATAGCAAACCAATGCAAAGAATTTGCTGATTAAAATTGCTGCAAAAGAACCACTTAACAAACAGTTAAAGCGAACCTTGAATTTAGCCTGGAAACCTGTCATCCCGCCGGCCATGACTTTTGAAAGATTCTTTGTTTCATCCATGATTTTGTTCGAATCTACTCCATTGTTACCACAGACGATGGTCTCCAAAATAGCTTCGTGGATGAAAACATACTGTTCCTAAAGGTAATGAAAATATACAGTTCCTAAAGGTCTTGTTTAGTTTAGTTTGGTTACGTCACCTTTTAATAACACGAAGAGCTCTGAAGACGACTAAACTGGAGTGTTACTAAAAAAGAACCTTACCAAAGTCTGGACCATGTTCATCCTTCTTTCTCTCATTGCGCTGACTTGTCCAAACACATCCACGGAATTTGTGACACCTTTCTCAAGTTTGTCAAGAATCGTATCAATAGCAAGAAAAACACCAGTTCGGCCAACACCAGCGCTATTGAAATGGGATTGTTAAAAAGATCAACTATTTTTCTCCGTTTTCCTCCATTAAACTTAATGGGCTTTCAGGAATATCGAAATATATTCATAATAAAAAATTGCACTGTATTATAGCACCTGCAGTGAACAACAATAGGTCCAGACTGTTGCAGATGATGAGTTCGATAATGTCTCCTGAAATCCAGGAGCTGAGTGGGATATTTGGGTACACCATGATCCGGCCATGATTGAAAGTAATAATGGCGCACTTCTCTTTCCTCTCCATCCTACAGCGTAATAAGAACACATTAAATTGAATTATTCCAAGCTCGAAGTATGAATCGTTGAAGTTACCTTTGTAACCCGCATAGTGTGCGTCACGTGGTAAGCAAACTCTTCAGTCTTCATCAAGGTTACTTCAATATTGCCATACATTTTACTTCCATCGTCAGGCCAATATTTCTCACATTTGGGCTGCAAATAGAGCACCAACGTTAACAGGAAGTAAAGGAAGCGAAAAATTGGGCATCCGCAGCAGTACCTTCCCAAGCTCGACAAGAGATGTTACCATAACAACGGAGTAACACCTCTGTTCCCAAATCATCCTCCACATATCATTCTCAGTTTGAAGAGTAGGCCCTTGTGTGGTGGAGGAAGAAATAAAACATGCTTTAGCCTTTAGGGCAATATGACATGAACTAATTTGAACATAATTTTGAGCCTACGTAGACTGTTGCTAAAAGTATTCATTTTGAACAGGACTTACCCTGAGTTGCAATGTATGAATTTTCCTTGATCCCCTAAGTGCAAAAAACGATCGTGTATTTACATTACCCTACGCATTTCTATTCCGTAGAAGCTTGTATGCATTCAAAACCGCTATGAATTTGACATACAAAATTATTCAATTGAACAAAAGAAGACTCACGTCTATGTAGCTTGCGTTGATGTAATCCTCGTGTTCATCCCCAGAGAGAACAACGCGACAATGGTCGTCTAAAATGGAATAATAACAATTTTAATGGATGCAGCAAAACGTTTGAACAGATTTGACGCGACAAAGCAACCTACATGTTACAATGTTCCCATATCTGTTCTTCTTCTTGTTAAACGGTTTCCTGGACACTTCCCAGGATGTATTGGTATTTTTAGGCAGATCCTGCGTTTTAATTTAGAAAAACAATACGTCAACCCTAAGGAGACAGCAATGGAGATAGTTTAAGGCTTGCAATTGCGAACATGCTGCACGAAAAGCCTCACGATTTCTATCATCCTTTTAACTGGGACCCATATATTTGGAGCAGGAAAGGTTAGCTCTCTTCGAAGATCTATATTAATCTATTTTGGAGTTAACAATAAAGGTATGGCTGTTTGGTACCAATGAACACAAAACATACAGTATACTTCGTCCATTCTCTTCCATCCTCTATACTTAGAGGAAGCAAAACCAAAGAGGAATCAAATCCTCTTTGAAGATTTATTTTGTCTCATTTAGAACAAGCAGTGAAGATTGTCGGTTTAGTACAAATGAATTCAAAGCATCACAGTTTTACTGCACAGGAAAGTATGTATCACAACGATGTTTGAGAGAAAAGTAACCATCAAATTAGTAATCATGCCACGCAAAGATATAACGTATAGATGCCTTAAAAATGTCTACGTTGCAACACCATCAGAAACTTCTTTCAACTGTCACTTGACTCATCTTCTGTTAGATCGTGATTAGATCATGTCCGTCTAATCGGTCCGTCTGTCTTTCTGTCTGTTTTCGTTTTTAAATAGCTGTGGGTGGCCTTAGCTAAGGTGTTATAGCCCTGTTGTTACCTGCTTATGTATGTGTCGTTGTTTTTCATGTGCATGAAGTTTTTAAACAAATAAATAAAAATAAATGAGTAAATGCGATAATCACTACAAGTACTATTTTGTACCCAACTACTACTTACATCGTATTCCTTATGAAATTCGTAATTATCTTTCTGTTTCATTTCGTTCACATAATGCGCAAATTCTGCAATCTGAATAGAAGGGTGTTCTTTCTGTTCCGCTTCTGGGAAGTCAAGATAATTATCAAAACCATGATTAGTGTGAACAATGAAGCATTTCATTCGCAGCTTGTGAAAAAAAAAAATACAACGACAAAGCATTTAATTTTACTGACGTACCAGGTTGATTTGAATAAATATCTTCATCAATGGCAGCCTCCTCGTTGTGTCTATCATTGCCATCGTTGTCAATTCCCCTCATCTCACCACCAATGTCCTTCTCATCAACTGGATCTTTGTGAAAATATTGTCTGAAGGTCCCCCTTTAAAGAAAGCACGGTCGAAAGAGGTGAACAGCAAGATATAGAAGGAATTTTATCGCGAGAATACATCTAAAAAAATAATCCTGAAGGAAAGATTGTTGTGGGTAAAGAGTAGAGATTCTTACCTTCTATATAAAAAGATGATGGTAAGTACAACTAGGATTACAATAAGAATGACACCGATTGAGGCACCAATGGCTGCTGCCATATCATTGTCATCACCTCTAGCAGCCTCTGTTTTAGGTATCTTTGTGGAAATGGAAGGAGTCCTCGAACCGGTAGTTATAGTGCTAGTGGTGGTGGTGGTGGGGGTGGTGGAGGGGGGAGTTACTATGATTTAAAATGATTTTGAATTACCATGATTATAACGATTATTAACTGCTAGCTGTTGTGGTTCGTACATATGAAAATTCTGCATGAAGTTTTTAGCCAAATTCTGGGGTGATTTCAGTAAACCACCCAAGCATTAAAGTATTTTACCTTTAAAACTAAATGGCTCAGTCCAGTATGACCAGTAAACGTTCTAAACGAAAAGTCAAATACTTGATTGTAAGTAAATCGTATTTCAACTTTCCAAAATCAAATACGGTCCACTTGTGCAAACGAACCAAGACTTGCTGAACAAGACCAGTATTCAATACGGTATCCAGGTTGACTGCAGTGTAATCCACTGCTTGCAACGTACAATACTGCGTAACATATTTAACCTAATAATTAACGAACCATAATCATATATACACCAATCATTCACGAAAAGTTCAACCTACCCCGGACCTATCCGTATTTCGTTGTGCAATTCTGAACGTCGCATCCTCTGAGCCAGGCATTACAACTTCAACAGGACTTCTTTTCTTCCTCGCAGAGGTCTTTTTCATTTTAAGATTTACCTCAATTTTACCATTCTTAAACTCAGCTATGTCGAAAACCCGTAAAACGAAGACTGCATTTTTCTTTGCGTCTGCAGGAGTTTTCTCTTCCACGTTCAGATTTTCCAGTGGAGGAGGATTATTACTTCCTCGATATACTACCAATGAGACATTCCTGATGAGAAAAATGATCTCATTCATATGCAAATTATAAACGTTTTGGACAACCGTGGAGTAATTTAAAGACAGTATTACATAAAACGTACTTTATATTTTGGTTGCTATCTGGCTTTTTGAGTATTAAGATAAAGAAGTCTTCCATTCTCATCGGAGGATTTGGTGGCTCTGAAATAAAATGACAACATTATATCGCGGGGTATATGATGTGATGATAGTGGGTACTTACTGACTTTAGGGGGAATATATAGTAAGGGTATGTGATGCAAGACAGGGGCCGGCTGTGCGAAAGGAGTTTATCAATAGCGAATAAGTCAAAAAATGGAAAGGAAAAGTGGTAGTTAGGGAAAAAATGCAAGTGGTAGTTAGGGAAAAAGGAAAGTGGTAGTTAGGGAAAAAATGCAAGTGGTAGTTAGGGAAAAAGGAAAGTGGTAGCTAGGGAAAAAAGGAAAGTGGTAGTTAGGGAAAAGTAGAAATAACAGTGTCTCGAGGAAAAGGGGCAGTGTAGTTAGACGCGATGAATAAAAATATAATAATCACTTCTTCCTTTTAGGTTTAAAGTTTTAAGTATACTTTAAATTAGACTGCTGGGATCGTACTTGAATGGGTCAACCATGATTTCTTCGCCAGATCACTTTGTCCAGCCTGTGTCTTAACTTGCACTTCAAACGTATACTGCTTATCATATTCAGACACATGAATGGTGACAAACGTCTCTTTTGAAGTTGTTTCATTTCTTGACGCATTCAACACCCCGTAATATGCTTTATACTGCAAGACAGTCTGAACGCCAGGTAAACTCGGTTGAGACCAAGAAATATTATATTCTTTAAGGCCAGTAGATTCTATCTTTGATATATTAGGAGCTAAGAGAAGCAAAGAGAATATGGTGTAGGATATTAGCAAAACACAACAAGCATTTGCGAAGCCTTTTTCATTTCAAACGAACCTTCAGGAATAATAGAAAAGCGTGACGTGGTGTGGTGTGGCGTGACGTGGTGTGGTGTGGCGTGACGTGTGTGACGTGACGTGTGTGGTGTGACGTGGCGTGGTGTGGCGTGACGTGTGTGACGTGACGTGATGTGGTGTGACGTGGCGTGGTGTGGCGTGGCATGGCAAATGTAAATGAATGGCAATGAATGGTAAATCTAACAGAAGGCTATTTTATTGATATCCTGATTTCAATTCATTTTATGGGTATTTTCTGTACAAAAGGAGAACTAGTTGTATTAGCACATTGGCAATTAGCATGAGTGCCGACGTCTCTGAGTGTTTTGGTCAGGTATATATATAGAAGGAGATACTTGCATGGGAAGCTAAATATTGATTGCTGAACACTCTTTTTATCTTTCTATATTTTCTCTGGTAGGATCACGAGAATCCATCCAGTTTTTCAGACATTTTGGCCATGTCGTGGAACGTCATCACCCGGTCAGTGCGAACAACCGAAACTCTAAAAAGAACATGCAAGAGTAGCTCAAAAAACCATACCTGGTGGTTTTACCATAGTCCAAACATTTCTGCTCCATTCTGTTGTGTAGAAAGAGTTCTAAAACAATAAACGAGTTAGCGGGTTTTATAGCGTGGATTTATTTATAGGCGAAAGTGTAGGAAAAGGCAAACGATTTAGGAAGAACAACTTTTGTAGCGGTACATATAATCTTCACCTGGTTTTCAATGAACTTCAAAAACATGATGTAGCTTGAGTTCTGTTGTAAAACATGGTTTATGAATGTTTTATTTCCATATTTATACTCCTTGCCATCACCGATCACGAACGTCAAAGGCAGATCTTCAGCTTTTAAATGAGCAGTAATATAAGAATCTTCTGTGTCTGCCTGAGCTTCGAGTTTACTTGTATTGATATTCTCGCTTGGAGTTGGGCTGCTCGTTGCAGACTGCACGATAACCATGACGCTTCTAAATTGTATGAATATAAATTTACGTATAGTATAAAGTATACTGTCATTATAAACCAGGTACCTAAGACCTGTAATTTGGATTATAAATTATACTAGAAACACATCTATGCATAAATCTCCTTTACTATTTGAAACAATTTCTTTCTCTCTAAAATAGTAAAATAAGTCTATCGCTATGTGAATCGTAAACTATTAAACCTTCCTTCAAAATAGAAAATGTTTACAATGACTTACTTTATGTATGAAGCTGGTCTCGATAAATTAAACTGTAGGCTTGAGTAAGACTTCGCGGTGAGATTCACAGGCTCTAGATAACACAATTAATTGTTACAAAGAGAAATGAAAAGTAAAAATTAAGTTGAAATGATGAAAGGGACATTTATTGATTATTAATGTCAATGTTGTTATATAAGAACTGGAAAGAAGCAAATTTTTCAATTCGCAAAATTTACAGTATACTAAAATGAGGCGCTCATCGATTTTAAACATAGATTTATTTGGTAATATTAAAATTTGTCAGAAAGCATTTGTCATTTTGCTGAAGAAAAACACTAAAGATAGTATAGCAAAAACTAATCTCGTTTCCTTCCTTACCTCCGTTTGTTATTTTATTTAATTCAGAGCTTTTGTTTCCAAAACCAACTTTTGTGCCAGCGGATACAGTAACAAAGTACTTCGTTGAAGGTTGAAGATTCGAAATAACAAACGACAAGTCTGACGAAATATTCACGTCAGAACATTCCGGACGTTTGTCATTTTCTTCGGCAGAATGACAAATTTGATATCCTGTTAATCGACCATTCCAGAAACGTTTATCGAGAGCTTTCCAAGTTATTTCGAGCGAACTTTTATTACGGGATTTGAATGCAAGATGCTGTGGAGGTTTAGCAGGGACTATAATGGATAATGAAGGAAGAATGAATGCTGCATGCAGGTCATTGAATTTGAACTTAATATATATGGAACGCTGGATGTTTTCTGTTGAGAAATCAGCGTTTGGTTTTTCAATACAAATTTTCTAGCGTTACAGAATGTACATATCTGTGGTGATTGTACATCCAGGGAGGGGGGGGGGGGCAGAGTATATAGGCGTATAGTTCAGAAGTTATGCCGTCTCTTCATAAAACCACGCCGAGATATCTCAATAATTTCAAAGCAATACTTTATTCCCCTATATGCTTACCAGTTTCTTTGGTCGTGAAAGTTTTGTATTCTACTGAGGAATTCTGAGAATTACCATCCTGTGTCTGTATACCAACAGTATAGTTCTTGTATGGTTTAAGTCCTCGAAGAGTGTACGTATACTGACTATCATACATTGCACGAGATATTTTACGCACTTCAGTCCCGTTCAAATAAATAACAGAATGTGTTATGTACGAAGATTCATTAGGACCTGGTATGTTCCAAGACAGATGGGCAGAATAATTAGATGGTTTGATAATAAACTTCGTTACTTTAGCTGGAGTTTGGGCTAAAGAAACAGATCACTGCAATTATATACATTGAACTTAAAAGAAAAATCCAAGATTAAGATTCTGATCTATTGTTTTTTCGGTAGGATTTATAAAAACACTAGTGAAACCTTACCTTCACCGCAGAGATCTATTCTCAGACAAAAGAGTGTTGTTGCATTTAGTTTTATCATTATATATCTCGCATTGTATATATCAACGTCTGTAGTCGATGGTTGATGACTGTTTTGATTTCCTATCACCTGAAAGTGGAATATTTGTAGCGTAAAATAGAGTTCAAAAGATTTTAACACGAATTTCATCTCTGAAAATATTCTGGTACAGGCACTATTTGAGATCTAAGATTGACGATTTGACGTTAACGGCAAACCAATAACCGAAAACTTTAATTCACATTAGAAAGTATGAACACTATACAGGATTTCGACAGCTTAGTTTACATTTCATGCTTCAATTTTTATGGTCAAGATCCCCCAGCATCAAGACAGCTAATTGTTAAGGACGAATACGAATTTTAGTTTCACGTTAAAATGGCTATTATCACTACCTTTATTGCATGATTTTTATCCACCAAACTTTCATTATGACTGTATTTCAAAGAATATGATTCACCCCAATTTATTCGGGCCTTATCCCCCATAACCACAACTTCAGTTATGTGATATTCGTTTTGAAGGTCAATCTTAAGATATTTGTCTCCAGACTCTGTTGGACACCAACCATCGCTAGAAAACCTCGCTTCTTTGTACTTGGTATTGTCAGTAGAACCACTTCCAGAAAATATCACGTCTGGAAACTTGGTGCGGTTCTGTAATAATGCATTCTCACATATCTTGCCTAAAACGAGGACGGTTTTTTGATCTGACACGTGATTATCGTGTGAATCATGAGAATCATAAGAAACAGATGAATACTAAAATTAATTTGATAAAATCTTATATACTCACATTTCACATATGGCGCCTTAACTGTTGTCGTTGTTACAGAGGGATTAAGGTGGACACAACATTTCTCGTTTTGAGGTACGTCATAACATAAGTCACCACTTGCAATTTCACGACCTAGCCCGATTCCCTCAGTCTTAACAATGCTCCCCACTGTCCCTTTAAATCCCAAGTGCTGACACAACGATTTTTCAAGAGTGATGTTCCAGGTTTCGTCTATCACTTTTCTCCAAGCGGAACCATCATTTATTTCAATAAAACCTTCGTTCGGTGACTTTGATAATCTCATGTTGGGAGCTAAAACTGTAGAACAATGTATATCATTTCAAATTAGCGTTATTATCCGAACATTTTGCTTTTGCATCACAGATCCCAACTTCCTCCATCTGAAATTGCGAGAAATTTCGTGCGAGTAATATTTTTAGTGGAAGGCGGTTCACCATGAGGCGAAATTTTTCGATTAAATGATCAGGATCGAGTGGATCCGAATCAGTCGACTTCTAACAAATGAAAAGAAACCTGAGCGACGTCAAAAACAGTCCTAAGGTTAATTTCTACTAGAGCGATTTTTATACATGGCATCACAAAATTTAATTTTTTCTGTTGAACAGAACGATAACGCATCATAGCCCACCTGTGGTTATGGGACTCATATAATTATCCACACAAGTGTACTCGATATAAAGTTCTTTTGTAGTATCAGGACAATGTTGTGATGACAGTAAATCATTGTCAATGGTCAGCTCACAAGATCTGTTTCCCCCACAAAGAGATTTCACTTCACAACTTGCTTGTCGACTACATTTCTTATCAATATTTGCATTGGCATTAAATGTTGCAGCATCAATGAAATTTCCATAATTAGCTTTGTGGATCACCATACGTTGTATTGGAGAACAATGAACATCTTTCATTTTGTCGCCAAACTGAGTCACTGAACCTAACAATGGAGACGTTTATAAAAAATGCACATTCATGTCATATCAGAAACAAACATAAGAGACACTCGGCCCATAGAACGTGCTCTGATTTTTCGCAATAAATTAATGTCGCAAAAGCCAGATGACATAAAGTTTAACACTAGGTATTATTCCTATCTATAGATTTTCCATATCTACAGTATAGTGTGTCGCAAGAGAATGGGAAAAGTGACTGAGATATTTTCTCTTTATTTCCCCTTTCCCTCTCAATCATGACAAAAGGTCTCTTTTTTCATCCCCCCCCTCCGCGACGAAGAAATCCCTAAAAAGGCACTGGTTTAGTCCCCTCTCTTTAATCTTCTCTCCCCGCAAACTGTGCTAGTTTACACGGTGCTATTTTAGAAGGCCGGCAAAAGATTTTTAAATCAATTAAACAGCAAGATAACGGTGAGCAGTCGGTTGAAAGAATACCCCCTCTGATTACAACTTACAGAGTGCATGTTGCACTTATACAGGAAGAAACGATCCAATTTGTAAGTTCAATGGCAAAGTAATTTTACGTACCGAAAGTAATTTTTTGTGCTGCTACTTCGGTGCATGAAGTATCTTTCACGTCAACATACTGCGAAGTAGGCTGAACACATTCATCCGCATTGTAAAGATATAGAGATTCACCGGTTGTTTGTTTTATACGATGTTTTGTGTTGTTTGCAAAGTCTCTCCCAACCTGATTTTTACCGTCATATATAAACAAACGTTTTTCGTAATGAGGATGATCAGACACGACGTTTCCTTCTGTCTCGATATTATGCAATACTTCGTTATCAAGATAACGGAACAACGCAAAATCACTCCAGCAGTTGGTGGCCATTTCAATATAATAACGGGTGCCATAGCTATTTGTGCTAAAGGTTGGAGTTTCAGCTGCGAGACACTTTCCTGACTGAGTGTGTCTGAGGAAAAACCCTTGACAACGGAAGAATAAAAATGAGTTTTTTAACATTCTCTTTAATACAGATCATACGAACTTAAGATCTTCATTCTTGAGGGTGGATGAAAAAACCAAAAACACCTCTTAAATCATGATCGGAAGGATACCTAATCATAATTCACGATGGAATATTCAAAAATTTTATTTTAACTCACTTTTAGCTCGAAAATTTTATCAACAAGGAGAATTAGAACATAATTTTTAGAAGCGCGGTTAGTTGCATGCAAATATGTTGAATTACTACCGTATTTCCAGTGTTCTTATACACTTGAGAAAAATATTGTCATTGGTGCAATACAACCTTCACAGTAGCAGTGTTGAAGTAGAAAGGACAGTATACTAAGCCTTTATTATTAGCGTGCAAAACCAAATGAAGATGACGTAATAGGGCAAAATGGAGACATGCAGTCAGTTTCTAAATCAACAATCTAAATTTACTACAAACGTACTAAAGCTCACTTTAAACCAAAGCGTAGAAGTAGGAGTAAAAGCAACAGGTAGAGTGGCTCATTCAATAATTATAAGCCCAACCAGGTTCACACTTGGCATCTTTATTCTTACCTGCTCTTTTAGTTTTATAACTTTTGTAGACCGCTATGGACTTTTTTGAATATCCATCCTGTGACATTATGCCAACTTTATAATAAGTGTTAGGTTTCAGACCTCGAAGAATGAAATTATTTCCATATTGTACACGAGATATTCTTTCCCTTTCAGTGCCGTTCAAGTAAATGATGAAATGTGTAATATAAGAAGATGTTTTAGCCACTGGTATTGTCCACGATAGATTGACAGAATAGAACGATGGTTCAGCGACAATCCTTTGTACGGGAGCAGGCGTTTGGACTGGAACGAGAATAACAAAGCGTTTATTCGCTTTATACTACAGCAGGTGAACATGCTTGAGCTGAGAGAATTTAAACTGAAAAAATATCTCTTTATAGTAAAGTCTTTAGGTTTATTTTTGTGCCGCATTTACAAAACCTTCTCAACCTCATCTCTCTCTTCTCTTCATACCATTAAATAGTAAATTATGCGGTTTCCGGCGATTAAAGATTCTACCGACTCACCTTCCCCACACACTTCTATTCTAAGGCAAAAGTCTGCGCTCTCATTTGTTTTCAACTTTATGTATCTGACATTATAAATGTCGATGTCTGTTGCCGATGCTTGAAATCCGTTATGATTACCATTTATCTATAGAAGAGGTTTTGAAAAAAATGAATTACTTCAGTTGAGAATGCGTTACACGATTGTTTTCTTATCTTGTTGCAGTTGCTTTAATACTAAAAATAACAGCAGTTAGTATATTCTATAAATTCGAGGTTTTACCCCGATATATTTTCGTCATCTGTTCCTAGTCATTCCAAAAAGTGCATGGCATTTCTGCTATAACGATTCGTTTGTTTTAGTATTTTAAAGCGGTTGGTATTAATCTTGACGATGGCATTAATTTATATATTTCCCATTTCAACATTTCCCAGTGGTATATTGATCACGTATCAGAGATATATTCACGTACTAACCTGTAAACCACTACTACCGTCTACCAAACTTTCATTATGACTGTATTTCAGTGAATATGATCCACTCCACTTTGTCTGATCTTTATCACCCATAACCACAACTCGTGTTATGTGATATTCGTTTTGAAGGTCGAGCTTAAGATATTTGTTTCCAGACTCTGTTGGACACCAACCATCGCTAGAAAACCTCGCTTCTTTGTACATGGTATTGACAGTAGAACCACTTCCAGAAAATATCGCGTCTGGAAACTTAGTTTTGTTTTGTAATAATGCATTCTCGCAAATTTTACCTAAAACAGAGAACAGTTTTTTGAAGGTGAGCAAGCTAAACAAGAGCAAAAGGTTAGGTTTTCTGTGTTTAGGAAGAAATTCACTAATATGGAAAGAGCCTGGTAATTTAGTTTGGTTCTGTAACAACGCATGCTCGCACAACTTACATAAAACAATTAAAGAATAGTTTTTTGAAAGGTGATTGACAAGTTGAACCAGACCAAAATGTTATTTTGTCTGTATTTAAAGTCTATGATTTAAGACACTAAAATGTTTTAACTAAAACTCTACTCACATGTTAAATATGGCGCGTCAACTGCCGACGTTGTTGTAGAGGGATAAAGATGGACACTGTTGTTCAGAGGCGCATCATAGCATAGGTCACCAATTACAATTTCCTGACCTGTGCTAATTTCCTTCGTTTTAGCAACATTCCCCACTGTCCCATCAAACCCGAAGTGCTGACACAGCGATTTTTCAAGAGTGATATCCCAGATCTCCTCTTTTACTTTTCTCCAAGTGGAACCATCCTTTATTTCAACGAAACCTTCGTTTGGTGACTTTGAAAATCTTATTTTGGCAGCTAAAACAGACAATGTATATTTATAATAATTTCATGTTTTTTTTCAGTTGTCATCGATCAAGCCAAACTGTCCTAAGGTTCCTTTCTACTCGAGCGACTTTTATTTGTCTCACAAAATTTGGTCAAAAAGACTTCAATTTTGCGCATATGAACATGACCGTTGGAAAACTTTCAAGTGCAAGTTGAAAGCACCCAAAGCAGTCGTCGAATTCTCGATGGCGCATCATACCTGTTGTTATAAGGGTAGTGTAACTAAAGAAGCCTTCATTGCTTAGAAGAATTTACTATAGCGCATATCATACCTGCTTTTATGGGATTCACATAGCTATCAACACAAGTGTACTCGATATAAATTTCTTTAGTTTTATCAGGACAATATTGTGATGACAGTAAATTATTGTCAACGGTCAGTTCACAAGATCTGTTTCCACCACAAAGAGATTTCACCTGACAACTTGTTAGACGACTACACTGCGCATCAATAGCTGCATTCGCATCAAATGTTCCGCTATTATTGAAATCACCATAATAAGCTTTGTGGATCACCATAAGTTGTATTGGAGAACAATGAACATCTTTCATTTTGTCTCGGTACTGCGTCACTGAACCTAACAATGGAGACCGGCGGTTATAAACTATGCACATTCATGTCGTGATAAACATATAGGGAACGAACAGAAGGGTCACTCGGTCTTTACAACTTTCCCTGATCTCTACGCGATGAACTCGTCAGAATAATGGCGGCCTGGCCATTTTAGCGTGTTCACATGACATTGATGGTCAGCACGTAATACGGTATGCGTGGCGACACAAACCTAAACTCTCTCACTTGAGTTATATCTAGCTACTGGATATACCCTATACAGTGCAATGACATAGCCTTAGGTTATTTTTTCTGAGGATGACCCGGACTTCAATTTACGGAGTCACATGCACCATTTACAACAGAAAAAAACGGCCACCTTTTAAGTTAAATGACGAGGATTTTTTCAAAAAGATGCAATAAGAATTGTCAAGAGAGAGGATTTTAAAATGTACTCTTTGGAAATATAAATATTAAAGCCCAACATAGTGCTTTCGGTAAAGCCATAAAAGACAATTTAAGCCATTTGAGAGTAATAAAAATATATTAGATAGTTACGTTTCGTCTTAACTTAAGACATCTTCAGACTAAATGATAAATTACATGATAATTTGAATATGTAGACTGCATGGTAATATATTTACAAGGTATCAATTTACAAAGGGTGATATAACAAGGACAAAGTGAGGACATGAGTGGACAAGGGACAGAAACGTCACGACACGATGACAATACGAAGTAAGGACTAAAATAAATTGAGAGGGATAGAGTTGCTTTGAACATTAAGAGAAGCTAAGGCTTAAGTTTGGTGATGGGGAGACTTTCATGTATCATTAGCTCATAAGAGTCAGATGAGGAGGAGAGGATTCTAAGTACGTCAAAGCCTTTAAGTGAGAATGTATACTGGACATAACAGGGCTTGAGGTCTGTTTACCAGTGATGGGTGATATTCCCAAGTGCTCTGATATTCTGGTATGTAGATGATGCGTAGTTTGACCCACGTACGACGCGGAACAGCATCGACACTTAAATAAATAAACTACACCAAATCTCAGGTACTTAGGGACTTTATCTTTAAAAAGAAAGAGTGAAGAACCTTCTAGTGGAACGAAAAACAAATCTAACATCCAAATGCAGAAAAGCGGCGCTACAAAGAGGGTTGATTTGATTGCGAATCTGAATAGAGTGTAAACCAGTAAAAGGGAGACAAAAATAGATGATTTTCTTAGGTGGTGTTAGGATAGGCGGTTTTGGATCGAACGTATTATCGAGAAATTTTAGGACCAGACGGTCGAATAAATGTGAAGGAAACCCGTTGACTTGGAATAACTTCCTAACAATTTCGAGTTGGGCGTGAAAGTTTTCATAGCTCGAGCAGAGATTGAAAATGCGATGGAGTAAACATGATATTACAAAAGCAGCGTTTATAACTGAGTGGTATAAAGCTATGGAAATTCGTGAAGAGACCAGTAAACGTAGGTTTGCGATACACCGAAGTTGTAAACTTCCCGTTAGAGCGTAATATCTCAACATCAAGAAAAGGGAGCTTGCCATTGTGTTCGTTGTCAGATGTGAAGGATATATTGGGATGTTGTCAGTTGAGATAATCAAGGAAGAGAGGTGCGTGATCCAGAAGACATCAGAAGAGAAGGAAGCAATCATCTACATAGCGTCGATAGAGTACTGGTTTGAATAAGGTGACAGTTTTGGAGCCATATTTGTTCATAAAAAGACATGAATATATGTTCGCGAAAAGTGGACCTAAGGGCCTGCCCATTGCCACGCCATCCACTTGTTGGTATAGACGATCATTGACTGTGAAATGCATG
Source organism: Dendronephthya gigantea (assembly GCF_004324835.1). NCBI lineage: Eukaryota > Metazoa > Cnidaria > Anthozoa > Malacalcyonacea > Nephtheidae > Dendronephthya > Dendronephthya gigantea. Next base: position 1,572,496 of record NW_021163044.1, read on the forward strand.
GCAGTTCTTAACAGATAGGGACAAGAGTTTTTCAAATTCAGCACGGCCAAGGCCTTGAAAGAACTCGTACTCGGAAAAAAGGTTGTTACAAGTTAAAGGTTGTTAAATGTTGTTAAGGTTATTATATTTTCATTACTCTCAAATGGTTTAAATTGTCTTTTATGGCTTTACTGAAAGCACTAAGTTGGGCTTTAATATTTATATTTCGAATACGCTTTCCGCCCGGCACGTCTCTGGCAACAGTACTCTTTGGAAAAATTAAGTGTAAAATATTTTTACTTACCAAAAGTAAACTTTTGTTCTGCTGTGTTGCTACATTTTTCATTTTTTACGTCGACATACTGTCCACTAGGCTTAGGCTGAACACAATCATTCACATCGTAAAGAAATAAAGATCCACCAGTTGTTTGTTTTATACGATGTTTCGTGCTGTTTGCAAAGTCTCTCCCAACCTGATTTTTACCGTCATATATAAGCAAACGATTTTTATATCTTCCATATTGAGACACGATGTTCCCTTCTGTCTCGATATTATGCAACAGATTGCTATCCAGGTAACGAAACAGCGCAGTATCATTCAAGCAGTTCGTGATCATTTCAGCCCAATAACGGGTGCCATATTTATCATCGTTAAAAGTGGGAGTTTCAGCTGCAATACACTTTCTTGACTGAGTATGCCTAAGAAAAAAACCTGGACAAAAATAAAAAACAATATTTATTCAACTGTCCTGTAAACATATCGTACTATTACATTAAAATCCGGAGTGAATATCCAGACGTTAGCAATTTTTCTAAATCAGTTATTTATAAGGTATACGTAACATTATTTGAACTCATTAATACGAGGGACGCGTAAAACAATCCATGCTTGATATTCCGAATTATCTTAGCCAAACGCTAACCATCTGACATAATATCAGGAAATGAATAAGGAAATGAAGTCACTCAAAAACGGAGCTTATATTATATATAGATCAGTGAATTGGACTTGATTAGATAGTTGCATGTGGCTACAACGACTTGTGGGCGATGTAATTAGCCTTTTTCACGATGACGTTTTTGGGGTACTTTCAATTTTCTCAAATGTGTTTAAAAATTATAACAACATGAAAAGCAAATTTTTTAGAATCAACAGACCACTTGAACTCCAGCCTAAAATTAAAGACAGTCGCCGTTATTAAGTCATACGCTCATCAAGTACCCCAAAAATGGCGGCATATTCGTCATCGTGAGAAAGGCTAATACAGTGTCAATTCATTTTCATTTCGCGCAGTGGAACACAGGCTTTAAATTTCAAGTCTTCTGATACAATCGCGGACTGATGGTGAGTGTCAAACAACAAATCTTGAACAGAATCTGGCACTATTTATCTGACACCTTTAACTTTATTTCTGACGAATTAAACAATCGAACAAGTCTGAAACGAAGACTTATATTATTACCAGGGCATTTTTTAAGGAATTTTGACTAGTGGGGTAAAGTGTGTATTAGGGCCCATGCGCAAGACAAATATGTAATAGACGATTCCCCTTACTAAGAATTAGTAGCGCTTTGCATTATGGTTATGGTGTTATCACTGACATTCAAGACAGTTTGAATGAAAATATTGAATGTTTTCCTCACGATTTTGCTGTTGGTCATTCCTATACACCTGCCCTAACTTTCCCAAACGCTCTTGCACAGGTGAAGACAAAAAATTTACATGTGGCTTGACAATCAAAGATACCACTATAACCATGATGCAAAGCGCTACTAAATCTTAATAAAGGGAATCGTTATTACATACAGATGTCAGGGGCGGCGGAACATAATATATTTTGGGAGGGCTAATTTCACGAGGCGCCACCATGGTTGGCGCCGAGCGAATTGTTTTTGGAATTTCAATGCTCTAGATCATCGGAAATGGCCATTTCAGAATCTTACTTGCTGCTTTCATCGTAGTTTTTGGCAAACACCGCAAACTGAAACGGCACAGCGCGTGTTGTGATATCTTCTGCATTTGAAAAACTCATCTCTTAAATTCTCAATATAATTTCCAAGCAAAATGGCGGTCCGAAAATAATAACAATAATTATACAACCACGAATAATCTGCTGTTAAAGACAACTATGAAAGATCAAAGAAAGTCAATTTACATTCACTTGATCCGTATCACAATATAGGATATCTTATTAGCATTTGATACGCCGGCGAGCATTAATTTGACGATTTCGTGGTAACGTAATTTGTATATTTAATCTCCCATTCTGGCATTCTTCATGAAATTTTTGAGGGGGCTAAAGCCCCCCCCCCTAGCCCCCCTGTTCCTCCGCCCCTGACAGACGTCTCATGTAAATGCCGTAATTACATACGTATTTATTTCTTCGAACAAATTTCAAGGCCCATATGTTAAAACTGATAAATTACCAACCCTTTACAGTGAAAAAAGGGCCCATTCTATCAGGAAATCAAGGTTCACTACTGGGGCAGGCACAGGGCCTACTGGGGTAAATGCCCCAGTAGTTATATAGTTAAAAAATGCCCTGATTATTACAGTGTCACAGCCTTTTTTGGGCTTTTTCGGTCTCTTTCCCATGTGAGTGTGGCATGGCATAACTATAAATGCGAAATCATATTTGAGACGGGAGCAAAGCAAAAAAAAACAATTTCTTAAATTTTCGCACTGCAGCGAATGTCCTAATTCTGAGGTGCCAAATATTTTATTAAAAAATGATGATTATTTCCCCTGAATATTTCTCTCGGTCAAACCATAGGCATGCATCATCTATGGCAAACACGTTTCAGTATTGACATTTGAAGTTAAATATCTGATAGAAATGACAATGCGAAAGTTGTCTGAATTTTGCCTTGCAGACATTAGACATACGTCATCTGATTAACCAGACTCATCTTAGTAGGATGGTTTTGATTTAAACTACGTGAATTGACATTAACGAACAGCGTGAATATCAAATTTAAGTTCACTAAGCGTGTTATGGTTTCATGCAAGTTCCAGCCGTATCACCGTAAGTCCTGTCGCTTCCCCCTATCAAATTTACTTCAGTAACTTCAGGGATTTTCAAATTGCCAAAATCAGATCAGGTAAGCGTTTCAAAACAGCTGACTTTACGTTCTCAACCATTGGTATAAGAAAGCAATAAGTTATTATATATAATTCGATACGCGTTGAGGTTTTATGTAGCATTTTAACAAAGCACCATTTTACTAGTTGTGTATCTAATAATGCTATAATACGTACAAGAATACCTTACCATTAATCATTTTATATGTACAAAAGAAAAGCAGCCATCGATAAAAGAACAACGGCATTTCGACGATTGTTTCTCGTTTCGAAACCGACACAGCAATGCTCAAGTCATGTACTTCCGCATAAAAGCATGATATCTGTATGAAACAAAATACTTTAAGACGCTGTTTGACTATTCAAACCAGTATCGGGTTACTGCACGATACACGAACTGCAAGCCATGGACATTCAAGGAAGTATAACAGGAGAAGAGTCGAAGTAATAGATAACGCTTATAAAAATTGCGTGGAACTATACAATAGCCCAAGCAATCGTTGAGCAGCAATTAATTCCTCTCACAAGTGATCGCCCCCTGAGCCTGTAAGCAAAGCCCTTTTTGATTCGTACGTTTACACAGCACGTTTTGCATTACAATTACAATCACTGCCATCCCGTCACGACCTCAGAAACTTTCGAGTTCCTGATTGTGATTAATCGCATTCCTTGAACTGGTGAAAACAAAACTAGATGAGTAGATTCGGAGAAAACGCGATCTGCAAGAAGCTTCCTCTTAACTAATTGTAACGCTTAACTTGTGTAGACAGATTTGAAGTTTGTTGAGCTATACTTGATATTAACAAAGAATAGACTAGCTTATTGACGGGGGTGCTGTGCCTGTGTATGAATATATTTGATTTGCTCTTGTGTCGTTTTTTCACCGACGTCGGCTGAGGCCTTGATTTGAAATGAGTTTGAGTAAAGTTGTATAACAAAACCGGAATAAAGACAATTCATAATTTCATATTCACTTTGCGTAGTCCTTGAGTAAAAAGAAAAGTTGAAATTTTACTTCAATTCTTAGAGACTAATCAGGATTCCACGGGCTCAAATTTTCAAACGAAATGCGAAATATTTCGCCTGCTTCTTTTGAATTGTGAGCAATGAAGCAGAATAATTTATTCAAGTGGTCGAAATTCAAAAGAAACACGCGAAATATTTGGCATTTCGTCAAGAAAAAGCGGCCGTGGAATTAGGGACTAAAATCATAACATGCTGGCGTTGAAATACTATGATATATTTTCAATATGAGTATTTTATTGAAAGCTCAGACAATGTGGAGTCGTGGACAGTTCTTAATTACTTTATAGCTATGTCGCCCTCGATTCCATCCTTTGCACTAAGTCTTTTATCTACAAACCTTACAATCTGACAATGTTCATGGACACAGCAGGTTACTACGTGTTCGTGCATGTTAGCATTTATTAGTTCAAATGGATTAAAATCTAAATCTCACTTAATTAAATTACATTCATAATAGAAGGATGTCTATTTTAAAAATAGTTTTCAGAATTAGTAAAAATAGAATATACTATATGTATAAAAATTAAAAGTCGTATCGAAAAATAAAATCGCTAACAACACTTTCTAGGAACTATCCTGTCTAAGTCTGATTACAAGAAAGATATTATCACACAGGAATTCATGGAACTATACTGTGACTTTATATTTATTTACTATATATTTATACGTTTTGAAGAAAACTAGAGTTTTAAGACAATTTACAGTCGTTGTAAACTGGTAGGTTTGATCGCTTTTAGTGATCTTACTTATAATATTATTATGGCAAAGTTACTATTTAACAAAATGGCGTCCGTTTATCCGGCTTATTCAAAATTTGCATACTCACTGAAGCTGTCTAGGTACGTCATCATGGCCTTGTAACAGAATTGGTATTGTTCCTGAAAAGAAAAGTGAACGAAACAATGTGCGTAAAATTGAAAATAGGATGAATCATATATTTCCGGTGAAAAGCGGGCTAATATTTTGTATAATTACGGCGGTTTTTCACTAGGCTGAATTTTTCCATCAAACGAAATTTTTCGCTTGTGACCAGTCTAAAGGCTAGTTTCTACTCAGGAAAATTCTCTTTTGGATCCGACAGGACAGGAAAGTTTCTTTTTATACACGCCGCCTAAGAACTCACCGACAAAGAAAATTTTCCTGTCCGTTTCGATCCAAAGGAGTGGAAACTAGCCTTAAGGAATCCGCTAAAGTCGAACTATCACAACTGAAAAGACAATCAGGTAAAAAATTTCGTTCAACGAAATATATTGCCAGTTGCCTTGCATGTGGAACTGCCTTAATTTAGCTCTTGTACTCACAGCATTTTCAACAAACTGTGGTCGTATTCCTCTGATGATTTTAATCGCCTGGAAAACGTCCATCGCTTGTTCAATTTTCATTCTTTCCAGAAGGTTTGAAATGGCGATATACGTTCCTGTTCGTCCTGCCCCATCACTGGCAAAAATACAAATACGATTTTGAAAACACGCACTGCACCGGACGGAGATTTTGAGAGTTTGAGAGATTTTGAGATAATTTTATCACATTCATTTATGACTCGGATTACGGCACCCTACTATTGCAGATGAAACCGCTTGTAATTCTTGTAGTTAAGATCCAGGCGGAGTAAGAGTTCGGAGCCTGCTACGCGAGTTTGTGTGAGTTTGCGAATTTCAAGATGAAGAAAAGTTGTCTATTTACGAATCGCATTAATCTATAGCATATAATACAATTAATAGCTAATATTCTGTTAGCTGTGGAAGCTAGTTTAGACAGTTGAACTCCTGTGCGACGTTACCTGCATGCGACAATGATTGGTGCTGGATCAAAACTCTTCCTTGAGTTCTCGACCAATGACGTGAGCGAGATGACGCCATTAGCGTCGGGAGGTGTGCGATGGTCCGGCCATTTGGTGTATTGGAAAATATTCACAACTTGACCATCTGTCAAATCCTAGTTAAATGGTAGTTTCAAGGTTACGGTTAAGACAGATTGTAGTAATTGGTAAGGTAGTTCGTGTAATTGGTAAGCCACTGCGTTGCGGTTAAGATTATTATGCTCAAATTCATGTTTTGGTATAAACATTTTTTATATATGCTTTTCCAAGCACTGATGGTGTTATTTCGGCAACTGTTTTGAGTGATCAAATGGTGTAAAGTTACTCATGTAAATATAGTATATCTTAATTCTTCATATCGTCGTTCATATCATCCATACGGATTACGGATGGACTAAATCTGCAGAGCTGAGTTGTGTTTTACATACTGGATATGGCGAGATGATAAACTTTCTTGTCCATATTCCATCTGATTCTTTCTCTGAGTCCAACTGAACAGTCAGGGTGCCATATTGCTTCGGCTCCCCCCTGTTGGTTGGCCAGAATATCGGGAATGACTGGAAGAAATACACAAAACAATTATAGATTTCTACACATATGAAAAGCCTGTAAAGGTTAGGTTCGCCAGGTTTCTTCAACTGAACTCCTTCGTTAATTAACATGACTCTAAAGCCTATTAATAGAAACTCTGCATTAAACTCTGTAGATGAATGTTTTCGCATTGTAAAGAAAATAGACTGATATAGGATAAACTGAACAATTTGTTTAAATTATGATATTAAAACATATTTTCTACCGTTCCATCTTTGACGTTGTTTAACAACACAATGGTGGAAGATTTCTGCGAATGAATCAGCCGCCAAAAGTCGTTGATCGTGCCGGGCAGTGGGCTTTGTGTAGCGATGAAGTAGTTCCTACCAAGGTAACCCTAGGATGAAAACATATCTTTCATCTTCTATCTTTCATTTAAAAAATCTTTAATTGGTGCATAGTCATATTTATTGTGCTGATTTTAAAGTTTACATCATAAATATTGTTGTCCAAATGTATTATTATTTCAATGCATGATTTAAAATGTATAGCAGTGACACGAAGCTACGTTTTGATGAATAAACAAACATTAGCGTGTCAAATTATGTTATAGCCTTTTACAACATCTTAAAAGCGATACTTACATGAACAAACACAGCGTTAATATAGTCCGAGTCATCCACTCCTTCCATGTACTGAAGTGGAACACGATTACCTTCGGCTAGGATCAGAAATCGAAAATCTAAGAATAGGGCGGCTAATTTATTCAGACAAATGTTCGTTGTATCTAAGTGTGTGAAGATAATACCTGGAAGAACATTCTTATTGCGATTCTTTTTGTGATTTCCATCAAGCAATGCTGCAGCGCATTCGTCTTCTGATAGCTTTGGCGAAACTTCAACCAACCTCTAAAATGCATCATTGTGAAATTTATTAAGTTTCTATCAAATTTGAACTGACAACGCGGCATGGGCTAAATCCCTGTTTTTTTAAACATCTAGTTTACAATTAAACAAACCTTGAACTTTTCCTCAAATCCTGTCATTCCACTTGCTTTAACTTCACTAAGATTTGCCACCTCCTTTTGGAGTTTAGAAGCATCAACTTCGTTCATGCCACACAGGATTGTCTCCAAAATAGCATCGTGAACGAATATGTATTGTTCCTTAAGTTTAAGTTGGTACAATTTGAAAAGATTATAAAGGAAATAGCAAAATATACCAAAATTTCAAGAGAATTAGGTTTGGGTCATTTAGGCAATCAGGTTAATGGTTTAGACTTTTTAACAAAGAGTATTAACAAAAATGACTTTTGAAATATATTATTGAGATACCAGAGTTTGGATCATATTCATTCTTCGTTCTCTCATTGCGCAGACGTGTCCAAAAACATCGATGGAATTGATGACACCTTTCTCGAGTCTTTCAAGGATTGTGTCAATTGCAAGAAAGACACCTGTTCGTCCAACACCAGCGCTGTAAAACACGGAAAGTAATATCAGTGAAAGTAAACTGCCAAACGGCTGTGTTTTCAACCTGAACACCTGTGCAATAACACTGGGCTCCCATACATATTCATCACAGGCAGAATATGAAAAAAAAGATATAATGCGAATAACCTGCAGTGGACCACGATAGGTCCGGACTGCTGCATGTGATGCGTTCTGAAAAGTCTTCTGAAGGCCAGGAGCTGAGTGGGATATTTAGGTACTCCATGATCGGGCCAAGATTGAAAGTAGTAATGGCGCACTTCGCGTTCCTCGTCATCCTAAAAGTGTTTTTATAGTTACACGGCAATTTTGTTATTCATAATATTCGACCAAAGAAAAAAGCTGAAAGACTCATACTTTTACTCACCAAGATTTTATTAATGTTATACAGTAACACAAAAGCATGTTACATTTTGAATCGATGGTCAACCAAAAAATTTTCTCACCTTTTCAATTCGCAAAATATGCGTCACATGGTAAGCAAACTCTTCAGTCTTCATCAAAGTTACTTCAATATCACCATACATTTCACTTCCGTTGTCAGGCCAATATTTCTCACATTTTGGCTGGAAATGAGTTGAAACGTTATAGGTCATTTCCTTTGATTGAATTTAAAGGGATTGTTTCAAAATTGATTGATTTTATCTCGGGTTAAAAATTGAGCTAATTACCTTGCCAAGTTCAACGAGAGAGGTGACCATCACAATGGAATAACTACGTTGTTCCCAAACCATCCTCCACATGTCGTTCACAGTATTCGTCCTAGGACCTGGATGAGAAAACATGCCTTTTAACATCCTTCTATACACAAAAGTGGTGAAGGGAACTTCGTACTCACCTTGACAAGCAATGTATGACTTTTCCTTGATACCCTAAATATTAGGAGAGTATTCACTATTAGGCTATAGTTTGGGACTGTAATCCTTTTGGAAGAAATGAATTTGGATTCCTCAATTTGGATTTGGATTGACATTATGACATAATCACTTCCTAATTTCCCTTCAAACCAAATTAGACGTGAATGCGGTAAACAAATCCTGGTATTTGAAGACTGAATAGTCAAGTAAATAATTTAAGTGGGGGGTTTTGAGTGGAACCATCCAGGGCGATCTTTACCTTGCTAGATCAATTTTGGGCTAAAATTTCAGATAGTGAATCTCGGAACTTCAACTTACATCAATGTAGCTGGCGTTTATGTAATCTGTCTTTTCATCTCCCGAGAGAACCACCCGAGAATGGTCGTCTAAAATTAAATAAAAGTGTCATTGAAATTGAAATGCAAAGCAGTAAATAGATGCAGAGCAATAAAGTGTTTCTACTGAATACAGTACATGTAACGATATTTCCATATCTGTTTTTAGGCTTGTTGTATAGTTTTTTCGACACTTCCCAAGATGAATTCAAAGTTTTAGGTAAATCCTGTGAGAATAGAGACAAAAGTAAAGCGGAATAATCACTGAATGGTTAAACTGCAGGGGTCGGTTGTATCAAGCCCGTTTAGCTTAAACGGTGGATAAGTCAAAATTAAATAACACTCTTACATCTCTCTTGAATGAGTCTTGAATATTATGCACTGAGTATGTAATTGTAAACAGTATCTTTGTATTAAGGTTGAAAACATTTAGTTTGCTTGTTGAATAAAACGATAGACTTGCTTTCTATTTTAAACTTAACCACCGTTTAAGCTAAACGGGCTTGATACAACCGGCCCCAGAAGAATACCTGGGAAGACCATCAATAATAAGCAGTATCTCGGAACTATATCATTATAGAAGGATGGCTTTAAGGCGATCTCTTATTAACTGGACCCTGGACCATATAGGATGATCAAATTGTATCTGATATTTACATTATATTCTTTGTTAAATTCGTAATTTCCATTTGCTTTCATTTCATTTACAAAATGCGCAAACTCCTTGACAGGGACTGATGGATGCTGTTTCTCTTCAAAATCACCTGGAAATAAGAATTCAAAACGATTGCAGTTATATCAGTGTCTCAAAGAGATGATTCGGCATGTGATGACCGCTGGTTATAATAAAAGCAGGCTTCAGCAGCTTTTCAACTTTTTCTTCTCATAGAAAAATCTTGCCATCATTTTTCGTACACGAACAAGCATTTAGATCCAGTGGTATGTCAGATCAGTGAATCTGACCGCAGAATCATCATACATTACAGAATATATTTTCCTCTCTGCTGGAGCGTCATCATTCATAATCATACCTGCTTCGTTTGAATAAATTCCTTCGTCGTTCGCATTTACTGGTTGATTATCTGGCGACACACCAGCGTCTGTTTCGTCAAGATTATCATTTCTAATTCCTTTCTTTTCATCCCACTCGCCATGCAAACCCGTCTCTTTGTCTCGATTCGTCCTCCTGGATAAAATTCAATATCACATGAATTAATGATTGTACTCAATGCGCTACACTTTAAGAAATGCATCGTTTGTTTTGTGAAAAGCGTTTTATATAGCTTTGGCTTATAGATCCAAGATGGCGGGCACGAAAATCTTTTTCTGTCAGTTGGGATTCTTTCTTTTAAAAAAACATAAAGATAGACTTTCATACAGAGTCGTGACAATTAGAATGAATCATCGTCTACAAAACTTGTACATCGATTACCTTCTTCTGAAATAGAGAAAAGCAAGAATCAAGGCGATGATAACGACAACCGCAGCTATTGCTCCACCAACTGCAGTAGCGACTGAAGCACCATCACCTCCACCTCCTTCACGATCTTCAGTAGCAGAAATAACCTTTCTTGTTGTTGTGGTTGTTGGAGCAGTAGACGGAGTTGAAGCACCATTTTTTTCACCCTTACTATCTTCTTCTGTGGAATATTAGATACATCTATTTTACACGGAGCTCTTTTAGATCAATAAAAGATATATGAAATTTTCGACTCATATATAAAAGATTATTCCCTCCTAATTACCTTCGCCAACTTTGAATGATTCACTCCAGAATGACAAGGTACGATTCTAACATGCAGAATATATAACCAATTAAATTTCAAACAGTGGTTATCCAATTGTGCTAATTCAGCAGCTGTAATAATTTAATCGATATTAAATGCATCGTCACTGAGATATCAAAATTAAACTCATGGAAGTCTCTAGGGAAGAACGAAGCTTTGGAAACGTGTTGAACAAGCCCCTACACCTTACTAAATTTGCTATAACTAAGTATAATTAAAACTATATAAAATTTAACTTACCCCTGACTCGTCAGTGTTCATTTGTGCAGTTCTATACGTCTCATTCGGCCTTAGTGCATTTTTAATCTTAACAGCCTCCCTCTTTCTTCGTCTGTTATTTCTAGACTCTTGAAGAGATATTTCTATTGTATCACTTTGAAAATCACTTATATTAAACTCCTTAGCAATAAAAGCGACATCCGTTCTGTTTTTTGGAGGAAATGAGCTTTCTATCTTGATATCACCCGGTGCTGGAGGCACACTTGATTCAGACAACAGCAATACAAGAGCGACCGTTCTAAAAATTAAAATATATTCTTGTAGTCATCTAAAGTTTCAAGTTCATTGGTAGTTATATTTTTTCTGGAATCTTAAATGATCGAACACAAACCTTATATTCTTCTTCTCGTTTGGTTTCCGGAGTATCACTATGTAACTGTCGGTAGTTCTCTTTGGGGGCTTTAAAGGCTCTGGAAAACATTAAATGCTCATCAATTATAACTCGAAAGGTGTTAAGGCCGTAGGAGAAGTTCAACACTGACACTCTGTCTCTGTTTTCGATACGTTGCCGCTTACCTGAAAGAGACAACCAGGATTTTGAAGCTGCCTGACTTTTTCCAGCCTCAGTTTCAACACGAATGTTAATCGTATATCGTTTATCATAGTCAACCTCGATAATGATGAAATTATTGCTGGTCGATCGCTCTGTTGGCTCATTCGAAGCACTGTAGTTGACATGATACTTCAAGACAGTTTGCTGATCTGGCAACAAGGGTTGATACCATGAAATATTGTACTCATTACGACCAGTAGGCGTGATTTTTGAGATGACTGGAGCTGGATGAATATCAAGATAAGATACAAATTAGTTAGGATCAGTTCATCTGCTATTATCACTTCGTTTTTACATCACATATTTTAAAAAGGTATGCTTAATTGAACGAACTGGCCTTTGTCAATACAGAGAAGAATTTGGAGATGACTATACCCGGAGGAATTGCCATAGTTTTGACACTCTTGCTCCATTCTGTCGAGTAAAAGAACCTCTAAAAGAATCGGTCATCAGTAAATAATCCTGAAAAATGTAGAATTCATCGAAATATTGATGGAATATACACCTGACTTTCAAAGAATCTCAAGAACACGTTGTAACTTGAGTTTGGTTGAAGACGTTGGTTAACGTAGATCATGTTTTTATATTTATATTCTTTGCCATCACCGATCACGAACGATGAAGGGAGAACATCAGTCTTCAAATAAGCAGTGATGTAAGGATCTTGAGTGTTTGACTGATAAGGTTTAAGATCACTTGTTTTAATTTCTTCCACCGGTTTAAGGATGTTCTCAGCAGTTTTCACGATTATCATGACGTCTCTAAACAAGGCACAAGACGATGGATAAAAATAAGATCGACGGTAAATTTAGTTTAAAATATTGACAGATCTAAGATGAATGATTTTTCACCGTTTAACTTTTTTACTGATTATATATTGGGTTAACTTACTGAACATATTTGTCTGGTTTGCTGAGGTCTATTTTCAGGCTTGAAGGCGAGTTTGCCACAGTTTGTACAGGATCTAAAAATGGAAATACAAAAAAGGTCGTGATGCGTTCCATGCAGAAGTTTTATGACAATCACGAAGGAATTGCGAATTGGCACATAAAAAAAATTGACCTTGCAAAATCGCCATCCCTGCAGTTAGTACAGTATATGGATAACTATGTAAAGTTAGTATGATATTAAACTAATCACGATCATTGGGAAAGTTAAATATGTTAGAACGACAAATTTGACAAACAAGAGTTTTATCTTTACGAAAACAACTTGATATAAAAACAAGATGCCTTGTAATTAGGCCGATACCTCCATTTGTCGTTTTATTGATTTCTGCACTCTTGATTCCAAAACCAGCTCTTGTACCAGCCGCAACAGTTACAAAGTACTTTGTGGAAGGTCGAAGATCATCGATGGTGAATGACAATGTCGTTATTTCATTGCATTTCGGACTAGTTGACGTTTTTTGGGAGGAATAACAAACTTGATAGCCTCTCAGTATTCCATTATGCAGATCCGATCGTGGATCCATCCAAGATAATTGTAGTGTAGTTTTACCGCGAGATTCAAACTTTACATCCAGTGGAGGACCACTAGGAACTAGAATAAAGGAAATTTATCATCAACATGTCGTATTGAGTATTATTAAACCGATATTTGTTAGCACGGTTTTTTGTTTTCATTTTACCTGCTTCTTTAGTTTCAAAGTCTCTATTTATTCTGCTACTCTCTGAAGAACCATCAACGGCTTCAATTCCAACAGTATATTTAGTGAATGGCGTAAGATTACTAATATCAAACTGATAAGAATTTCCTCGTAAAATTGTTTTACGGAGGTTATCGTTTAAATATATTTCAAGCTTTGTTATGTAACTCGAGGCTGTTGGGGAGGTCTCAATACTCCAAGTCACACGAGCTGATCTCTCGAAAGTCGTGATTTGAATGTCGGAAACAGAAGCTGGCTTTTGGGCTATATTCAAAATAAAAGCACAAAAACAAATAATAAATGGAATGATTTCAATTATCTCGCAAAAATATCCAAGATCATAGAAGAGTTCACAAAAGAAACTGTGATAATGGAGGTGTTGAATGAAGATATCATATGATGAATCTAGGTTGTACGAGCGAGATTAAAAAGTGAAAAATGTCGGGGTTAAAGAAAACTGAGAATGCAATTCATCATTTTATCAAGTGTTTTCACTCAGCCAAGGTATTTTTAGAAAATGCCAGAATGCGAGGTTTTATGATACCAACACATAAAAAACTTACCCAGTCCACACAGTTCTATTCTGAGACAAAAATCTGCAGTTCCAGTTGATTCTATCTTCAGAAATCTCGCATTATATATATCAACGTCTGTAGTCAATGCTTGATAACCGTTCTGGTTTCCTAAAATCTTATATAAAAATAAAATATAACATCAATAATAAGCAGTACTGCAACATGTCATAAAACTATATGCTATAGTATACGTTGGGCGTCTATATTCACGTAAAAAGTCTATTTTCGAAGAATTTTTCTAATTAGACCCTGTATTAACCTGTACTACACGACTGCTATCCACCAAACTTTCATCATGGCTGTATTTCAATGAATATGATCCACTCCACTTTGTCTGATCTTTATCACCCATGACTGAAACTCGTGTTATGTGATATTCTTTTTGAAGGTCGATGGTAAGATATGAGCCAGGCGTCGAGGAACACCATCCACCTTTAGTAAACCTTGCTTCGTGAAAACTATTACCTCCATTGCCACGAAATATGTTATCAGGAAAAGTACTTTCGTCGTTTAGTAACTGATTGTCACAAATCTTACCTAGGTAAAGAGTGTGTTAGGTGTGAGTGAAGAAAGCATAAAATCCTATTTTTTGCACGCCACGATTTATCGCAGATACTCACACTCAGCATATGTTGTGTCAACCTTTGCAGTGGTTGTAGAGGGAACAAGATGGACACAACAGGATGTTCCACCAGATCCTGTGTTATAACACACCAAATCTCCAGATGCAATTTCTTCATTTGCAGTTATCTCCATGTTTCTAATAGTATTAGCGCTCGTTTCGCCAAATCCCAAGTGTTCACACAACATTTTTTGACGATCTTTATCCCAATTTTCCTCAATAACTTTTCTCCACGTTGTGTCATTCTTCACTTCAATGAAACCTTCGTTGGGCGACTTTGATAGTCTTATGTTAAACGCTAGAACGAAAACATTGCAAATAAAATCTCAAATACACCCATGCACCCTGAAAACTAAGAGTAAAGTCAAGCAAGGACCTTAGCGTTTCCTTGTGAGACTTTTTAGTCGACTTTGCCATTTTATAGCTCTGTCAGCGTTGTTCAACAAACCAATATCCACTGAGGTAGCTCACTTTCAAATTAGGTTAAAAAAAAGAGCGACTGTGAAAGAGATATTATCATGCATTGGCCAGCCGAGAAAATCGTGTTGCAAAGTCGTTTCCAAGAAAACTCCTACTAATAAGGTGGGTTTTATTTATTCTGAATGCCTATTTTTTTTTTTTTTTCCGAGCCTAGTCCGATCCATGAAGTGATTTCGGATTGGATAAAAAAAAGTTAAAACTATTTAAACTTTTTTTATCCGATCTCGGACGCTTTCGGATCAATATAAGCCAAAAATTTCAACAGACGGCGCACGCGCGGATTATCTTTCGTTCCGATCCAATCCGATCCGCCGCTCGTTTTCCGGAGTGGAAATTAGCCTTTATGATAAACTCAAATTCACGTTTTATCACCAAAAGTAGCGTATTTTACCTGTTGTTATAGGGTTAGGATAGTTGTCCACACAAGTGTACTCGATATAAAGTTGTTTTGTGGTATCAGAACAAAATGGTGACAGTAAATTATTGTCAACGGTCAATTCACAAGATCTGTTTCCACCGCAAAGAGGTTTCACCTGACAACTTGTCAATCCACTACACTGGATATCAATAGCTGCATTCGCATTAAATGTCCCGCTATTATTGAAATCACCATAATGAGCTTTGTGGATCAGCATACGTTGTATATGGAGAACAATGAACATCTTTCATTTTGTCGCCAAACTGCGTCACTGAACCTAACAAAGGAGATAACTAACCATTTATGGGCAGCGCCTCTCAGAGTGAGACTGAGTATGGCAACGATCGTAACATTGAAAGTCCAATTTGATAACCTTTTAGGTACGATTACTACCCAAAATAAAAGTCACCCTACATCGCAGTAAGTCGCCTTAAATCCCAGCGACTTAAGTTTGGACACAGAGTAGATTTTGTTCTTTGGCTTTTTTAGTGATGTAGATGTTTGTAAAACGTTCGATGATGCAGTGAATTGATTTTAGATTAAATCATTATAAATCATTTTCGCGTTCAAAACATTTATATTGAATCAAGCTGCATGGCAGAACATTTACATCGAGATACGCGGAATCTTACCAAAAGTGAACTTTTGTTGTTCTTCCGTATCGTCGCACCCATTCTTTTTCCGCTTGATAAATTTCTTATTATCATCAGGCTGAGCACATGAGTCAGTCTTGCTATCGTAGAAAAATAAAGATCCAGCAGCTTTTTGTCTCATGCTATGTCGAGGATCACTTTCCCAAGTTGGAAGCTTTGTCGGGTTGGCGTCATAAGCGACCATGCGTTGTTGGTAAACACTGCCATCGACAAACATGAGCGAGCCGTTCCTCGCTATGTTGTGGAGCACCTCTGTATCCCGTAAATATCGTAATTCAGCACTAAAATCCAAGCAATCCAATAGCTCAGCCCAATATACATGCCCGTAAGGATTTATCCTCCAAGGGACTTTTTCAGAGGCAAGACACTTTTCAGAACTGGTGTGTCTCAGAAAAAAACAGCGACAACCTGTAAACGTAAAATAAACCATATTGTTAAATAAGTTCTGTGTATTTTAAATGTGATTGGTTCATTCGTAGTCACATTACTTTAAATAAATGCCGATGTTTCCCGCGAGGGAAACAAGTGAAAAATTGTCGCCCGCTTCTTGTCATAACAAAGTAAAGTGTGTTTTTAAAATGTTTTTGTTCCTATGTAACAAAACACTTGATATACATTACCTCGGGAAATAGTGAGTTTTGTTTTCCCTCGAGTCAACATTCAGACTCTTAGGAAAACAAAACTCACTATTTCCCTCGGGAGCATACATTAAGTGTAAATAGTATAAACTTATTGATTAACATTTACGAGCTTATGGGACGGGCAAATATTCGACCATCATGCAGATATATCAAGATTGCTCAGATATATCAAGACTGAAAAGTTTGGGTTTCAGCAGGTAAAACCGATGAAACTGTTTTACTGAGAATGCGCCGTATTTCTAACCAATCGATAAGTGAGAAATCTGTCTTTCTGCCAATTTATGGCGTCTTTCATCGATCAATTATACGATTTGGGACAAAATACGAAAAAGACATTCCATTAACCTAGTATTTTCAACTCGTTTTGTGAACTGAGTGTAAGTTTGTCATATTCTCACATCCAAGGAAAGGCTAGAATCATATTGTATGACTATGACTTAATTGAGATACTCTATAAAACATGAATTCATAAATAGTGTTAAAGTAATTCACTGCAAGGATTACACCGCCTAATATTTCATTTGATTTAATTGTAGTCTTGTACATCAGCTTTGTATATGCTGCATGCCAATTACAAATATTACATTGACATATTGTCGTCAATTAGACGCCAGTTTCGACAACCCTCAAATATTTACACAAGAAGGTGGTGATTAACATTGTATGATGATTCAACAACTCACAAACAGCCTTAAATCTACATTTTAACCTAAAAAATGCTCTCACTACAACGCCTCAAAAACCTCACCTTTAATCACCAACAATGACACGCCACATAAAACGAACCATCGATGAAATACCCAAGACATCGTGTGATTTTTCTCTATTACGAAGCGAGTAAGAGCTTAGACGATGATAAGATGACAAATTCTTCAGTGCTTTACGCTTCCGCACTTCATATAACAAAGAAACTAACACGCAATGCTTTTATCATCTTTGATGTATGATAATTAGGATTGTATAAAAAGAAAGAACGGTACTTTAAATATATGGTACGTTACTTACATACAGCCATACGAAGGGTAGCTACTTGCCTGTGGCCGGCGTAGCCAGCCTGACGATTTTGTAGTGCTATGCAAATTTTATGTTATTATCATTATTCATTTCTTTAGAAATTAAATGTTTTCACAATCGATGAACACCAAAATATTAGCATAGCATGACTAAATTGTCAGGCTGGCTACGACACTAGTGCTTGGCAAGAAATCATCGAAAGCCGGGCAGCGCTATCCACCGGATAGTGATTTTTTCAACGGTTCAAAAATGCTTAAAAGAAATAAAATTGGAACCAACAATTATTAAAAATTATCCTCGATTTAGAAATACCAAGATTTAGGCCCTTCCACACGTATCCGGATATTTATAATAACAGAGGTTTTTATCTGTATATAGGCTTCCGTTCAGACTGTGAATTTTATAAAGTGGGAAGCTGAATTTACTGCTTTGCTAAATATATACGTTCGACTATAAACAGACTTAACATACTCTTTAACATATACTAAACATATTTATTTAATCATTGCTACATTTTATGGTGAAAGTGGGCGAGAAAATTTAACAACCTGCGGACGGTTGTATGAAAGCAGGATAGTGTTTTTTCAATCGCTTTAATATCGCCCGTTGTTGGTACCATTTAAAAATATAAGTATAAAAGTGAGAACATGCACTATATATATTCACGCTGTATCACTCTGCATATAACACAGAAACTGTTTCCATCATTAAAATTATTACGTACGTTAAAATTATTATTTCACATCATGGCGGCGTTGATTCGATATTCGGCTCCTTTATTCAAAATTTGCGTATTCGCCGAAGGCGTCTAAGTACGTCGTTATAGCCTTGTAACAGAACTGGTATTGTTCCTGAAGAGAAGTAAAAGTTAATAAGCAAACCGTGTTTGTACTCAAAATACCGGACATATTACAATTCCATTAGAAAACACTAGTACTACAGACATGATCGACGTTAGATTCAATCGTGTGATATACTCACAGCATTTTCAACAAACAGTGGTCGTGCTCCTCTGATGATCTTAATCGCTTGGAAGACGTCCATTGCTTGTTCAATTTTTATTCTTTCCAGAAGGTTTGAAATGGCGATATACGTTCCTGTTCGTCCTGCTCCATCGCTGAAATACGAAAATTCATCGAAATGAACGGTATAAAAAAGTTTGTGAAACAAATTTCGAACAGACATGAGATAAAACAAGCGTGTTTTCCTCTTCAACCGTATCGTACGTAGAGCCGGAAGCATAGCGTATCTCATCGTCTCAACTCGCTAGTTCAGTCATCTGACTTTCCACGAAAGAATGATATACGCCATCGTTGATGTATTGATTTCAGTTACCTGCATGCGACAATGATTGGTGCTGGGTCAAAACTCTTCCTTGAGTTCTCGACCAATGACGTGAGCGAGATGACGCCATTAGCGTCGGGAGGTGCGCGATGGTCCTGCCATCTGATGTATTGGAAAATATTCACAACTTGACCATCTGTCAAATCCTAGTTAGATGGCAAACGTAGGGTTACTACAAAGGTGGGTTCATATAATTTCATGTGGGTTCACGCTAGAGCAAGATTTAGGGTATAACCATCAGTGAGGCGGTTGAGATTTACATACGGAAATTTCTGAGGTCAAACCATGTTTTTCCAAGTACTTTGTCATTTGCACAACTATTTCGTAATATAAGTCTTTCACATATCATACATACTGGATATGGCGAGATGATAAACTTTCTTGTCCATATCCCATCTGATTCATTCTCCGAGTCCAACTGAACAGTCAGAGTGCCATATTGCTTCGGTTTTCCCCTATCGGTTGGCCAGAATATCGGGATGGTCTGGAAAAGCGCAAAACAATACTCAGGATTCCTATATCATTCTCTATTGCTTAGTTCACTGAAATCTTCATACATGCCCTTCAAAACTTCACTCTGAAGTTTAACAGAAGAAGCTCAGCGTCAAGCGCTGTGAGGAATGTTTTGTGACGATAGACTGAATAAATAGTTATTTCTCAAATTATAATATAATCTTTTCTACCGTTCCATCTTTGACGTTGTTCAACAGCACGATGGTGGAAGATTTCTGCGAATGAATCAGCCGCCAAAAGTCGTTGATCGTGCCGGGCAGTGGGCTTTGTGTAGCGATGAAGTAGTTTCTACCAAGGTAACCCTAAAGTGAAAAGATTGAGACATCTAAATGTGTTGTAAATCGTAATGTATGATATGGTGGCAACTTGCTTTGAACACGATACTTACATGAACAAACACAGCGTTAATATAGTCCGAGTCTTCTATTCCTTCGACGTACTGAAGTGGAACACGATTACCTTCGGCTGGGAAGAGAAGAAAAAATGAGTTGTAAAAATAACTAATTTTCTGAGTGAATTGTAAAAGATTCATTTGAAGATTAAGCAGGGAAGTGTTTGAATGATGCAGATAATACCTGGAAGGACATTCTTATTGCGATTCTTGTTGTGATTTCCATCAAGCAATGCTGCAGCGCATTCATCTTCTGATAGCTTTGGCGAAACTTCAACCAACCTCTAAAATGTATTATTGTGAAATTTATTTTGTTCCTGTTAAATTTGAACTGATAACCCGGCATGGGCTAAATCCCTGGTTTTTTAAACATCTAGTTGACAATTAAACAAACCTTGAACTTTTCCTCAAATCCTGTCATTCCACTTGCTTTAACTTCACTAAGATTTGCGACCTCCTTTTGGATTTTAGAGGCATCAACTTCGTTCATGCCACACAGGATTGTTTCCAAAATAGCATCGTGAACGAATATGTATTGGTCCTAAAAGGTTGGTACCATTTGAACAAATTGAAAAATTACTAGAAACAAGTTGTTTTAAGCCCGATAAACGGTTTGGACTTTTTAACAAGGAGTATCAAATGGCTTTTGAAATATATTATTGAGATACCAGAGTTTGGATCATATTCATCCTCCGTTCTCTCATTGCGCAGACGTGTCCAAAAACATCGATGGAATTGATGACACCTTGATCGAGTTTATCAAGGATTGTGTCAATTGCAAGAAAGACACCTGTTCGTCCAACCCCAGCGCTAGAAGACAAAGCAAGTAAATAAGCAAAGTGTCTAAATTAGGGTTTAAAAAGAATTCTTCTGCGGTGTTTAACGCTGGATCTCATGCAAGAATGCAAGGGCAACAGTTGCCCGGCAACTGAATGTTACTGATCATTCAACGTATTCCATACATGCAAAATATGAAAGAAAATTTCGATGCAAATAACCTGCAGTGAACCACGATAGGTCCGGACTGCTGCATGTGATGCGTTCTGAAAAGTCTTCTGAAGGCCAGGAGCTGAGTGGGATATTTAGGTACACCATGATCTGGCCAAGATTGAAAGTAGTAATGGCGCACTTCGCGTTCCTCGTTATCCTACATATGTACAAGGTATTTGCTCTTCACAAATGTGGCCAAGGTGAAAAAGTACAATCACACAATAGTATGATTGATCGAATGTCAATAAATTGTTTTCACCTTTTTCAATTGCAAGGTATGCGTCACGTGGTAAGCAAACTCTTCAGTCTTCATCAAAGTTACTTCAATATCGCCATACATTTCACTTCCGCTGTCCGGCCAATATTTCTCACACTTCGGCTGCAAATGAGTTGAGGTATTTAAATCATCCCATACATTATGGTCTTAAATTGCTTTTACAAAAAAAACGATATTTAATAGGGTTTAATAGAATCACAGCTGCTTCATTGCGATAGTTAGGTTTCTCTTTTATAGCCAATAAATAAATGCATCAAACAACATTTGACATCTACAGATACATAAGATATGATTACCTTGCCAAGTTCAACCAGAGAGGTAACCATAACAATGGAATAACTGCGTTGTTCCCAAACCATCCTCCACATGTCGTTCACAGTATTCGCCCTAGGACCTGGATGGGGAAAGCCCAATTTTTAAATAATTGCCAGCTCTGTTAACAATCTCTACCAATACTCAAGAGTAGTGAAGGTTACAAGAAAGAGCGATGAAAAACTATCACATGAAATCTCAAATCTCAATGCTCACCTTGACAAGCAATGTATGATTTTTCTTTGATTCCCTGAATATTAGGAAAGTATTAGGCATGATAAGCCCATGATAGCTCAGTGTGGTTTAATTTTTTATCTACTCATAAAACTAACTAAAATTCCAACTTACATCAATGTAGCTGGCGTTTATGTAATCTTTGTTTTCATCTCCCGAGAGAACCACCCGAGAATGGTCGTCTAAAATTATATTTCATTAATAAGTTAAAGCAATAATTATCAAATCTGGATAAAGCAATATACAAGAATGTCTACTGGATACAGTACACGTAACGATATTTCCATATCTGTTTTTAGCTTTGTTAAACGGCTTCTTTGACACCTCCCAAGATGAATTCATGTTTTTAGGTAAATCCTTTACGAAAAAGACACAAAATTTAGTAAGGGCAAACACAAACACTTCTCTTTTTTGCCAAACTAAGTCATTAACTTTCCTAAAAAGACACATCCAGGCACAATATCACAACAAAGATCTCACATTATATTCTTTGCTAAATTCGTAATTCTCATTTGCTTTCATTTCTTTCACAAAATGCGCAAACTCGTCGACAGGAACTGGTGAGTGCGTGTTTTCCTTGAAATCGCCTTAAAAGAAAATTATTACAGTTATAACATTGTCAACATAGCAGAATTGTAGCTGAATGTAGCATTTCAGAGCAGTGAATCACACAATCTTCATTAACCATTAACACTCGAGCGACTTACCTGCTTCGTTCGAGTAAATGCCGTCGTTATTTTCATTTTCATTAATTTGACGATGATCAGGCGGCACACCAGTGTCTTGTTCGTCATGATATTCATTCTCAAATCCTTTTCTCTCGCTCCAGTCTCCATCCGAACCTGTTTCCTTTTCTTGGTACCTCCTCCTGCATGGATAAAAATGAATAAAAATGGAAAACCCCATGGACAAAATTCCCTATCCACGACCTACTTATCTTTACTAAAGTTAATTTAAGTTGTCGACTAGTTCAGGCCAGGCTAGAAGCGTGTTATCTAAATATTGGAAGGGATCAAATGAAAACGTTGTTACCTTCTCCTGTAGAAAAGTATTGCAGCAACAATTGCAACTAAAACGACAACAGCAGCAACAGCGGCGCCAACAACAGCGGCCATTGATGAACTTTCATCACCATCATTAGCCCCATGAGTAGGTATTGTAGTACTGTCAGGGCCTAGACGTATGCATGTTAAGAGGATGTCAAGATTAGTATACTGTCTCGCTCGTTCTTGGAGCAGATCTAAGTGCTAAACATGGCGTAACATTCAAATGAAACAGCTATCACGTTAAATTTCTGTTGCTCAGTATTACCTATGGGATCACCAAATTCTTCACTCCAGTATGACCAGGTGCGATTCTATAAGATGCGGAATATATGACATAGTTACAAACAAGCTAAATCATAGGGAACCATGCGATCGCACAAATTTTTACATTCCTATTTCAACCTACCCCAGACTCGTCTGTATTCATTTGTGTTGTTCTATATTTTTCATCCGGCTTCAATGCTTCAACCTGAACAGCTTCTCTTTTTCTTCTTCTGTTTTCCTTAAACTTTCTAAGGAGTATTTCTATTTCATCATCTTTGAAATCACTAATATTAAACTGCTTAGCAATGAAAGCGTCCCCGGTCTTCGTTTCTGAAGGAATTGAACTTTTTATCTTGATGGATTCTGGTGCTGGAGGTTCACTGGAGTCTGACAGAAGCAATACAAGAGCGACAATTCTAAAATGTAAAATGGTTCTTCAAGATTACATTGTAGATCTTTAAATATTTGCACTTAAATCCTCATATAAAATACTGACCCAGGTAAATCGTCGTGCAGGGCAATACTTCATCAATCGTCACCATGACTAAATGTGAACAAACCTTATATTTTTCTCTTTTGGTTTTCGTAATATCACTGTGTAACCGTTATCTGTTTTCTTTGGGGTCTCCAAGGGCTCTAAAAGCAAAATGGTATACGTAACTACATAACCATCGACATCTTCGGAATTTAGGGTAGACATGAATATGTATCTTATTCGATGTGTCCCGTGTCTCTTTTAACCGCTGACAGTATTATAACTGCGAGCTATTAGTTACATAGGTCATTCAGGGATTTGCTATACTTTTTTGTCCCTGGATTAGGTTTTTAAATATTCTTGGTTTCTTTCTTCACCAGCAGCCAATTCCTGCGTGGTCGTACTACTGTATGCGCCTCTTTCGCTGGAGCAAGCTAACCAACAAATTCTTATATTTTGACAATCATTCATGAGAACGTGCAACTTCCTTTTTATATAACTGGTATGAGCTACTGTACCTCACATACTCCGTCTCTGTCAATCGCTATCACAAGATATCACTGGGGATTTATTTAAGACGAATAAGTAAATACAGGAAAACTAGTTTCGGCCCTGCATGGATTCATTACTTACTTGAAAGAGACAACCAGGATTTTGAAGCTGCCTGACTTTTTCCAACCTCAGTTTCAACCCGTAGGTTAATAGTGTATTGTTTATCATAATCGACAACAATAATGATAAATTTATTTTCTTTCGGGACAGTCGACCGTTTCGTTGGTTCACTCGAAGCACTGTATTTTACATGATACTTCAAGACAGTTTGCTGGTCTGGCAACGAAGGTTGATACCATGAAATATTGTACTCATTACGACCAGAAGGCGTGATTTTTGAGATGACTGGAGCTGGAAGAATATCAAGATAAAATTTAAATTAATTAGTATCATTTTATTAATATTGCTTTTAATATAAAAACGAGCCTGTGGTGACATTGAAAAGAATTTTTTTTCTCGAGGATCACCTGGTGGAGTTGCCAAAGTTTTGACACTTTTGCTCCATTCTGTGGAGTAGAACGAATCCTAGATGGAAATCCTATCGATTAATTTAATTTAATTTGAAAAAAGAATGATGAAATATTGATGGCATATACACCTGACTTTCAAAGAATCTCAGGAACACGTTGTAACTTGTGTTTGGTTGAAGAGGTTGATTAACGTATGTTACGTTTTCATAGTTGTAATCCTTGCCATCGCCGATCACGAACGATGAAGGGAAAACATCGGTTTTCAAATAATCAGTGATGTAAGGATCTTGAGTGTTTGTCTGATAAGGTTTAAGATCGGTAGTTTCAATTTCTTCCACCGGTTTTGAAAAGTTCTCAGCAGTTTTGACGATGATCATTACTTCTCTAAAAAGAGGGATCAAAAGATTGATATGAAATCGGGGATGCATTTAAGACCTTTTTATAAAACTGTTATTTGATAATGTTTAACTAACATACTGGATATATTTGTCCGGTTTGAGAATGTTTATTCGTAGACTGGATGAAGAGGCTGCAACAAGTTCTACAGGATCTAAGAATAAAAACAAAAATATTATCATTATATTATATTACTTCCAATTATGATCGATGTATGTAAGAATATCAAAAGCTCTGCTAGTAGATTTAAAAACTTTGTCATCGTTAACGATGAGTAGCTAGTCCGAAAGTTTTCAAGGAGTTCACTTCAATTTAATGACTAAATGGGTAGTCATGTAAAGGTTTCTAGGAGGTTTAAACAACTAAGGAATAGGATAAAATCATGCACGTTATATTTGGCCAATACCTCCATTTGTCGTTTTATTGATTTCCGCACTTTTGTTGCCAAAACCAACACTTGTACCAGCCGCAACAGTTACAAAATACCTTGTAGATGGTTGAAGATCATCGATGGTGAAAGTCAATGTCGTGTTTGTTTCATTGCATTTCGGACTAGTTGAAATTGTTTGGGAGGAATAACAAACTAAATAGCCTGTCAGTATTCCATTATGCAGATTTACTTCAGGAGGTTGCCATGACAATTTTAGTACGTTTTTACTCCGGGATGTAAACATCACATTTTGTGGAGGACCACTAGGAACTGGAACAGGGAAAAATAGAAATTAATCACCAAAAGTTGACCCTGACACATTCCTAATGGGGAACAAAATTTATGTTTGTTATCCAAGGTGTTTAAATGTCATTTGAAATCCTTAAATTTATCTTTCGTATATTTTACCTCCTTCCTTGGTTTTGAAATCTTCAGAAACCTTACCACCTTTCTCTCCTGAACCATCTTCTGTCTCAATCTCAACTTTATAGTTAGTGTATGGTTGAAGTCCACGAATAGTAAATTTATTGTCATATTTCTCTCTGGATATTCTTTCTTGAAGTCTTCCGTTGATGAAAATATTGTAGTTCGTTATGTAACTTGAGTCTTTAGGTTCTGGTATCTTCCATGTGACATCTGCCGAGGTATTCGAAGGTGTAACTTTAATATCCTGTACAGGAGCAGGCGTTTGGACTAAAATAAAATAAAAAAGCAATGGTTAGCAAGCAATCAGAATCAACGCTATCCGTAGTGTCAAAAGTACTGCTCTGGAATCGTGAAGGGTGAAGTTTGATTTTTAGACACCATGTGCTGCATTCCCGACCGGCTAACGCCTGTATTTTAAAAGCTCACTCACACTCAAACTCATTGAGTGGAAGATCTTAATTTTCTCATAACGCTTCAATAGCGGTATTTCCAGCCGAACAGGGGGCTTAATTTTCAGTAATTTACCTTATATTTTTCCATCTATTCAGAAAAAAACTTTCTCATTGATAAGCATTTACAAAATTTATATGTCATACTCAATGAGTGTGACTGTGAGTGAGCTTTTTGAATACAGGTGTAAGTCTTAACGTGATCATTCCTAACAAAACTTTACCTTCTCCACAGAGTTCTATTCTTAGACAAAAATCATTTGTTCCAGTTGATTGTATTTTGATATGTCTCACGTTGTAAATATCGAGAGCCGTTATTGAAGCTTGATAGCCGTTCTTGTTTCCAGTGATCTGAGAACACGAAATATAAAAAATGTATACGTATTTGAACAAAATAAACAAAATTGCATGGATTAAAGTATCTGTCTTGATGCTGTTGAATCTTGTTTTCATGCAGGATTATGGATTGAGATGGGAAATGTCAATTGATGGACAACACTCTTAAGGTTGTTATGGCAGGGATTAAAGTAAACTTCGCAATCCGGGGTTTTAGGATTAATATTAGGATTAAGGATATATTTGACAACATACAATATAAAGCGACAAATAATCATGCATGATGTACCAATAATTGCAATTTGCAAACTACCTGTGTGCTGTTGCTAAAACTGTTATCGTGGCTGTATGTCATTATATATTGAT
This sequence comes from Dendronephthya gigantea, assembly GCF_004324835.1. Taxonomy (NCBI): domain Eukaryota; kingdom Metazoa; phylum Cnidaria; class Anthozoa; order Malacalcyonacea; family Nephtheidae; genus Dendronephthya; species Dendronephthya gigantea. Next base: position 1,599,555 of record NW_021163044.1, read on the forward strand.
CACTCCACTTTGTCTGATCTTTGTTACCCATTGTCACGACTCGTGTGATGTGATAGTCTTTCAAAAGATCAATCAAAAGATAATGTGTTTGTGGTGTCTGGGTACACCAACCATCTTTGGTGAATCTTGCATTGCTATAACCAGAAGAGCCACTACCAGAAAACACAGAGTCTGCAAAAGTAGTTTCGTCTTGAAGTAACGCTGGTTTATCGCATATCTTACCTAGAGTAAAAATAACGTAAGGGAAAACCATAAACTATCGTGAAATATTTTTTCTTATCAAAGTCTAACCAACCATACCAAGTTATTCTGGCCAAATTACAGTGTTAAAGAAAATACTCGCAACCCCTACAAACCCAAAGTTCTAAAGGTTTTTACTCACTCATCGCAAAAAAACAACCCGCAAGCCCGCTGCGAGTAATTTCGTCCAATAACAATGCTTTACAGCTTATTTAATTATATAGATGGAAACACGTTTGCGAGTTGATTTTGCGATAAGTGGAAAAGAGCCTTAAGTATATACTCACACTCAGCATATGGTATATCAACCTTTGTAGTGGTTGTAGAGGGAACAAGATGGACACAACAGGATGTTCCATTGGATCCTGTGTTATAACACACCAAATCTCCAGATGCAATTTCTTCATTTGCAGTTATCTCCATGTTTCTAATAGTATTAGCGCTCGTTTCGCTAAATCCCAAGTGTTCACACAGCATTTTTTGACGATCTTTATCCCAATTCTCCTCAATAACTTTTTTCCATGTTGTGTCATTATTCTTCACTTCAATGAAACCTTCGTTGGGCGACTTTGATAGTTTTATGTTTGACGCTAGAACGAAAACATGACAAATGACATCTGGAATGAACCGCAATGCAATTTGTTGTTGAGACCGTCAATTTATTGAAAATAGTCCCGTCTGGACCTATCAGTACAAGAAAACTATAGCTAGAAAAGAGGCACTGTCATTATCAAATGCAAAATGAGCAATTCTCGTATTGCAACCACATTTCCCAGGAAAGATTCTACGCAACGAGATTTATTTTATCATGGCATACTTTAAACAAGGTAGTGATAGAATGTGTGAGTGTGTGTGAATATTTTATACGTATATAATAACGTGTTAAAATAGGAATGGTATGGAGACGAGTTATAATGATGCTCTTTTTAAAACAAATACCTTTTATGATTAAACCTCAATTAGCTTAGCAGCCACATGGGACTTGAAGGAAAATTACAAAAAATTACGTGAACTGATTGACAAACAATATTGACCACGATGTTGCCCGTGTGGTGTTTAAAATTATACCTAGAAAAGTTTATACTCGGTGCAAGTTGAGACAACCAGATTGTTATTTTAAGTCATTTTAATAAACTCGAAGTTCATATTCATAATTTCAAAGAATTAAGTGTAGCTATTACTACCTGTTGTGATGGTGTTAATATAATTATCCACACAAGTGTATTCGATAAAAAATTCTTTTGTTAGGTCAGAACAAAATGGTGACAGTAAATTATTGTCAATGGTCAGTTCACAAGATCTGTTTCCACCACAAAGAGGTTTCACCTGACAACTTGTCAATCCACTACACTGGGCATCAAGAGTTGCATTCGCATCAAATATCCCCCCATTATTGAAATTTCCATAATGAGCTTTGTGGATCACCATACGTTGTATTGGAGAACAATGAACATCTTTCATTTCGTTGCCGTACTGTGTCACTGAACCTAACATAGAATGGAGATACTCAACCATATAGTTCCCTGCTTCTTGGAGTGGGAAAAGGTGGTTAGTTTGCCCCAAACGCTTCTTTGCAAGGCCTCCTGGGCCGTGATGGGACATGCACATGTGGCACAATTTAATTTTTTGCATTTTTGAAAAAAAATTGATGTATCCTATGAAATAAACAGATTAATTCGTGAGAGTATCATCCTTATATAAATCTAGCATTTGTTTATTTTAGCCGGATATAGAAAGACGTCATCTTGGTTGAAACCATTTTGTTATCGAGATGTGGAATCTTACCGAATGTGAACTTTTGTTGTTTTTCTGTGTCGTCGCATTTATTCTTTTTCCGCATGACATATTTCTGATTGGTATCAGGTTGAGCACACGAGTTAATATCGCTATTGTAATAAAATAAAGGTCCAGCATCTCTTTGTTTCATTTTATGTTTAACACCACGTTCAAAAGTTGGATTCGTTAAGGCGTAATAAATGACCAAGCGTTGTTTGTATCTACTACCATCGATAAACGTAAGCGTCCCCTTCCTCGCCATGTTATGCACCGCTTCTAAATTTGGCCAATATTGTAGTTGCGCAGCAACATCCAAGCAATCAGACAGCACAGCATAATATCGATGCCCATAACTATCACTCCAAAAAGAGTTCTTTTCAGCTGCAATACACTTTCCAGAACTGGTGTGTCTGAGAAAAAAACAGCGACAACCTGCGAACATAAAATAAGTATCAACACACGACACACACGATCTGGAGGAACTATGTGTAGACGAATATATATCAAACGATTAACAGAACTGCGTTTAAAAAAAGTGCACGGGAATTTGGATACTAGCTACTTATGTGGTTAAAACTTAAAAGAGTGCACATGCAAGAGCCGTTTTATGATGATTATACCAGGTTATATAAGCGAGTGATCATATTGAGGCTTCTGCATGGTAACCCTGGTATAAACGTTTCATGAGGACCTGTGTTTTGAATCAATTGTATGCATGTACTCGAATATAATTACCGCTAGTCTGTAATAGGCAATTTTTAACACACAATTATTTGGTTATTTCTTGCTATAGTGAAAAGAAAATAATATTCGTAGAAGGCCAAATATCTCCTCTTTCTTGGTACGTAGAAATTAAATCGTTGGACTCAATATTATGTAATTAAGTCGTCACATTCACTTGGGCGAAACCACGAGAAACTGAATATTTCATATCGTATTTCATCGAGGATTAATCCTACAGTATTTCATCGAACAATTGTACGATTTAAAAAAAAAACGTAAAAGCAAAACTATCACGGAGTGAGGAAATAAGTCGACTGGTTTGTATTTTTAAACCCGTAAATAAGTCGAGTGGTTTGTATTAATTAAACTCGTAAATAAGTCGAGTGGTTTGTATTAATTAAAGTCGTAAATAAGTCGAGTGGTTTGTATTAATTAAACTCGTAAATAAGTCGAGTGGTTTGTATTAATTAAACTCGTAAATAAGTCGAGTGGTTTGTATTAATTAAAGTCGTAAATAAGTCGAGTGGTTTGTATTAATTAAACTCGTAAATAAGTCGAGTGGTTTGTATTAATTAAACTCATAAATAAGTCCAGTGGCAGTGGTTTTTGAGAACATATGAATGCGTCAGTTTGTCTTGATATATTCTTACATCCTAGAATCATGTCTGTTGTAATAAATGACTAAATAAATAGAGCTGACGTATTTCATTGCAAGGTTTGCTCCGACTTGTACAGCTTTGTATATATATTCGATCACACTGATGTTCTAACAACTAATACATGCAGTATTATATTCATATGTTTCACAGATATATCCGCTATATTAGGCAAGAACGTTAACATGAGAATTGCCATGATTTCCATGAGAATTATAAAATCAAATCTATTTCTATTACCAATCATAAATATATTAAAAACTATCATCGTGGATCACACATTCCGCATCAGCTCTATCGTTTAAATACGGTCCAGCCTAGCTCCTCACCTTTAATCACCAGTAGTGACACACCACATATAACTAACCATCGATGAAATAACCAAGACATCTTGTCTTTTATCAAGCGATTTGAGCTTAGACGAAAGATGATAAATCACGAATGCTCCTTGAACTTCCGCATTTCAGGGTCGTTACGTACCTATATGAATATTTGTTGATGATAACAATAAAACACCGTGAACTATAGAAATTGACTTCTCAAAAAACGAATCATAAACACTGCATGTTCACTAATTTACAAAAAGCCAATCACAAAAGTCGTTCATATATTAGCAAGATGCTTAGGCCTAGTTCATACGTCGCATTTTGGTCGCGTCGAATGCAATTCAAACAATAGTTAATGAGATGATAATGAGGCTGAATGAAGTTTACCATCTCATTATCTATTGTTTGAATTGCATTCGATGCGACCAAAATGCGACGTATGAACTGGGCCTTACTGCATTTCATGACTTCACTGAGGAAATTAGTCGACGATCCTTACAGTAATTTGGGTTATTTAAACTTTCAGGTTTTCAAAGCAAAAATATTTAGCATGACAATATAAACGGATATACTCGTCATAGCTTGTTTTTTCGTTACGGATTGTTAATTATTTATTGAAACCACCCACACAACAAAAATGCGGTAATTTCTCCGTATGGGTCTTCTTACATGATCCTGGTTACCCGACATCAAACGAATCGTGTTATCAATTCCTGAGCAGGTTCGCGTATAGGATTTTTCAAAATTCAAGTGGACAAATGACAGCGATGTGCCGCTGTCCCTTAGATTATAGCGAATGGTTCGTCTTACAGGTTATATAAGATGCAGAGAATATTAGGCTTGACATATGAAAACCAGCTTTTCATTTGAAAACCACAGCCCAATTTCGATGTAAATTCAAACAAAACTTTCTTTTAATAGGGGTTGCTTCTTATACATGTACCATGTACTTTCACTTTCAACAATTAGCCTTTTATCATGAGAACGACACCTATAATGACGCACATCATAGCGTGTTAGTTAATTATCCTTTTAAACCATTCACACAACGAAAGAAAGCAATGCAGATAGAAAACGTTTCCAGGAAAACTATACCTTGCACACAAAAACGTACGCCTAAAGAAAGCCAATCCTAATTCAATTGGCGAGCGATTCATCTCATAACGTTTTCTCTAGGTGCATGGAGGATGATTAAGAACGATAAAACTCTTTAGGTGTTTTATTTTAATAAAAGGAAACATATATTATTTACAGAGACTCCTTTAGTCCAATAAAAATATCGATATACGATATATATTGTTCGTTACACAATCGATACAAATTATTATTAGGTAGAGTTGTTAGCTAGTATGCTACTGCCTAGAACTAGCTGGCATCATTAATAACCCTTTATAATTAACCTGACATCCATTAATATAATCCATTATATACATTACTAAAAATTTTACATCTAGCGAAATAGGTATATATGATGTATATATTTTAAACATTAATCATGCAGCATTGGGATCTGCGCTAAAGACAGGATTTTGGTATTCCACAGGATTTTGACCATCCATCTTAGAATGACTTTGACCATCATTCGTGCCGTGGGGTTGCAATGCCTGATAAACGTTTGTTGGTTCTTTTTTGTCTTTTAATGACATGTAATCCGATGATTCCTGTCCTTTGGCCATCCCACGTGCACCCTCATTTCGCTCAATTTCTTCAATAACATCATCTGGAGTCTCGTATACTATGTCACCTTCATTCAGATATTTGTTGCCAGTCTTAGGTTCTTTATTGCCATCTGAAGGATAAACAGTTACATTCTATTAACAATTATATTTTTAGTGACTGCTTCACGCAAATATTTGTTTTCCAGTAATGATAGTTTTTCATATCAAAGTCAAGAAGTCGGAATTGTATCTTAAATCATGCAGGCTAAATAGATATAAACTGTAAATATATTATATATACTTACCAAACTCGTTTTTTCTATTTAGGCGACGCTGGTATATGATTACGCCAAGTAAAAACAAAAAGCACAAAGCCAGAATAATCATCGGTATGAGGAAACGTATAGAGTTATCCGCATTTCCTAATTCTATAAAGAAAACCTAGCTCTTAAATCTTCTTTCCACTAGACGGAATTTTGCGGAATTTTTCTTTGTTTTTCTCGCATTAGTTCTTCATGAAAGCGCGCAGACAATGCAAAATTCCGCTCAACGCACAAAATTCCACTTAGTGGAAAATGGCCCTTAGATGATCAGCAGGGTCGAAGCTAGGGGGGAGTGTATTCATATATTCATATTTACATATAATAGAAAAGAGAGCGTACAAAACAAAATACTCGGGAGTACGACGAATATGTGAATAATTATACAACCCCCCCCCCAATCAAGCTTTTAGCTAGGGTCGTGATGGTACCTTCATAATGATCTTTATCATGTTAAGCAATAAAATAGCATGAAATTGATAGAATTAAAGTATTCCAAATCGACAATGAAAACATTTGAATTTTAGGTATATAATTTACCTGAATGTTTTGCCATTGTGTAAATGCTATCACTCCACTCTGTCGAGTAGTATGAATCCTAGGAAGATATATATGCGTTGTATCACACTTTCTAGATAGTAATGCATGCATGAACAACGTTCTGCAACTGAACAGTTTGAAGTTTTTGATGTAAATATTTATTTAGCTACATACTTGACTTTCAAAAAACCTTAAGAACACGACATAATTTGAATTTGCTGTTAAAGGTTGGTTGTGGTAATTTTCTTCTTCAGATCTGTAACTCTTGCCATCTCCTATCACGAACGTCAAGGGTAAAACATCAGCTTTCAAATAAGCAGTGATGTATGGATCCCGTGTGTTTGACTGGAAATTTTTGAGATCACTTGTTTTAATGTCTTCGCTTGAAACTTGATCATTCGCAGAACTTTGCACGATGACCATAACTCCTCTAAAGCATTAAATGATATGATGGAAAAAGTCAGGTTGCTATATGACATCTTCTTTAAGATAATTTATGAAGACCTTTTGGAAAAAAATTAAATATAGTAGCTATATATAATCCAGCTACAAGATGGTTTATTTAATTGAATACATACAGAGACGTGAGGCGGGGGCCGGAGGGCCCTGAAATTATGGGTCCCTTCTAAAGTGCATTAATTTTATTCCGTCAAAAATGCAAAAAATCTGTATGTGATCGTGTGCATCGAATTGTCCATCGTTGGTGGCAGAAAATCCTGCCCAGAATGTCTAGCATGAACCTTGTCTCAAGTCACACTGATACCCTTACCCCCCTAAGTTTATGCTGCTCCCCGTTCCCCTTCCCCGAAATCCTGGCTACGCCTCTGAATACATAGAATGGGCCAAAGTGCTAAAAATTGTGATTTAATGTATTTAAAAAGGAGAACTGTTTAATGAATTCAATAATATATTGGCCAAATGGAGTAAATCAGCGGTCAAATAAATACTTACTTTATATATTCCTGTTGTTTTGGTATGTTTACGGTCATAGTATAAAACGAGGTTGCGATTAGATTGATGACTGGCCCTATGTAAGCATAAAAAAAATAATAATTCACTTAGGTGAGCAACTGTATTTTAAATTATCCGAATATTTGCATGCATTGATCACCGAGATCAATTAAAATTACCTTTATTGGTTATTTTACTGACTTTCGGACTCTTCTCTCCGTAACCATGTTCTGTGCTGGCCGAAACTGTTACGAAGTATTTTGTGGAAGGTCGAAGATTATTGAGAGTAAGGGAAAAAACTTTAGGGCTTTCAAGGATGAGGCATTCTGGAGACGTATCATTTGCAGAGAAACAAACTCGATATCCTGTCAATTTACTTTTTCGTGTACTTTCAACTGGAGCTTTCCACGAAATTCGCAGCGAGGTCTTGCTACGAGATATGAAGGTGACATTCAGCGGCGGTCCACTAGGAACTAGAATAAAGAAAATTTATCATCAACATGTCGTATTGAGTATTATTAAACTGACTGTTAGAACGGTTTTTTGTTTTCATTTTACCTGCTTTTTTAGTTTCAAAGTCTCTATTTATTCTGCTTCTCTCTGAAGAACCATCAACGGCTTCAATTCCAACAGTATATTTAGTGAATGGCGTAAGATTACTAATATCAAACTGATAAGAATTTCCTCGGAAAACTGTTCCACGGCGGTTATCGTTTAAATATATTTCAAGCTTTGTTATGTAACTCGAGGCTGTTGGGGAGGTTTCAATACTCCAAGTCACACGAGCTGATCTCTCGAAAGTCGTGATTTGAATGTCGGAAACAGAAGCTGGCTTTTGCGCTATATTTAAAATAAAAGCACAAAAACAATGATATTTGGGATTTTTTTAATTATATCGCAAAAATATCTCGAATGTCGTAGAAGAATACAAAAAAGAAATTACAATCATCGAGGTGTTGTATGAAAATATCTTATGATGAATCTAGGCGGCTGTAAGAGCAAGATTAAACGTGAAAAATGTCAGGGTCAAAGAAAACTGAGAATGCAATTCATCATTTTATCAAGTGTTTTCACTTAGCCAAGGTATTTTTTAGAAAATGTCGACATGCGAGGTTTCATGACACCAACGCAAAAAAACTCACCCAGTCCACACAGTTCTATTCTGAGACAAAAATTTGCAGTTCCAGTTGATTTTATCTTCAGAAATCTCGCATTATATATATCAACGTCTGTAGTCGATGCTTGATAACCGTTCGTGTTTCCTAAAATCTAGTATAAAAATAAAATATACCATCAATAATCAGCAGTACTGCAACATGTTATAAAACTAAGCTACTATACGTTGGGCGCCTATATTCACGTAAAAAAGTCTATTTTCGAAGAATCCTTTTAGTTAGACCCAACCTGTACTACACGACTGCTATCCACCAAACTTTCATCATGGCTGTATTTCAGTGAATATGATCCACTCCACTTTGTCTGATCTTTATTAGCCATGACTGAAACTCGTTTTATGTGATATTCTTTTTGAAGGTCGATGGTGAGATATGAGCCAGGCGTAGAGGAACACCAGCCACCTTTAGTAAACCTTGCTTCGTGACTATTACCTCCATTACCACCAAATATGTTATCAGGAAAATTGTTCTTGTTGTTTAGTAACTGATTGTCACAAATCTTACCTGCAGGTCAAAGAGTGTGTTAGATGTGAAGAAAGCATAAAATCCTATTTTTGCACGCCACGATTTATCGCAGATACTCACACTCAGCATATGATATATTAACATTTGAAGTCGTTGTAGAGGGAACAAGATGGACACAACAGGATGTTCCACTTGATCCTGTGTTATTACACACCAAATCCCCAGATGCAATTTCTTTATTAGCAGCTATCTCCATGTTTCTAATAGTATTAGCGCTCGTTTCGCTAAATCCCAAGTGTTCACACAGCGTTTTTTGACGATTTTTATCCCAATTCTCCTCAATAACTTTTCTCCACGTTGTGTCATTCTTCACTTCAATGAAACCTTCGTTGGGTGACTTTGATAGTCTTATGTTGGACGCTAGAACGAAAACATGACAAACGACATCTGGAATGAACCACAATGCAATTTGTTGTCGAGACCGTCAATTTATTGGAAATATTCCCGTCTGGACCTATCAGTACAAGAAAACTATAGCTAGAAAAGAGGCACTGTCATTATCAAATGCCAAATGAGCAATGCTCGTTTTGCGACCACATCCCCAGGAAAGATTCTACGCAACGAGGTTTATTTTATCATGGCATATTTTAAAATAGGTAGTCATATATTGTGTGAGTGTATGTAAGGATATAAGTATATAATTACGCGTGAAAAAATATAGGAATGGTCTGAAGATGGGGTGTAATGACGCTCTTTTCTCAAAACAAATACCTTTAACGATTAAGCCTCAATTAGCTGAGCAGCCACATGGTAGCTACGTGAAGGAAAATCACAGAAAAATATGTGTACTGATTGACAAACCATATTGACCACGATGTTTCCGGTGTGGTGTAAAAAATTATACTTGGAAAAGTTTATACTCAGCGTTCTTTATATTAGTACTAGTTAAGACAACGAGGTTAAAGTTTTTGTAATAAACTCGTGTGCATGTTTTATCACTTGAAAGTATCTTATTTCAAAAGTTATCTCATTATTACCTGTTGTTTTGGGGTTAATATAGTAGTTATCCACACAAGTGTACTGGATAAAAAGTTCTTTTGTTGTATCAGAACAATGTTGTGATGACAGTAAATTATTGTCAACGGTCAGTTCACAAGATCTGTTTCCACCACAAAGAGATTTCACTTCACAACTTGCTTGTCCACTACACTGCGCATCAATAGCTGCATTCACATCAAATATCCCGCTATTATTGAAATCACCATAATGAGCTTTGTGGATCACCATACGTTGTTTTAAAGAACAATGAACATCTTTCATTTTGTCGCCGTACTGCGTCACTGAACCTAACATAGAATGGAGATACTCAACAATGTAGATCCCTGCTTTTTGGCTGTAGGGCAAGGTGATTAGTTTGCCCAAGACCCTTCTCTGCAAGGCCTCATGGGCCGCGATGGTACATGCACATGTGGCACAATTTGATTTTTGCATTTTTGGAAAAAAAATTTGATGTATCCTATGAAATAAACAGATTAATTCGTGAGAGTATCGTCCGTATATAAAATCCAGCATTTGTCTATTTTAGGATATAGAAGACGTCATCTTGGTTGAAACCATTTCCTTATCGAAATGTGGAATCTTACCGAATGTGAACTTTTGTTGTTCTTCTGTGTCGTCGCATCCATTTCTTTTCTGCATGATATATTTCTGATTGGCATCAGGTTGAGCACACGAGACAGTCCTGCTATTGTAAAAAAATAAAGGTCCAGCATCTCTTTGTTTCATGCTATGTTGAGCATCACGTTCAAAATTTGGATTCTTTATGGCGTCATAAATGACCAAGCGTTGTCTGTATTTACTACCATACATGAACGCAAGCGTCCCCTTCCTCGCCATGTTATGCACCGCTTCTGAATTTGGCCAATATTGTAGTTGCGCAGCAACATTCAAGCAATCAGACAGCACAGTCCAATATCGATGTGCAAAATCATTACTCCAAAAAGAGGTCTTTTCAGCTGACATACACTTTCCAGAACTGGTGTGTCTGAGAAAAAAACAGCGGCAACCTGCGAACGTAAAATAATTAAGTATCAGCACACGACACACTATCTGGACGAACTATGTATAGACGAATATATGTCAAACAATTAACAGAACCACGTTTAAAAAAAGTGCACGGGAATTTGGAAATTAGCTACTTATGTGGTTAAAACTTAAAAGTGCACAAGAGCCGTTTTATGATGATTATACCACACACGCCGCTTCTCATATCAGTCTATCATTTCTATCAAATATATGAAGTTCACATTTACATGACCTGTGTTTTGAATCAATTGTATGCATGTACTCGAATATAATTACCGCTAGCTGTAATAGGCAATTTTTAACACACAATTATTTCTTGCTATAATGAAAAAAAAATATTCGGAGAAGGCCAAATATCTCCTATTTCTTGCTACGTAAAAATTAAATCGTTGGACTCAATATTATGTAATAGACCTTTCTTATAATGACGTCAAACGCGGGAAGTCTGATCTTACACGAAGTTTGATTGGCTCGATAGTTTTGTGGAGCCAATTAAAATCAGACTTTCCGCGTTTGACGTCATTATAAGAAAGGTCTATTAGTCGTCACATTAACTTGAGCGCAACCGTGAGAAACTGAATATTTCATATTGTATTTCATCGATGATTAATCCTACAGTATTTCATCGATCAATTGTACAACTTGAAGAAAAAGTTAAAAAACGTAAAAGCAAAACAATCACGGAGTGATTGTTTATAGTTAAACCCGTAAATAAGTCGACTGGTTTGAATTTTTAAACCCGTAAATAAGTCGAGTGGTTTGTATTAATTAAACTCGTAAATAAGTCGAGTGGTTTGTATTAATTAAACTCGTAAATAAGTCGAGTGGTTTGTATTAATTAAACTCGTAAATAAGTCGAGTGGTTTGTATTAATTAAACTCGTAAATAAGTCGAGTGGTTTGTATTAATTAAACTCGTAAATAAGTCGAGTGGTTTTTGAGAACACATGCATGCGCCAGTTTGTCTTGATATATTCTTACATCCCAGAATCATTGGCTGTCTGCTGTAATAAATGACTAAATAAATAGAGCTGACGTATTTCATTGCAAGGTTTGCTTTGACTTGTATAACTTTGTAGATATTCGATCACACTGATGTTCTAACGACTAATACATGCTGACATGCAGTGTTATATTCATATGTTTGATAGATATATCCGCTATATTAGGCAAGCATGTTAACATTAAGCTGATTTCCATGAAAATTATAAAATCAAATCTATTTCTATTACCAATCATAAATATATTAAAAACTATCATTGTGGATCACACATTCCGCATCAGTTCTATCGTTTAAATACGGCCAGCCTAGCTTCTCACCTTTAATCACCAGTAGTGACACACCACATAAAACTAACCATCGATGAAATAACCAAGACATCTTGTCTTTTATCAAGCGATTTGAGCTTAGACGAAAGATGATAAATCACGAATGCTCCTTGAACTTCCGCATTTCAGGGTCGTTACGTACCTATATGAACATTGGTTGATGATAACAATAAAACACCATGAACTACAGAAATTGACTTCTCAAAGAACGAATCATAAACACTGTTCGCTAATTTACAAAAAGCCAATCACAAAACTCGTTCATATTAGCAAGATGCTTACTGCATTTCATGACTTCACTGGGGAAATTAGTCGACCATCCTTAGAGTAATTTGGGTTATTTAAACTTTCAGGTTTTCAAAGCAAAAACATTTAGCATGACAATATAAACGGATATACTCGTCATAGCTTGTTTTTTCGTTACGGATTGTTAATTATTTATTGAAACCACCCACACGACAAAAATGCGGCAATTTCTCCCTATGGGTCTTCTTATAATCCTGGTTACCCGACATCAAACGAATCGTGTGATCAATTCCTGAGCAGGTTCGCGTATAAGATTTTTTAAAATTCAAGTAGACAAAGGACAGTGATGTTAACAGTTATTTCAATTTTTTTTTCTTTGTTTTTTCCCGACTGCAATTTGTGGAATTAGAACTGATTAAAAATTGAAGACGTACCATGAACATTGCGGAAAATACATATTCAAATTAATCAAGAAAGCATTTTAAAATGTACAGTGTGTCCCAAAAAAATCAAACGACTTAAATATGCAGAACATTAATACAGCTCTAAAGCGCAATAGATAAGCACCTCTGGGAATTGAAAATGGCTCTTAATCCTTCATTTACAATGCTAGAAGTCATTTTAGCTAAACTATGGTGCAAACACGAACAATATTAATATTCTTGCATATTTAAGTGGTTGCGTTTTTTTTGGGACACCCTGTATATTATGTCAGATCAAATGATCAATTTCGCGAGGACAGACTTCCTTTTGACGAGTTTGTTCTCCACACGACACACGTCGCCCTATTTTTGTCAATAAAGCCATGCATAATCATCTGCAAGCGGTAAAATATAGCGACATGTCGATATCAACATAAGTCCTTCGCAGAAGAAAAACTTTTTTCTGGGAAAACTACACTATCTACTACACTGTAGTAAAAGAGCCCAACAATATAACAAAATGCTGAGAGGCTTTTAACTTAGGCACGCCATTTTAGTTTCATGTATCAGGCTAGGCAGATGAAAACCAGCCTTTCATATGAAAACCAGCCTTTCATTTGAAGACCACAGCCCAATTTCAATGTAAATTCAAACAAAACTTTCTTTTAATAGGGGTTACTTAATTTATACATGCACCATGTACTTTCACTTTCAACACGACTTTCAACCATTAGCCTTTTATCATGAGTACGACACTTATAATGACGCACATCATAGCGTGTTAGTTAATCATTCTTTTAAACCATTTACACAACAAAAGAAAGCAACGCAGATAGAAAACGTTTCCAGGAAAACTCTACCTTGCACACACAAAAAAGTACGCGTATAAAGAAAGCCAATCCTAATTCAATTGGCGAGCGATTCATCTCATATAACGTTTTCTCTAGGTGCATGGAGGATAATTAAGAACGATAAAACTCTTTAGGTGTTTAATTTTAATATAAGGAAACATATAATATTTACAGAGACTCCTTTAGTCCAATAAAAATATCGATATACGATATATATTGTTCGTTACACAATCGATACGAATTATTATTAGGCACATAGCCGTTAATAACCCCTTCATATAATTAACCCGGCATCCATTAAATTATATAATTACCAAAAATTTTACATCTAGCAGAATAGGTATACATTATATATATATACTTCAAACATTAATCATGCAGCATTAGGATCTGCACTAAAGACAGGATTTTGGTATTCCACAGGATTTTGACCACCCATTTTAGAATGACTTTGACCATCATTCGTGCTGTCGGGTTGCAATGCCTGATAAACGTTTGTTGGTTCTCTTTTGTCTTTTAACGACATGTAATCCGATGATTCCTGTCCTTTGTCTGTTCCACGTACACCCTCATTTCGCTCAATTTCTTCAATAACATCATCTGGAGTCTCGTATACCGAGTTCCCTTCATTCACATATTTGTTGCCAATCTTAGGTTCTTTATTGCCATCTGAAGGATAAACAGTTACATTCTATTATTAATAACTATTATATTTTTAGTGACTTCTTCAAATAAACATTCGTTTTCCAGTAGAGAGAGTTTTTCATATCAAAGTTGTACACAAGAAGTTGCATGGGATATCTTAAATGCATGGTGCACGCTAAATAGTTATGAATTTTAAACATATACTTACCAAACTCGTTTTTTCTATTTAGGCGACGCTGGTATATGATTACACCAAGTAAGAGCAAAAAGCACAGTGCCAGAATAATCATCGGTATGAGGAAACGTATACAGTTATCCGCATTTCCTAATTCTGTAAAGAGAACCCAGCTCTTAAGCCTTCTTTCCACTAGACGGAATTTGCGGAGTTTTTCTTTGTTTTTCTCGCATTTGTTCCTCATGAAAGCGACAATGAAACAATGAAAAATTCTGCTCCACGCACAAAATTCCACCTAGTGGAAAACCGCCTGATGGTCAGCAGGGCCGTAGCTAGGGGGGAGTGTTTATAATATGAAAGATAGCGAACAAAACAAAATACTCGGGAGCACGACGAATATATAAATATACACCCCCCCCCTTTTAATCTTTTAGCTACGGTCCTGATGGTACCTTCATAATGATCTTTATCATGTTAAACAACAAAATAGCAAGAAATTGATAGAAGTAAAGTATTCCAAATCGACAATGAAAACATTTGAATTTTAAGTATATAATTTACCTGAATGTTTTGCCATTGTGTAAATACTATCACTCCACTCTGTCGAGTAGTATGAATCCTAGGAAGATATACATGCGTTGTATAAAACTTTCTAGATAAAATTCATGAACGTCGTTCTGTAACTGAAGAGTTTTATTTTTTTCATATGAATATTTACATACTTGACTTTCAAAAAACCTTAAGAACACAACATAATTTGAATTTGCCGTTAAAGGTTGGTTGTGGTAATTTTTGTCTTCAGAACTGTAACTCTTGCCATCTCCTATTACGAACGTCAAGGGTAAAACATCAGCTTTCAAATAAGCAGTGATGTATGGATCCCGTGTGTTTGACTGGAAATTTTTGAGATCACTTGTTTTGATGCCTTCGCTTGAAACTTGATCATTCGCAGAACTTTTCACGATGACCATAACTTCTCTAAAGCATTAAATGATATGATGGAAAAAGTCAGGTTGCTCTATGACATCTTCTTTAAGATAATTTATGAAGACCTTTTACAAAAAAATTAAATATAGTAGCTATATATAATCCAGCTACAAGATGGTTTATTAAATTGAATACATACAATACATACGGGTGCCAGGGGGCCCTGAATTTATGGGTCCCTTCTAAACTGCACCCCCTTCCCCTTCCCCCAAATCCTGGCTACGTCTCTGATTACATAGAATGGACCAAAGTGCTAAAAATTGTGTTTTAATGTAATTAAAAAGGAGAACAGTTTAATGAATTCAATAATATATAGGCCAAATGGAGTAAATGAGTGGTCAAATAAATACTTACTTTATGTATTCCTGTTGTTTTGGTATGTTAACGGTCATAGTATAAAACGAGGTTGCGATTAGATTGACGGGCCCTATGTAAGCACAAAATATAATAATTCACTTAGGTGAGCAACCGTATTTTAAATTACCCGAATATTTGCATGCATTGATCACTGAGATCAATTTGAAATTACCTTTATTGGTTATTTTACTGACTTCCGGACTCTTCTCTCCGTAACCATGTTCTGTGCTGGCCGAAACTGTTACGAAGTATTTCGTGGAAGGTCGAAGATTTTTGAGAGCAAGGGAAAAAACTTTAGGGCTTTTAAGGATGAGGCATTCTGGAGACGTATCATTTGTAAAGAAACAAACTCGATATCCTGTAAATTTACTTTTTCGTGTACTTTCAACTGGAGCTTTCCACGAAATTCCCAGCGAGGTCTTGCTACGAGATATGAAGGTGACATTCAGCGGCGGTCCACTAGGAGCTACAACGACAAAAGAATATAACCCATCAAATATACCTTCTTACCACTGAGTATTTTGATAAAATAGAGAACAATTAGAAACAAGTAAAAATTAAGATTTCAAAAAATATTTCTACATTTCGACTAAAACTATATTAAGTTATCATCAGGAGAAGAATGATGATTAATTAATTAACAAGTATGTACAAGTATGTACAAGACTACAAGTATATATACAAGTATGTACAAGTGTGTATATAATATATAGTGAAGTAATAGCAACTATCACGTTTAATTTCTGTTTAATTTCAGCGTTACCTGTGACAGCACCAAATTCTTCACTCCAGTATGACCAGGTGCGATTCTAAGATGCGGAACAAATGACATAGTTACAAACAAGTTAAATCATAACGATCGCACCTATTTCAACCTACCCCAAACTCGTCTGTATTCATTTGTGTTGCTCTATATTTAACCTTCGGCTTCAATGCTTCAACCTGAACAGCTTCTCTTTTTCTTCTTCTGTTTTCCTTAAACTTTCTAAGGAGTATTTCTATTTCATCACCTTGGAAATCACCAATAGTAAACTCCTTAGCAATAAAAGCGTCCCCGGTCTTCGTTTCTGAAGGAATTGAACTTTTTATCTTGATGGATTCTGGTGCTGGAGGTTCACTGGAGTCTGACAGAAGCAATACAAGAGCGACCATTCTAAAATGTAAAATGGTTCTTCAACATTACATTGTCGAAAAACTTATTTGCACTCAAATCCTAATACAAAATACTGGCGCAGGATAACACATTCGCCTTTTCCCTAAAGCATTTTAATGAGCCCTCAGCTTGTCTAAACAAACCTTATATTTTTCTCTTTTGGTTTTCGTAATATCACTGTGTAACCGTCATCCAATCTCTTTGGGATCTCCAAGGGCTCTAAAAACAACAAAATGATATCGCCATATAACCATCGCCAGTTAGATATTTAGGGTAGATCATAATCCATGTGTTCAGGATCTCTTCTATCATTTCGTGATTTTGACAATTATCATTGATGAGCACGTGAAACATCTTGTATAACTTGACAAATATGAGCTCCCTCACATGCCCTCAAACAATCGCTATCAAAGAATTTATGCAGTAGGGTAGAATTTATGCATATCATCCAGACAAATAAGATAAATATAGAGAAAAGAAGGAAATTAATTACATACTTGAAAGAGACAACCATGATTTCAAAGTTGCCACACTTTGTCCAGCCTCAGTTTCAACTCGTACGTTAATAGTGTATTGTTTATCATAATCGACAACAATAATGATAAATTTATTTTCTTTCGGGACAGTCGACCGTTTCGTTGGTTCACTCGAAGCACTGTAGTTGACATGATACTTCAAGACAGTTTGCTGATCTGGCAACGAGGGTTGATACCATGAAATATTGTACTCATTACGACCAGTAGGCGTGATTTTTGAGATGACTGGAGCTGGAAGAATATCAAGATAAGATTCAAATTAGTTAAGATCAGTTTATCTGCTAAAAAGGTAATATGCCTTTTTTATACCTGGCGGAATTGCCATAGTTTTGACACTCTCGCTCCATTCTGTCGAGTAAAAGAACCCCTAAAAGAATCGGTCATCAGTAAATAATTCTAAAAAAAGTGGAATTCATCGAAATATTGATGGAATATACACCTGACTTTCAAAGAATCTTAAGAACACGTTGTAACTTGAGTTTGTTTGAAGAGGTTGGTTAACGTATGTTACGGTTTTTGAGTTATATTCTTTGCCATCACCGATCACAAACGATGAAGGGAGAACATCAGTTTTCAAATAAGCGGTGATGTAAGCATCTTGAGTGTTTGACTGATAAGGTTTAAGATCGCTTGTTTTAACTTCTTCCACCGGTTCGAGCACGTTCTCAGCAGTTTGCACGATGATAATCATGTCTCTAAACAAGGCACAAGACGATGGATAAAGATCGAGGGTAAATTTAGGATAAAATATTTACAGATCTAAGATGAATGATTTTTGCCACCATTTTTACCTGATTATAAATTGGATTAACTTACTGAATATATTTGTCTGGTTTGCTGAGGTTTATATTCAGGCTTGAAGACGAGTTTGCCACAGGTTTTACAGGATCTAAAAATGGAAATACAAAAAAAGGTCGTGATGCGTTCCATGCAGAAGTTTTATGGCAATCACGAAGGAATGGCGAATTGGCTGCAAAAACTTTGCTTGAGCAAGATGTATATGAGACTATAATATCGACATCCCTGCAGTAGGTACAATATATAGATAACTATTTAAAGTTAGTATGATATTAACTAATCACGATCATACGGAAAGTTAAATACGTCTGAACGACAAATTTGATAGTAAAAAAAGCCCGTTAAAAGTTTTATGTGTACGGAAACAACTTTATATATAAAAAACAAGATAGTAACGTCTTGAAATTAGGCCAATACCTCCATTTGTCGTTTTATTGATTTCTCCACTCTTGTTTCCAAAACCAGCACTTGTACCAGCCGCAACAGTTACAAAGTACTTTGTGGAAGGTCGAAGATCATCGATGGTGAAAGACAATGTCGTTTTTGTTTCATTGCATTTCGGACTAGTTGATATTGTTTCGGAGGAATAACAAACTTGATAGCCAGTCAGTATTCCATTATGCAGATACGATCGTGGATCCATCCAAGATAATTGTAGTGTAGTTTTACCGCGAGATTCAAACTTTGCATCCAGTGGAGGACCACTAGGAACTAGAATAAAGAAAATTTATCATTAACATGTCGTATTGAGTATTATTAAACCGACTGTTAGAACGGTTTTTTGTTTTCATTTTACCTGCTTCTTTAGTTTCAAAGTCTGTATTTATTCTGCTACTCTCTGAAGAACCATCAACGGCTTCAATTCCAACAGTATAATTAGTGAATGGCGTTAGATTACTGATATCAAACTGGTAAGAATTTCCTCGGAAAACTGTTCCACGGTGGTCATCGTTTAAATATATTTCAAGCTTTGTTATGTAACTCGAGGCTTTTGGGGAGGTCTCAATACTCCAAGTCACACGAGCTGATCTCTCGAAAGTTGTGATTTGAATGTCCGAAACAGAAACTGGCTTTTGGGCTTAATTTAGAATAAAAGCACAAAAACAATGATAACTGGAATGATTATAATTATATCGCAAAAAAATTTCCAAGATCATAGAAGAGTTCACAAAAGAAACTGTGATAATCGAGGTGTTGTTGAAGATATCATATGATTAATCTAGGTTGTAAGAGCAAGATTAAAAAGTGAAAAATGTCAGAGTTAAAGAAAACTGAGAATGCAATTCATCATTTTATCAAGTGTTTTCATTCAGCCAAGGTATTTTTTAGAAAATCCCAGCATACGAGGTTTTATGACACCAACGCAAAAAAAACTCACCCAGTCCACACAGTTCTATTCTGAGACAAAAGTCTGTGTTTCCAGTTGATTCTATCTTCAGAAATCTCGCATTATAAATATCAACGTCTGTAGTCGATGCTTGATAACCGTTCGTGTTTCCTAAAATCTTATATAAAAATAAAATATAACATCAATAATCAGCAGTACTGCAACATGTCATAAAACGATATGCTATAGTATACGTTGGGCGCCTATATTCACGTAAAAAAGTCTATTTTCGAAGAATTCTTCTAATTAGACCCTGTATTAACCTGTACTACACGACTGCTATCCACCAAACTTTCATTATGACTGTATTTCAGTGAATATGATCTACTCCACTTTGTCTGATCTTTATCACCTATGACTAAAACTCGTGTTATGTGATATTCTTTTTGAAGATCGATGGTGAGATATGAGCCAGAAGTCGAGGAACACCAGCCACCTTTAGTAAACCTTGCTTCGTAAAAACTATTACCTCCATTGCCACGAAATATGTTATCAGGAAAAGTACTTTCATTGTTTAGTAACTGATTGTCACAAATCTTACCTGCAGGTAAAGAGTGTGTTAGGTGTGAGTGAAGAAATCATAAAATTCTATTTTTGCACGCCACGATTTATCGCAGATACTCACACTCAGCATATGTTATGTCAACCTTTGCAGTGGTTGTAGAGGGAACAAGATGGACACAACAGGATGTTCCACCAGATCCTGTGTTATAACACACCAAATCTCCAGATGCAATTTCTTCATTTGCAGTTATCTCCATGGTTCTAATAGGATTAGCGCTCGTTTCGCTAAATCCTAAGTGTTTACACAACATTTTTTGACGATCTTTATCCCAATTCTCCTCAATAATTTTTCTCCACGTTGTGTCATTCTTCACTTCAATGAAACCTTCGTTGGGTGACTTTGATAGTCTTATGTTGGACGCTAGAACAAAAACATTACAAATAAAATCTCAAATGCACCCATGCACCCTGAAAACTAAGAGTAAAGTCAAGCGACTGTGAAAAAGATATTATCATGCATTGGCCAGCCAAGAAAATCGTGTTGCAAAGTCGTTTCCAAGAGAACTCCTGCTAATAAGGTGAGTTTTATTTATTCTGAATGCCTATTAAGGCTAATTTCCACTCCGGAAAACGAGCAGCGGATCGGATCGGATCGGATCGGATTTTTTTCCGAGCCTAGTCCGATCCATAAAGTGATTTCGGATCGAATAAAAAAATTGTTAAAACTACTTGAACTTTTTTTATCTGGTCTCGGACGTTTCGGATCAATATAAGCCAAAAATTTCAACAGACGGCGCACGCGCGGATTATCTTTCGTTCTGATCCAATCCGATCCGCTGCTCGTTTTCCGAAGTGGAAATTAGCCTTTATGATAAACTCAAATTCACGTTTAATCACTAAAAGTAGCGTATTTTACCTGTTGTTATAAGGTTAGGATAGTTGTCCACACAAATGTACTCGATGTAAAGTTGTTTTGTGGTATCAGAACAAAATGGTGACAGTAAATTATTGTCAACGGTCAATTCACAAGATCTGTTTCCACCACAAAGAGGTTTTACCTGACAACTTGTCAATCCACTACACTGGATATCAATAGCTGCATTCGCATTAAATGTCCCGCTATTATTGAAATCACCATAATGAGCTTTGCGGATCAGCATACGTTGTATTGGAGAACAATGAACATCTTTCATTTTGTTGCCAAACTGCGTCACTGAACCTAACAAAGGAGATAACTAACCATTTATGGGCAGCGCCTCTCAGAGTGAGACTGAGTATGGCAACGTTCGTAACATTAAAATTCCAATTTGATAACCATTAATTTAAAAACTAGAAAAGATATCATTTTCAAGTAAAGTTTATTGAGTGGAGTGGTGTTTAACTTAAATTTTAATGTAAGCCTTTTACATTTCTATACAATATTAGCCAAGATATAGGCGTTTAAACTCAAAGTAGCGTTTCTGGGAGAAGCAAAAAATGTTCTAAAATAGAATTAAAACAGCACGCAACAGTAAGAACAAATATTGATAGCTTCGTCTGGCAAATCCTCACTGTTTTTATGCTCGGAGATGGAATATTATTCCAATGATTTTGCCATCGACGTAAAACTTAGTCTTGCATTATTAGTCCTCGCATAGTCCAAACAAATCAAAACTCGTAACTGTATCGTTAAACGAGGCATGTTTATAACAAAGCGGGCAAGCTCCTTTGCTTTCGTGAGTATGGCAACGTTCGTAACATTAATAGTCCAATTTGATAACCTTTTGGGTGCGATTATTACCTGAAATAAAAGTCACCCTACATCGCAGTAAGTTGCCTTAAATCCCAGCGACTTAAGTTTGGACACGGAGTAGGTTTTGTTTTCTTTTGGCTTTTTTTAGTGATGTAGATGTTTGTAAAACGTTCGATGCATGCAGAGAATTGATTTTAGATTAAATTATTATAAATCATTTTCGTTCAAAACATTTATATTGAATCAAGCTGGCAGATACATTTACATCAAGATACGCGGAATCTTACCAAAAGTGAACTTTTGTTGTTCTTCCGTATCGTTGCACCCATTCTTTTTCCGCATGATAAATTTCTCACTATTATCAGCCTGAGCACATGAGTCAGTCTTGCTATCGTAAAAAAATAAAGATCCAGCAGCATTTTGTCTCATTCTATGTCGAGGATCACTTTCCCAAGTTGGAAGCTCTATCGGGTTGGCGTCATAAGCGACCATGCGTTGTTTGAAGCTACTGCCTTCGCCAAACAATAGCGAGCCGCTCCTCGCTATGTTGTGCAACACCTCTTTACCCCGTAAATATCGTAATTGAGCACTAAAATCCAAGCAATCCAATAGCTCAGCCCAATATACACGCCCGTATCTATTGTCCCTATAAGGGACTTTTGCAGCTGCAATACACTTTCCAGAACTGGTGTGTCTGAGAAAAAAACAGCGACAACCTGCGAACATAAAATAAGTATATCAACACACGACACACGATCTGGACGAACTATGTGTAGACGAATATATGTCAAACGATTAACAGAACCGCGTTTAAAAAAAGTGCACGGGAATTTGGATACTAGCTACTTATGTGGTTAAAACTTAAAAGAGTGCACAAGAGCCGTTTTACAATGATTATACAACACACGCCGCTTCTTATATCAGTCTATCATTTCTATCAAATATATGAAGTTCACATTGAGGCCGCTGGTAACCCTGATGTAAGGTCGTCTCATTCACTTGAGCGCAACCACGAGAAACTTAATATTTCATATTGTATTTCATCGATGATTAATCCTACAGTATTTCATCGGGCGATCAATTGTACGACTTGAAGAAAAACGTAAAAGCAAAACAATCACGGAGTGAGGAAACAAGTCGACTGGTTTGTATTTTTAAACCCGTAAATAAGTCGAGTGGTTTGTATTGATTAAACTCGTAAATAAGTCGAGTGGTTTGTATTAATTAAACTCGTAAATAAGTCGAGTGGTTTGTATCAATTAAACTCGTAAATAAGTCGAGTGGTTTGTATTAATTAAACTCATAAACATAAGATCAGTGGTTTTTGAGAACACATGCATGTGGCAGTTTGTCTTGATATATTCTTACATCCCAGAATCATTAGCTGTATATGCTGTAATAAATGACTAAATAAATAGAGCTGACGTATTTCATTGCAAGGTTTGCTTTGACTTGTACAGCTTTGTAGATATTCGATCACACTGATGTTCTAACAACTAATACATACAGTGTTATATTCATATGTTTGACAGATATATCCGCTATATTAGGCAAGCACGTTAACATGAGAATTGCCATGATTTCCATGAGAATTATAAAATCAAATCTATTTCTATTACCAATCATACATATTTTAAAAACTATCATTGTGGCTCACACATTCCGCATCAGTTCTATCGTTTAAATACGGCCCAGCCTAGCTCCTCACCTTTAATCACCACTAGTGACACACCACATAAAACTAACCATCGATGAAATAACCAAGACATCTTGCCTTTTATCAAGCGATTTGAGCTTAGACGAAAGATGATAAATCACGAATGCTCCTTGAACTTCCGCATTTCAGGGTCGTTACGTACCTATATGAACATTGGTTGATGATAACAATAAAACACCGTGAACTATAGAAATTGACTTCTCAAAGCACAAATCATAAACACTGTTCACTAATTTACAAAAAGCCAATCACAAAACTCGTTCATATTAGCAAGATGCTTACTGCATTTCATGACTTTACTGAGGAAATTAGTCGACGATCCTTACAGTAATTTGGGTTAATTAAACTTTCAGGTTTTCAAAGCAAAAACATTTAGCATGACAATATAAACGGATATACTCGTCATAGCTTGTTTTTTCGTTGCGGATTGTTAATTATTTATTGAAACCACCCACACAACAAAAATGCGGCAATTTCTCCCTATGGGTCTTCTTATAATCCTGGTTACCCGACATCAAACAAAGCGTGTGATCAATTCCTGAGCAGGTTCGCGTATAGTATTTTTCAAAATTCAAGTGGACAAATGACAGCGATGTTAACAGTTATTTCAAAAATTTTTTTTTTCCGATTGCAATTTGTGGAATTAGAACTTCAAATTAGTCAAGAAAGCATTTTAAAATGTATATTATGTCAGATCAAATGATCAATTTCGCGAGGACAGACTTTCTTTTGACGAGTTTGTCCTCCACACGTCGCCCTATTTTTGTCAATAAAGCCATAATAATTATCTGCAAGCGGTAGAATATAGCGACATGTCGATATCAACATAAGTCCTTCGCAGAAGAAAAACGTTTTTCTGGGAAAACTACACTATCTACTACACTGCAGTAAAAGAGCCGAACAATATAACAAATTGGTGTTTAATTTTAATATAAGGAAACATATAGTGATTACAAAGACTCCTTTAGTCCAATAAAAAAAATCGATATACGATATATATTGTTCGTTACACAATCGATACGAATTATTATTGCCTAGAACTAGCTGGCATCATTAATAACTCCTTCATAATTAACCCGGCATCCATTAAATATATACATTACTAAAAAACTTACATCTAGCGGAATATATAGGTATATATAATATATATCATGCAGCATTGGGATCTGCGCTGAAGACAGGATTTTGGTATTCCACAGAAGTTTGACCACCCACCTTAGAATGACTTTGACCATCATTCGTGCCATGGGGTTGCAATGCCTGATAAACGTTTGTTGGTTCTCTTTTGTCTTTTAACGACATGTAATCCGATGATTCATGTCCTTTGGCCATCCCACATGCACCCTCATTTCGCTCAATTTTTTCAATAACATCATCTGGAGTCTCGTATACACTGTTCCCTTCATTCACATATTTGTTGCCAATCTTAGGTTCTTTATTGCCATCTGAAGGATAAATATTTGCATCCTATTAACAATTATATTTTTAGTCACTTCTTCACGCAAACATTCGTTTTTCAGTAATGAGAATTTTTCATATCAAAGTTGTACACTCCTTCAAGAAGTCGGGATATCTTAAATGGTGCACGCTTAATAGATATTAAACTGTATAATATATACTTACCAAACTCGTTTTTTCTATTTAGAAGAAGGCGACGCTGGTATATGATTACGCCAAGTAAGAGCAAAAAGCACAATGCCAGAATAATCATCGGTATGAGGAAACGTATAGAATTATCCGCATTTTCTAATTCTGTAAAGAGAATCCAGCTCTTAAGTCTTCTTTCCACTAGCAGGAATTTTGCGGAGTTTAACGGAGTTTTTCTTTTTTTTCTCACATTAGTTCTTCATGAAAGCGCGCAGACAATGCAAAATTCCGCTCCACGCGCAAAATTCCACCTAGTGGAAAACCGCCCTTAGATGATCAGCAGGGCCGAAGCTAGGGGGAGTGTATTCATATATTCATATTTACATATAATATGAAAGATAGCGAACAAGAAAATACTCGGGAGTACGACGAATATATAAATATACACCCCCCCCCCCATTTAATCTTTTAGCTAAGGTCGTGATGGTACCTTCATAAGGATCTTTATCATGTTAAACAACAAAATAGCATGAAATTGGTAGAAGTAAAGTTTCGAAATAGACAATGAAAACATTTGAATTTTAAGTATAATTTACCTGAATGTTTTGTTATTGTGTAAATACTATCACTCCACTCTGTCGAGTAGTATGAATCCTAGGAAGATATATATGCGTTGTATCATACTTTCTAGATAGTAATGCATGCATGAACAACGTTCTGGAACTGAACAGTTTTGATTTTTTATATGAATATTTACATACTTGACTTTCAAAAAACCTTAAGAACACAACATAATTTGAATTTGCCGTTAAAGGTTGGTTGTGGTAATTTTCTTCTTCAGAACTGTAACTCTTGCCATCTCCTATTACGAACGTCAAGGGTAAAACATCAGCTTTCAAATAAGCAGTGATGTAAGGATCCCGTGTGTTTGACTGGAAATTTTTGAGATCACTTGTTTTAATGTCTTCGCTTGAAACTTGATCATTCGCAGAACTTTGCACGATGACCATAATATCTCTAAAGCATTAAACGATATGATGGAAAAAGTCAGGTTGCTCTATGACATCTTCTTTAAGATAATTTATGAAGACCTTTTACAAAAAAATTAAATATAGTAGCTATATATAATCCAGCTACAAGATGGTTTATTAAATTGAATACATACAATACATACGGGGGTCAGGGGGCCCTGAATTTATGGGTCCCTTCTAAACTGCACCCCCTTCCCCTTCCCCAAAATCCTGGCTACGTCTCTGATTACATAGAATGGACCAAAGTGCTAAAAATTGTGTTTTAATGTATTTAAAAAGGAGAACAGTTTAATGAATTCAATAATATATAGGCCAAATGGAGTAAATGAGTGGTCAAATAAATACTTACTTTATGTATTCCTGTTGTTTTGGTATGTTTACAGTCATAGTATAAAACGAGGTTGCGATTAGATTGACGGGCCCTATGTAAGCACAAAAAATAATAATTCACTTAGTTGACCAACCGTATTTTAAATTACCCGAATATTTGCATGCATTGATCACTGAGATCAATTTGAAATTACCTTTATTGGTTATTTTACTGACTTCCGGACTCTTCTCTCCGTAACCGTGTTCTGTGCTGGCCGAAACTGTTACGAAGTATTTCGTGGAAGGTCGAAGATTTTTGAGAGCAAGGGAAAAAACTTTAGGGCTTTTAAGGATGAGGCATTCTGGAGACGTATCATTTGTAAAGAAACAAACTCGATATCCTGTCAATTTACTTTTTCGTGTACTTTCAACTGGAGCTTTCCACGAAATTCCCAGCGAGCTCTTGCTACGAGATATGAAGGTGACATTCAGCGGCGGTCCACTAGGAGCTACAACGACAAAAGAATATAACCCATCAAATATACCTTCTTACCACTGAGTATTTTGATAAAATAGAGAACAATTAAAAACAAGTAAAAATTAAGATTTCAAAAAATATTTCTACGTTTCGACTAAAACTATATTTAATTTTTCATCAGGAGAAGAATGATGATTAATTAATTAACAAGTATGTACAAGTATATATACAAGTGTGTATAATATATAGTAAAGTAATAGCAATCATCACGTTTAATTTCTGTTTAATTTCAGCGTTACCTGTGAAAGCACCAAATTCTTCACTCCAGTATGACCAGGTGCGATTCTAAGATGCGGAATATATGACATAGTTACAAACAAGCTAAATCATATGGAACCATGCAATCACACAAATTTTCTTATTCCCATTTCAACCTACCCCAAACTCATCGGTATTCATTTGTGTTGCTCTATATTTAACCTTCGGCTTCAATGCATCAACCTGAACAGCTTCTCTTTTTTTTCTTCTGTTTTCCTTAAACTTTCTAAGGAGTATTTCTATTTCATCACCTTTGAAATCACTAATATTAAACTCCTTAGCAATAAAAGCGTCCCCGGTCTTCGTTTCTAATGGAATTGAACCTTTTATCTTAATGGATTCTGGTGCTGGAGGTTCACTGGAGTCTGACAGGAGCAATACAAGAGCGACTATTCTAAAATGTAAAATGGTTCTTCAAGATTACATTGTAGAACTTTAAATATTTGCACTTAAATCCTAATATAAAATACTGACCCATGCAGGTAAATCGTCGTGCAGGGCAATACTTCATCAATCGTACGTCACCATGACTTAATGTGAACAAACCTTATATTTTTCTCTTGTGGTTTTCGTAGCATAACTGTGTAACCGTTATCCGTTTTGTTTGGGGGCTCCAAGGGCTCTAAAACAAAATGGTATACGTAACTACATAACCATCGACATCTTCGGAATTTAGGTTAGACATGAATATGTATCTTAATCGATGTGTTTCGTGTCTCTTTTAACCGCTGACTGTATTATAACTGCGAGCTATTAGTTACATAGGTTATTCAGAGATTTGCTATACTTTTTTGTCCCTGGATTAGGTTTTTTAAATATTCTTGGTTTTCCTCTTTACCAGCAGCCAATTCCTGCGTGGTCGTACTACTGTATGTACCTCTTTGGCTGGAGCGAACTAACCAACAAATTCTTACATTTTGACAATCATTCATGAGAGCGTGCAACTTCAATTAAATGTCCCGCCATTATTGAAATCACCATAATAAGCTTTGTGGATCAGCATACGTTGTATTGGAGAACAATGAACATCTTTCATTTTGTTGCTGAACTGCGTCACTGAACCTAACAAAGGAGATAACTAGCTATTTATAGGCAGCGCCTCTCAGAGTGAGACTGAGTATGGCAACGTTCGTAACATTAAAATTCCAATTTGATAACCTTTTGGGTACGATTACTACCCGAAATAAAAGTCACCCTTCATTGCAGTAAGTCACCTTAAATCCCAGCGACTTAAGTTTGGACAGGGAGTAGATTTTGTTCTTTGGCTTTTTTTAGTGATGTAGATGTTTCAAAACGTCCGATGCATGCAGAGAATTGATTTTAGATTAAATTATTAATAAAATCTGAATTACATATAAATCATTTTCGTTCAAAACATTTATATTGAATCAAGCTGGCAGATACATTTACATCCAGATACGCGGAATCTTACCAAAAGTGAACTTTTGTTGTTCTTCCGTATCGTCGCATACTTTTCGCTTGATAAATTTCTCGCTACCATCAGGCTGAGCACACGAGTCAGTCTTGTTATCGTAAAAAAATAGAGATCCAGCAGCATTTTGTCTCATGCTATGTCGAGGATCACTTTCCCAAGTTGGAAGCTTTATCGGGTTGGCGTCATAAGCGACCATACGTTGTTGGTAAACACTGCCATCGATAAACACGAGCGAGCCGTTCCTCGCTATGTTGTGCAAAACCTCTGTATCCCGTAAATATCGTAATTGAGCACTAAAATCCAAGCAATCCAATAGCGTAGCCCAATATACACGCCCGTATTGATTTATCCTCCAAGAGACTTTTTCAGAGGCAAGACACTTTTCAGAACTGGTGTGTCTGAGAAAAAAACAGCGACAACCTGTAAACGTAAAATAAGTATCAACACACAACACACTATCTGGACGAACTATGTGTAGACGAATATGTCAAACGATTAACAGAACCGCGTTTAAAAAAAGTGCACGGGAATTTGGATATTAGCTAATTATGTGGTTAAAACTTAAAAGAGTGCACAAGAGCCGTTTTACGATGATTATACCACACACGCCGCTTCTCATATCATGCATGCAGTCTATCATTTTTATCAAATATATGAAGTTCACATTGAGGCTTCTGGTAACCCTGGGTATAAACGTTTAGCGAGGACCTGTGTTTTGAATCAATTGCCTGCATGTGCTCGAATATAATTACCGCTAGCTGTAACAGGGGATTTTTAACACACAATTATTTGGTTCTTTCTTGCTATAGTGAAAAGAAAATAATATTCGGACAAGGCCAAATGAATATATCATATTGTATTCCATCGATGATTAATCCTACAGTATTTCATCGGGCGATCAATTGTACGACTTGAAGAAAAACGTAAAAGCAAAACAATCACGGAGTGAGGAAACAAGTCGACTGGTTTGTATTTTTAAACCCCTAAATAAGTCGAGTGCTTTGTATTAATTAAACTCGTAAATAAGTCGAGTGGTTTGTATTAATTAAACTCGTAAATAAGTCGAGTGGTTTTTGAGGACACATGCATGTGCCAGTTTGTATTGATATATTCTTACATACCAGAATCATTGGCTGTATGCTGTAATAAATGACTAAATAAATACAGCTGACGTATTTCAGTGCAAGGTTTGCTTTGACTTGCATAGCATAGGCAAGCAAGTTAACATTAATCTGATTTCCTTCAGAATTATAAAATCCAATCTATTTCTATTACCAATCATAGATATATTAAAAACTATCATTGCATGTGGATCACACATTCCGCATCAGTTCTATCGTTTAAATACGGCCCGGCTTAGCTTCTCACCTTTAATCACCAGTAGTGACACACCACATAAAACTAACCATCGATGAAATAACCAAGACATCTTTTCTTTATCAAGCGATTTGAGCTTAGACGAAAGATGATAAATCACGAATGCTCCTTGAACTTCCGCATTTCAGGGTCGTTACGTACCTATATGAGCATTGGTTGATGATAACAATAAAACACCGTGAACTACAGAAACTGACTTCTCAAAGAACGAATCATAAACACTGTTCACTAATTTACAAAAAGCCAATCACAAAACTCGTTCATATTAGCAAGATGCTTACTGCATTTCATGACTTTACTGAGGAAATTAGTCGATGATCCTTAATTTGGGTTAATTAAACTTTCAGGTTTTCAAAGCAAAACATTTAGCATGACAATATAAACGGATATACTCGTCATAGCCTTCTCGTTACGGATTGTTAATTATTTATTGAAACCACCCGCACAACAAAAATGCGGCAATTTCTCCCTATGGGTCTTCTTATAATCCTGGTTACCCGACATCAAACGAAACGTGTCATCAATTCCTGAGAAATTCAATTCAAAATTCAATTCAAAATTCAAGTATAGACGAAGAACAGCGATGTTAACAGTTATTTCAATTTTTTTTTCTTTGTTTTTTCCACTGCAATTTGTGGAATTAGAACTGATTACAATTTGAAGACGTACCATGAACATTGCGCAAAATACAACTTGACATGTTCAAATTAATCAAGAAAGCATTTTAAAATGTATATTATATGTCAGATCAAATGATAAATTTCGCGAGGACAGACTTCCTTTTGACGAGTTTGTTCTCCACACGTCGTCCTATTTTTGTCAATAAAGCCATACATAATTATCTGCAAGCGGTAGAATATAGCGATAAGTTCTTCGCGAATAACCCCATTCATATTTAAAACCCGGCATGCATTAAATTATATACATTACGTTCGACTATAAACAGACTTTACATACTCTTTAACATATACTAAACATATTTATTTAATTATTGCTACATTTTATGGTGAGAGTGGGCGAGAAAATTTAACAACCTGCGGCCGGTTGTATAAAAGCAAGATAGTGTTTTTTCAATCGCTTTAATATCGCCGGTTGTTAGTATCATTTAAAAATTATTACGTACGTTAAAAAAAGATTATTATTTTACATCATGCTGGCGTTGATTCAGTATTCGGCTCCTTTATTCAAAATTTGCATATTCACTGAAGGCGTCTAAGTACGTCATCATAGCCTTGTAACAGAACTGGTATTGTTCCTGAAGAGAAGTAAAAGTTTATAACTAAGGGGCTGTTTACATGAGCCCGGTTACCCGAGATTCAACGAAGCGTAAGATGATTTTGAGATATTAAAATGAGCAGATAACATGATCCTGGCTGTCGTATAATCGCCACAACAATAGCATGTGCTTGTTTGGTGTCATAAAGACTTATTTCAATACCTCAAAGTCCTCTCACGCTTCGTCGAATCTCGGGTAATCGAGCTCATGTAAACAGCCCCTTAAAGGTGTTTGTAAAAACTCAAAATACCGGACATATTATAATTCCATTAGAAAACACTAGTACTATAGACATGAACGACGTGAGATTCAATCGTGTGATATACTTACAGCATTTTCAACAAACTGTGGTCGTGCTCCTCTGATGATTTTAATCGCCTGGAAGACGTCCATCGCTTGTTCAATTTTTATTCTTTCCAGAAGGTTTGAAATGGCGATATACGTTCCTGTTCGCCCTGCTCCATCGCTGAAATACAAAAGTACGAAAATTCATCGAAATGAACAGCATAAAAAAAGTTTGTGAAACAAATCTCGAACAGGCATGAGGTAAAACAAGCGTGTTTTCCTCTTCAACCGTGTCGTACGTACAGGGCGTCTCAAAAAAACGCAACTACTTAGCATTTAGCAACGCAACTACTTAGCATTTAGCAACGCAACTACTTAGCTTTTAGCATTTTAAATGAAAGATTAAGAGCCATTTTCAATTCCCAGAGGTGCTTATTTATTGCCCTTCAGAGCTGTATTAATTTTCTTGCATATTTAAGTAGTTGCGTTTTTTTTTGAGACACCCTGTAGAGCCGGAACCATAGCGTATCCAATTATCTCAAGTCATTAGTTCAGTCATCTGACTGTCCAGGAAAGAATGATATACGCTATCGGCTATCGTATCGTTAAATTGATTCAGTTACCTGCATGCGACAATGATTGGTGCTGGATCAAAACTCTTCCTTGAGTTCTCGACCAATGACGTGAGCGAGATGACGCCATTAGCGTCGGGAGGTACGCGATGGTCCTGCCATTTGGTGTATTGAAAAATGTTGACAACTTGACCATCTGTCAAATCCTAATTAGATGGTAAACGTAGGGTTACTACAAAGGTGGGTTCATATAATTTCATGTGGATTCACGCTAGAGCAAGATTTAGGGTATAACCGTTAGTGTCGCGGTTGAGATTTACATACGGAAATTTCTGAGGTCAAACCATGTTTTTCCAAGTACTTTGTCATTTGCACAACTATTTTGATTTATCATAGTGCATCAGTGCATGTATTTAGATATAGTATGTTTTATCTTTAATTCATAATATAAGTGTTTCACATATCATACATACTGGATATGGCGAGATGATAAACTTTCTTGTCCATATTCCATCTGATTCATTCTCCGAGTCCAACTGAACAGTCAGGGTGCCATATTGCTTCGGTTTTCCCCTATCGGTTGGCCAGAATATCGGGATTGACTGGAAATGCACAAAACAACACTCAGGTTTCCTATATCATTCTCTATTGCTTAGTTTACTGAAATCCTCATACACGCCCTTTAAAACTTCACTCTAAAGGCTGAAGCTTATTAGTAGAAGCTCAGCGTCAAGCACTGAGAGGAATGCTTTACGACGATAGACTGAATAAATAGTTATTTCTCAAATTATGATATTAAAACATCTTTTCTACCGATCCGTCTTTGACGTTGTTTAACAACACAATGGTGGAAGATTTCTGCGAATGAATCAGCCGCCAAAAGTCGTTGATTGTGGCAGGCAGTGGGCTTTGTGTAGCGATGAAGTAGTTCCTACCAAGGTAACCCTGGAGTGAAAAGATTCAGACATCTAAATATGTCGTGAATCGTAATGTGTGATATGGTGGCCTCTTGTGTTGAATACGACACTTACATGAACAAACACAGCGTTAATATAGTCCGAATCTTCTATTCCTTCGACGTACTGAAGTGGAACACGATTACCTTCGGCTGGGATGAGAAGGAAAAAGGAGTTGTATACATAAGTAATTTCTGAGTGAATCGTAAAAGATTAATTTGAAGATTAAGCAGGGAAGTGTTTGAATGATGCAGATAATACCTGGAAGGACATTCTTATTGCGATTCTTTTTGTGATTTCCATCAAGCAATGCTGCAGCGCATTCGTCTTCTGATAGCTTCGGCGAAACCTCAACCAACCTCTAAAATGTATCATTGTGAAATTTATTTAGCTCCTATCAAATTTTAACTGATAACGCGTCATGGGCTAAATCTCTATTTTTTTAAACATATACTAGTTGAGAATTAACAAACCTTGAACTTTTCCTCAAATCCCGTCATTCCACTTGCTTTAACTTCACTAAGATTTGCAACCTCCTTTTGGATTTTAGAAGCATCAACTTCGTTCATGCCACACAGGATTGTTTCCAAAATAGCATCGTGAACGAATATGTATTGTTCCTTAAGTTTAAGTTGGTACAATTTGAACAAATTGAAAAATTACTAGAAGCAAGTTGTTCTAAACCTGATTAACGGTTTGGACTTTTTAACAAAGAGTATTAACAAAAATGTTTTGAAATATATTATCGAGATACCAGAGTTTGGATCATATTCATTCTTCGTTCTCTCATTGCGCAGACGTGTCCAAAAACATCGATGGAATTGATGACACTTTGATCGAGTTTATCAAGGATTGTGTCAATTGCAAGAAAGACACCTGTTCGTCCAACCCCAGCGCTAGAAGACAAAGCAAGTAAAATAAGCAATGTGTCTAAATTAAGCTTTGGTAAAAACGAATTCTTCTGCGGTGTTTGACGCTGGATCTCATGCAAGAATGCAAGGGCAAGTGAAATGTTACAGATCATTCAACGTATTCCATACATGCAAAATATGAAAGAAAATTTCGATGCAAATAACCTGCAGTGGACCACGATAGGTCCGGACTGCTGCATGTGATGCGTTCTGAAAAGTCTTCTGAAGGCCAGGAGCTGAGTGGGATATTTAGGTACACCATGATCCGGCCAAGATTGAAAGTAATATGCGCCGCGCGTTTCCGCGTTCCTCCGTTATCCTGATATACAACGTATTTGCTCTTTACAAATGTGGCCAAGGTGGAAAAGTACAATCACACAATAGTATAATTGATCAAATGTCAATAAATGTATTTCCTCTTGCAAGGTATGCGTCACGTGGTAAGCAAAACTTCAGTCTTCATCAAAGTTTCACTTCGCCATACATTTCACTTCCGCTGTCCGGCCAATATTTCTCACATTTTGGCTGCAAATGAGTTGAGGTATTTAAATCATCCCATACATTATGGTCTTAAATTGCTTTTACAAAAAAATAATATTTAATAGGGTTTAATAGAATCACAGCTGCTGCTTTATTGCGATAGTTATGTTTCTCCTTTATACCCAATAAATAAATGCATCAAACTACATTTGACATCTACAGATACATAAGATATGATTACCTTGCCAAGTTCAACCAGAGAGGTAACCATAACAATGGAATAAGTGCGTTGTTCCCAAACCATCCTCCACATGTCGTTCACGGTATTCGCCCTAGGACCTGGATGGGAAAGCCCGCTTTTTAAATAATTGCCAGCTCTGTTAGCAATCTCTACCAATACTCAAGAGCAGTAGTGAAGGTTACAAGAAAAAGCGATGAAAAACTGTCACATGAAATCTCAAATCTCAATGCTCACCTTGACAAGCAATGTACGATTTTTCTTTGATTCCCTGAATATTAGGAAAGTATTAGGAATGATAAGCCCATGATAGCTCAGTGTGGTTTAATTTTTTATCTACTCATAAAACGCTAGTTTATGAACTTCAAAATTCCAACTTACATCAATGTAGCTAGCGTTTATGTAATCTTTGTTTTCATCTCCCGAGAGAACCACCCGAGAATGGTCGTCTAAAATTATATGTAATTAATAAGTTAATTTAAGCAATAAATTATCAAATCCGAATAAAGCAATATACAAGAATGTGAATGCAATGTATATTTCTACTGGATACAGTACACGTAACGATATTTCCATATCTGTTTTTAGCTTTGTTAAACGGCTTCTTTGACACCTCCCAAGATGAATTCATGTTTTTAGGTAAATCCTTTGTGAATAAAGACACAAAAGTTAGTAAGGGCAAACACAAACACCTTTTATTTTTGCCAAACTAAGTCATTAACTTTCCTAAAAAGACACATCCAGGCACAATATCACAACAAAGATCTCACATTATATTCTTTGCTAAATTCGTAATTCTCATTTGCTTTCATTTCTTTCACAAAATGCGCAAACTCGTCGACAGGAACTGGTGAGTGCGTGTTTTCCTTGAAATCGCCTTAAAAGAAAATTATTACAGTTATAACATTGTCCACATAGCAGCATTGTAGCATTTCAGAGCAGTGAATCACACAGTCTTCATTTACCATTAACACTCGAGCGACTTACCTGCTTCGTTCGAATAAATGCCATCGTTATTTTCATTTTCATTAACTTGACGATGATCAGGCGGCACGCCAGTGTCTTCCTCGTCATGATATTCATTCTCAAATCCTTTTCTCTCGCTCCAGTCTCCATCCGAACCTGTTTCCTTTTCTTGGTACCTCCTCCTGCATAGATAAAAATGAATAAAAACGAAAACCCATGGACAAATTACACAATTCCTATCCATGACCTACTGTATCTTTATTAAAGTTAATTTAAGTTGTCGACTAGTTCAGGCCAGGCTAGAAGCATGGTATCTAAATATTGGAAGGGATCAAATGAAAACTTTGTTACCTTCTCCTGTAGAAAAGTATTGCAGCAACAATTGCAACTAAAACGACAACAGCAGCAAAAGCGGCGCCAACAACAGCGGCCATTGATGAACTTTCATCACCATTATTAGCCCCACCAGTAACCCCTTGAGTAGGTATTGTAGTACTGTCAGGGCCTAGACGTATGCATGTTAAGAGGATGTCAAGATTAGTATGCTGCCTCGCTCGTTCTTGGCAGCAGTGCTAAACATGGCGTAACATTCAATGAAATGATAGCCATGATACAGCTATCACGTTTAATTTTTGTTGCTCAGTATTACCTATGGGATCACCAAATTCTTCACTCCAGTATGACCAGGTGCGATTCTAAGATGCGGAATATATGACATAGTTACAAACAAGCTAAATCATGGGGAAACATGCAGTTGCACAAATTTTCTTATTCCCATTTCTACCTACCCCAGACTCGTCTGTATTCATTTGTGTTGTTCTATATTTTTCATCCGGCTTCAATGCATCAACCTGAACAGCTTCTCTTTTTCTTCTTCTGTTTTCCTTAAACTTTCTAAGGAGTATTTCTATTTTATCACCTTTGAAATCACTAATATTAAACTGCTTAGCAATGAAAGCGTCCCCGGTCTTCGTTTCTGAAGGAATTGAACTTTTTATCTTGATGGATTCTGGTGCTGGAGGTTCACTGGAGTCTGACAGAAGCAATACAAGAGCGACCACTCTAAAATGTAAAATGGTTCTTCAACATTACACAGTCGAAAAACTTATTTGCACTCAAATCCTAATGAGCCCTCAGCTTGTCTAAACAAACCTTATATTTTTCTGTTTTGGTTTTCGTAATATCACTGTGTAACCGTCTTCCGTTTTCTTTGGGGGCTCCAAGGGCTCTAAAAAAAACAAAATGATATCTCCATAACCATCGACAGTTAGATATTTAGGGTATAGGTCTGAGTATATCTTAATCCATCTGTTCAGGGTCTCTTCTATCATTTCGTGATTTCCACAATTGTCATTGATGAGAACGTGAAGCTTCTTGTATAACTTAATTGACAAATATGAGCTCTCTCGCATGCCCTCAAACAATCGCTTTTAAAGAATTTATGCAGTAGGGCATGCATATCATGCAGACAAATCAGATAAATATAGAGAAAAGAAAAAAAATGATTACATACTTGAAAGAGACAACCATGATTTCGAAGTTGCCATACTTTTTCCAGCCTCAGTTTCCACCCGTACGTTAATAGTATATTGTTTATCATAATCGACAACAATAATGATAAATTTATTTTCTTTCGGGACAGTCGATCGTTTTGTTGGTTCATTTGAAGCACTGTAGTTGACATGATACTTCAAGACAGTTTGCTGATCTGGCAACGAAGGTTGGTACCATGAAATATTGTACTCATTATGACCAGTAGGCGTGATTTTTGAGATGACTGGAGCTAGAAGAATATTAAGACAATATTTATAACAGTTAGGATCATCTTATTAATATTGCTTTTAATATAAAAACGAGCCTGTGGTGACATTGAGAGGAATGGCTGTTCTTTGAGGATCACCTGGTGGAGTTGCCATAGTTTTGACACTTTTGCTCCATTCTGTTGAGTAGAACGAATCCTAGAAGAAAATCCCATCGATTAATTTAATTTAATTTAAAAAAATATTAATAAAATATTGATGGAATATACACCTGGCTTTCAAAGAATCTCAGAAACACGTTGTAACTTGTGTTTGGTTGAAGAGGTTGGTTAACGTATGTTCCGTTTTCATAGCTGTATTCTTTGCCATCGCCGATCACGAACGATGAAGGGAGAACATCAGTTTTCAAATAATCAGTAATGTAAGGATCTTGAGTGTTTGACTGATAAGGTTTAAGATCGCTAGTTTCAATTTCTTCCACCGGTTTTGAAAAGTTCTCAGTAGTTCTCACGATGATCATTACTTCTCTATAAACAGGGATCAAAAGATTGCTATGAAATCGGGGATATATTGAAGACCGTTGTTTGACAATGTCAAGCTAACATACTGAATATATTTGTCTGGTCTGAGAATGTTTATTCGTAGGCTGGATGAAGAAGCTGCAACAGGTTCTACAGGATCTAAGAATCAAAACAAAAATATTATATAAAACTTTGTCATCGTTAACGATGAGTAGCTAGTCCGAAAGTTTTCAAAGAGTTCACTGCAATTTAATTTAACGACTAAATGAGTAGCCAAAGGTTGCTAGGAGGTTTAAACAACAAAGGAATAGATAAAATCATGCACGTTATATTTGGCCAATACCTCCATTTGTCGTTTTATTGATTTCCGAACTTTTGTTGCCAAAACCAACACTTGTACCTGCCGCAACAGTCACAATATACTTTGTCGATGGTTGAAGATCATCGATGGTGAAAGTCAATGTCGTGTTTGGTTTAACGCATTTCGGACTAGTTGATATTGTTTGGGAAAAATAACAAACTTGATAGCCTGTCAGTATCCCATTATGCAGATTTACTTCAGGAGGTTCCCATGACAATTTTAGCACGTTTTTACCGCGGGATGTAAACATCGCATTTTGTGGAGGACCACTAGGAACTGGAACAGGGAAAAATAGAAATTAATCACCAAAAGTTGACCCTGACACATTCCTCATGGGAAAAAATTTATGTTTGTTATCCAGGGTGTTTAAATGTCATTTGAAATCCTTAAATTTATCTTTCGTATATTTTACCTCCTTCCTTGGTTTTGAAATCTTCAGAAACCTTATCACCTTTCTCTCCTGAACCATCTTCTGTCTCAATCTCAACTCTATAGTCAGTGTATAGTTTAAGTCCACGAATAGCAAATTTATTGTCATATGTCTCCCGAGATATAGTTTGTTGAAGTTTTCCGTTGATGAAAATATTGTAGTTCGTTATGTAACTTGAGTCTTTAGGTTCTGGTACCTTCCACGAGACATCTGCCGAGGTATTCGAAGGTGTAACTTTAATATCCTGTACAGGAGCAGGCGTTTGAACTAAAATAAAAAATGCAACGGTTAGCAAGCAACCTGAGTATCAGTTACTACCCACAACCACAATCAATATAGTAGTTTCAAAAGTACTGCCCTGGAATAGTGAAGGGTTAAGTTTAATTTCTGAACACCCTGTGCTGCATTTTCCCCAACATTCCTGACTAAGTCTTAACGTGATCATTCCTAACAAAACTTTACCTTTTCCACAAAGTTCTATTCTGAGACAAAAATCATTTGTTCCAGTTGATTGCATTTTGATATGTCTCACGTTGTAAATATTGAGAGCCGTTATCGAGGCTTCATAGCCGTTTTGGTTTCCAATGATCTGAGAATACGAAATATAAAAAAATGTATATGTATTTGAACAAAATAAACTAAATTGCATGGATTAAAGTATCTGCCTTGATGCTGTTGAATCTTGTTTTCGGGATTATGGATTGAGATAGGAAAGGTCAATTGATTGACAACATTCTTAAGCTTCTTATGGCAGGGATTAGAGTGACCTTCGTAATCCGGGGATTTAGGATTAATATTAGGATTAAGGATATATTTGACTACATACAATATAAAGCGACAAATACCTGTCTGCTATTGCTAAAACTGTTATCATGACTGTATGTCATTGTGTATTGATCACTCCACTTTGTCTGATCTTTGTTACCCATTGTCACGACTTGTGTAATGTGATAGTCTTTCAAAAGATCAATCAAAAGATAATGTGTTTGTGGTGTCTGGGTACACCAACCATCTTTGGTAAATCTTGCATTGCTATAACCAGAAGAGCCACTACCAGAAAACTCAGAGTCTGCAAAAGTAGTTTCATCTTGGAGTAACGCTGGTTTATCGCATATCTTACCTAGAGTGGAAATAAAGTTAGAGAGAACCACAAACTGTCGTGAAATATTATTTCCTGTCAAAGTACAACCAACCATACCAAGTTATTCTAGCCAAACTACAGTGTTAAAGAAAATACCCGCAACCCCTACAAACCCGAAGTTCTAAAGGTTTTCACTCACTCATCGCAAAAACTAAGCCCGCTGCGTGTAATTTCGTCCAATCACAATGCTTGACAGTTAATTAGATGCAAACACTCGCAGCGAGTTTGATTTTTGTCGATGAGTGGAAAAGAGCCCTAATTAAGTATATACTCACACTCAACATATGGTATATTAACACTTGAATTCGTTGTAGAGGGAACGAGATAGACACAACAGGATGTTCCACTTAATCCTGTGTTATAACACACCAAATCTCCTGATGCAATTTCTTCATTTGCAGCTATCTCCATGTTTCTAATAGGATTAGCGCTCGTTTCGCGAAATCCCAAGTGTTCACACAGCATTTTTTGACGATCTTTATCCCAATTCTCTTCAATAACTTTTCTCCACGTTGTGTCATTCTTCACTTCAATGAAACCCTCGTTGGGTGACTTTGATAGTCTTATGTTGGACGCTAGAACACAAAGATAACGAATGAATTCTAGAATGCGCGCTGTTATTTGTAATGCAATTTGTTGTCGACTCCGGTAAGTTTATTGTAAATAGACAGTTATATTTCTGTGGCTGTTAGTATAAGCAGCCTATAGCTATATAGCTAGAACTGAAGAGAGACTGCCATTATCAAATGCTAAATGAACAATGCTCGCATTGGAACCACGTTCCCAGGAAAGATTCTGCAACGAGGTATGTTTTATCATGACATACCTTTAAATAAGGTACATTGTATATGAATATATATAGCAATGGTATGGAGATACGCTCTTTACAAAACGAATACCTTTTACGATTAGCCTAGCAGCCACATGCAGGACATGAAGAAAAATTAGAGAAAATCACGTGTACTGATATCGATTATCGACCGTAATTCCGTGTGATGTATCAAATTATAATTATATGAGTACTTATTGAAGCAGTGAGGTTAAAGTGTTTTAAATAAACTCTAAGTTTCACGTTTTATCAAGTGCATCATTACCTGTTGTTATGGGATTTATATAATTATCCACACAAGTGTATTCGATAAAAAGTTCTTTCGTTGTGTCAGAACAATGTTGTGATGACAGTAAATTATTGTCAACGGTCAGTTCACAAGATCTTTTTCCACCACAAAGAGATTTCACTTCACAACTTGCTTGTCCACTACACTGTGCATTAACAATTGCGTTAGCGTCAAATGTCCCGCTTTTATTGAAATCTCCATAATGAGCTTTGTGGATCACCATACGTTGTTTTGGAGAACAATGAACATCTTTCATTTTATCACCAAACTGTGTCACTGAACCTGAAATCGAGTTTCAGAGAAAAATACAAATAATTTTTCCTGCTGTTTATTGATCACGCAAACTGAATTGAGTTATTTATGAAATAAAACGGAAATAGGGCGAAATACACAAATGATACCCATTTTTTAAAACTGGGAGCTTTAAATTGCATGCCTTTAATTATTTACGTACCAAAAGTAAACGTCTGGTTAGATCTGTCGCAATATGTTCTTCTATACAGATAACCTCCAGAAAGCTCAACACATATCCCGTGAGTCCCGTCATTGTAGAAATATAAAGATCCAGCGTCTGTTTGTTTCAAATTTTGACTACTGAGTTTTTGGCTGTTTTTTGCTGTTGTTGATATTGCTACATATATCGCTAAACGATTCTGATATGAGCGAGAATTGGTAGAATGCAACGCTCCCCCAGACTCGATATGCCACAATATTTCTGTATCCTTGTAACGAAACTGTGCTTTATCATCCAAGCAATTGTCAGTCATTATAACCCAGGAAGGACGTGCATGACTAGGATTCTTGTATATCAGACTCTCCTCTCTAGTTATACACTTTTTGGGCGTACTATTTTGCCGCATGAAGAAACTTTCACAATCTAAAAACAAAAAAAGACACTCCTTATTCGATTTAAAATTGCTCGAAAATCATCACTGCTTTCGTGGTGTCTGGAATTAACATAAACATATATTCTGTAGCCGTGCCTATAAATATTTTACACATGTGTTGTTTTGACTGCATGAAATGAACTCTCGTGGCAAAAGGCGAGCAACCGGTCGTTGGCGCAAAAGATGCATTTAGAAACTAGTTTGCCACAGAGCATACATGAATAAGGAATTTCTTGGTGCGTCTATTGCATTAGTTTTACATGAATTTGCACGTTTTCTTTAGATTGTAATTGTAAACTCTTTGTAAAGACTGCAACGATGACTCATCGTTATTTAACTCCATATTTAACCTCCATCAGTCACATTGTTTTTAAGGGCTTGATCGTTAACCGCGAAAGCAAAGAAATATAGAAATGGACTGGTACTTATGAAAAACACTCCAGCTCGCATATAGAGTTCACTAGATTAAAGTGTTAGAAAGATAAAGCATTACAACCAGATCAGTAATTACAACATTTTTAGAACCAAAATTTAATTTCTATATACAGGGTGTCCCAAAAAAAACGCAACCACTTAAATATGCAAGAATATTAACATTGTTCGGGTTTGCACCATAGTTCAGCTAAAATGACTTTTAGCATTGTAAATGAAGGATTAAGAGCCATTTTCAATTCCCAGAGGTGCTTATCTATTGCGCTTTAGAGCTGTATTAATGTTCTGCATATTTAAGTGGTTGCTTTTTTTTTGGGACACCCTGTACAAGCGTTGTGCAGTTGGATTCCGTAGCCGGTCAGTAGCATGATAGCATCTGTTTAAAGAGAGAACCTGGACCACAAATAACCCCTAAAATAATAACCCCTAAAATAGTTTGAACAAAAGGAATGTGTATTGAACGTGAAAGGAGTGTGAATAAAATAGTCTTCTTCGAGCTCGACTCTCAGCTCGCCATGTATGACAACTTAACCACTACTGAAGCAAGCGATGCATCGGTGGTTAAAACTGCCCAAAAAATCTACATACCCACTGCTA
Organism: Dendronephthya gigantea; assembly: GCF_004324835.1. Lineage (NCBI taxonomy): Eukaryota > Metazoa > Cnidaria > Anthozoa > Malacalcyonacea > Nephtheidae > Dendronephthya > Dendronephthya gigantea. The sequence goes on from NW_021163044.1 coordinate 1,642,774, forward strand.
ATTATAAATATTGAGTTTAAATATCTTGTGGAAACATCTAAATGGTTTTAAATGTGTGATGACAGTTTGTCGAAGGAGTTCAATCGCGTGGCTGAAACTGCCCTGAACTTAGTTACTTCGAATCTTTAATTATATCATAATATATTTTCGGCACAAGAGCCGACTAACTGCATGGTGTGCGGACCATAAGATAAAGGTCAGTGATATTTGATCATGATAGCTAACTCTCCTGAGGTCGCGTCAGTGACCTAGTTAAGAGATCCTGAGGGTGACTTAGCGAGGCTTAATGAAGAAGTATTTGTCAGGGTCTTGGATTTATTCGTTCTTGGATTTACCACCGCAGCATATATCAACTTTGGCAAACTATAGTTATTATACCTTTATGATATATGCATGATCGTCTCAAATCAGTAGATAATGATAAATATAAGTAGTTATCATTGTCGATCACACATTTCGAATCAATTCTAGTGAATACGGCTCGGCTTCTCACCTTTAATCATCAATAGTGTAACACCAAATAAAACTAACCATCGTTGAAATAACCAAGACATCTTGTCTTTTACCAAGACAATAAAAGCTAGACGAAAGATTCTTGCTCTACACTTCCGCATTTCATGAATTTCTCAAAGGAATGAGGTCTTAAATGTGTTAAATCAGTGTGTGTTAATTAAATTTTATTCAAAGAGAAAATTTCAATTTATTTACATGACAATATAAACTATGCCAGTCTTAGCTTGTTTTGTTACGGATTGGTGATTATTCTTAGAAATCATTCAAAAACAAAAATGCAACGACAATGTCTTTCTTCTCCGAATGGATCTGTTTACATGATCCTGGTTACCCGAAATCAAAAAAACGGAAAGCGTTTGATAAACTTCTAAGCAGATTCGCGTAAAGGATTTTTTAAAATTTAAATAGACGGACGGTTTGTGGAATTAAAACTGATTACAATTAAAAGACTGAGCTGTGAGCATTGCGGAAAATACAACTCATCATAGTCTCACACGGAAATCAGCGAACCAACGCCTGGTCACGCAGGTATAGCCGTGAAGGATGCATGGTTTTCATAATTCGTCGAAATTCACATGTCATAATGCAGTTGTAGTTTGTTTTAATTCGGTCTTCATAATGTCGGATTTTGCATAACAACGAATTACAACTATGATTACAAGGGATTACGACATGCATGTGAATTACAACAAATTTTACATGAAAACCCGCCTTTACAATTAAAGATGCCGGCGTGTTGATCTTCAAAAGAATTTTTTGCAACGTAAATTAGTGAAGAAAGAATTTTAAAATGTAAACATGTCAGATCCAATAATTAATTTCGCGAGGACAGACTTCCTTTTAACGAGTTTGTCACCCACACGTCGCCCTATTTTTTCAATAAAGGCATGCATAATAATTATCTAAATACCTTATATTAGGCGAGCGGTTCGTCTTACAGGTTTACATGCAGACTGTAACAGATGTATCAAAAAAAGACAATTAAAATTCATATGGTTATTAATAAGCACAATAATAGTACAATAAAACTTTTAATTGTATAGCTCACAAAGTGAACATTTTCGTTTTTCCTTTTGTGAGTGAATATATTCCTTTTTTTTAAAAAAACTTGGTATAAAGCCCTAATTCCACGGGCGCTTTTTCTCGGCGAAATGCAAAATACTTCGCCTGCTTCTTTTGAATTGTGAGGATTGAAGCAGAATTAATTGATTCAAGTAGTCAAAATTGAAAAAAAACAGGCGAAATGTTTCGCATTTCGCTGAGAAAAAGCGCCCGTGGAATTCTGCTGATGATAATCGGATTGGCAAAATTTTACATATTTAATAAAAGTTTGGAGGGAAAGACTGAAGATTTATGCGGATTATTTAATTTTGCATGTCCTTGAATAAAAAAATCAGCTAATCCTCTGATGACTTGAATTTTAAATGCCATCTATGTGCAGGGTGTTACGAATTACAGGAAATCGTCATTTGAACATACCTGCACTAAATATTGGGTTCAGCAATACATGCATTTTCAGTACATCTATCAGTAAGAATTAAAATCTCAATTGAAGGCAGCATTTTCGTATTCCATTGATTCACCATTCCCCTTAGGATGACTTTCACCATTATTGGTCCAGGGGGGTTGCAGTGACTGATAAACGATTGTTGGTTGTCTGTTGTCATTCAACGGCATGTCATTCGATGATTCCTGTTCTTTGCGTGTCTCGTGTGCAGCCTCATTACGCTCAATTTCGTCTGGAATCTCGTACACAGGAACACAGTCATTTGCATCTTCAGTCTGGCGATTGGTAGGTTTTTGAACGGAATCTAACAGATAAAAATATTAAATGGAAACTAACAGATTAAAAGACAGACATTTAAACTGTACATGCAATAGGATTGTGGCTGCTTTTGAACGAAAAGAAACTGATGATATCAAAAAAGTAACTAAGCGAAGACGAAAGAAATTCGATTTGTAGTTTGAGCAACGACAAGAATTTTTCTCGTTCACGAATCCTAAAATGCACGTAAAGTAAAATATGGTTTATTTACCCAGCTCCATTGCTTGGCCAACTCCTTCAGAGCTAGAATAACTGTTTAGACGACGAGATAGATATATGATTACGCCAATCGAGAGAAGAAGGCACAATGCTAGAATACTCAGTGGTATAAGGAGATCAAGCCGGGTTTTGTCTTCCGTACACTCGTGAACTGACTGTTTTCAACTTCCATCTATAAAGAAACTCCGGTTCTCATCAAAAGATTTAAGATGTTTATCAGTTTGTAAACAAAAAATTATCAAGAAACGAAGAATACAGATAAGATAATTCAACAAACAATGAAAACGTTTGAATTTCAGGTAATCAGTTACCTGAAGGTCTCCCCATTGTGTAAATGCTATCACTCCACTCTGTCGAGTAGTATGAATCCTAGGAAGGTATATATGCGTTGTATCATACTTTCTAGATAGAAATTAATGAATGGATAAACAACATTCTGCAATTGAACAGTTTGAAGTTTTTGATATGAATATTTATTTAGCTACATACTTGACTTTCAAAAAACCTTAAGAACACCACATAATTTGAATTTGCCGTTAAAGGTTGGTTGTGGTAATTTTCGTCTTCAGAATTGTAACTCTTGCCATCTCCTATTACGAACATCAAGGGTAAAACATCAGCTTTCAAATAAGCAGTGATGTAAGGATCCCGTGTGTTTGACTGGAAATTTTTCAGATCACTTGTTTTAATGTCTTCGCTTGAAACTTGATCATTCGCAGAACTTTGCACGATGACCATAACTTCTCTAAATCATATAATGTGATAGAGAAAGTCAGGTTGCTATATGACATTTTCTTTAAGATCAGTAATGAAGACCTTTCTTAAAGAAATTAAATATAGTAACTATATCAGTATAATCCAGCTACAAGACGGTCTATTAAATTGATTAAATTGAATACAAACAAAGACGTAGGGCCCAGAATATATGGGTCCCTTCTGAGAATGTGAAGTGCATCATTTTTATTCCGTCAAAAATGCAAAAAATCTGTATGTGATCTTGCGCATCAAAATGTCCATCGTTAATGCCAGAAAATCCTGCCCAGAATGTCCAGCATAAATCAGTCTCGAGTCACACTGATACCATTACCCCACCTACGTTTATGCTGCCTCCCCCCTTCCCCGAAATTCTGGCTACGCCTCTGAATACATAGAATGAACCAAAGTGCTAAAAATTGTGTTTTAATGTATTTAAAAAGGAGAGGGTTTAATGAATTCAATAATCATGCAGGATCAATTGGCTAAATGGAGTAAATCAGTGGTCAAATAAACACTTACTTGATATATTCCTGTGGTTTTGGTATGTTTACAGTCAAAGTATAAAACGAAGTCGCGATTAAATTGACTGGCCCTATGTAAAAATAACAATTCATTGAGGTGAGCAGCTGTATTTTACATTACGCGAATATTTGCATGCAATGCATGCAAATTATGTTTGCCAATGAATAAAAAAGCCTTGATAATGGGATCTAAAAATTTAGTTATCGTAAACGACATGCAGTTATAGTCTGATATGTTTCAGAGAGTTCACCACAATTTAACAATTAAATGGGTAATCAAAGGTTGCTAGGAGCTTTAAACAAGTACGAATATGAAATAAAATGACGACGTTGTAAACAGGCTGATACCTTCATTTGTCGTTTCAATGATTTTCGCACTTTTGTTGCCAAAACCAACACTTGTACCAGCCGCAACAGTCACAATATACTTTGTCGATGGTTTAAGATTATCGATAGTATATGACAATGTCGTATTCGTTTGAGTACATTTCGGACTAGTTGACATGGTTTGGGAAGAATAACAAACTTGATAGCCTGTCAGTATTCCATTACGTAGATCGCTTCCTGGAGGCATCCAGGATAATTCTAGTGAATATTTACTTCGGAATATATAGGTCACATTCATTGGAGGACCACTAGGAACTGGATTGAAGAAAAATAGAAATTATTGATACTGATAAAGTCCTGGAAGTGGATCAAAATATCGATGTTCAGTGTAATCCAAGGAGTTTGGATGTCATTTCAAATCCTTAAATTTATCCTTCGTATATTTTACCTTCTTCCTTGGTTTTGAAATCTTCAGAAACTTTACCGCCTTTCTCTCCTGAACCATCTTCTGTCTCAATCTCAACTTTATAGTCAGTGTATGGTTTAAGTCCACGAATAGTAAATTTATTGCCATATGTCTCCCGGGATATACTTTGTTGGAGTTTTCCGTTGATGAAAATATTGTAGTTCGTTATGTAACTTGAGTCTTTAGGTTCTGGTATCTTCCATGTGACATCTGCCGAGGTATTCGATGGTGTAACTTTAATATCCTGTACAGGAGCAGGCGTTTGGACTAAAATAAAACAATGCAACGGTTATAAAGCAACCGGAGTATACAATTACTTAATGGTTTCCGTGTTTGGATGGCCTGATGGCCTGATGGCCTGATGGCCTAATTGTTTTATAAAATAACAAACCACAATAAATTTGTTTTTACATTCCCGCGAAATTTCCGTGTTTGGATGGCCTGATCCAAACACGGACTTCAACCAATCAGAACACGCGTTATATACATGTTATTTTATAATATCAGTTACTAACCACAACGACGATCAACGCTATCCCTAGTGTCAAAAGTATTACTCTGGAATAGAGAAGTTTGATTTCTAGAGGACCTGTGCTGCATTCTTCCCAACATTCCCGACTAATTCTTAACGTGATCATTCCTGACAAAACTTTACCTTTTCCACAAAGTTCTATTCTCAGACAAAAATAATTTGTTCCAGTTGATTTTATTTTGATATGTCTCACGTTGTAAATATTGAGAGCCGTTATCGAAGCTTGATAGCCGTTCTGATTTCCAGTGATCTGAGAATACGAATATAAAAAATGTATACGTATTTGAACAAAATAAACTAAACTGCATGGATTAAGGCATCTGTCTTGATGCTGTTGTATCTTGTTTTCAAGATTATCGATTGAGGTAGAAAATGTCAATTGATGGACAACACTCTTAAGGTCTGTTCACGCGATCCAATTTTGTTGGATCCAATTCACTTCTGATGAATGTTTTATAGTCTGTTGTCTTGTAATGTATATGAGCAGCAAATCCACTGAAGCCAATGCAGTACTGCTTTATCAATAACCGACTTTATTTTTTTTCTTGCGGTCCGAATTTATATTTTAGCGTTTCCTGCAATCTGATTGACTACGCGAGCGGTCCGTATGCATGAGGCCGTACGGACCGGGCGAGATTTAAAAGCACAGAACCAACGCTAAAATATGAATTCGGACCGCAAGAAAAAAAAATCTATTATTTACCAGTTTAGTCGGTCCGCATAGGAAAATATTTTTCTCGGTCTCAAAAACATCCCTAGGCCTTCGGCCTCGGGCTGTTTTTGAGACCTTGGGAAATATTTCCATATACGGACCTCCAATCTGGTAAATAACATATATTTATTTCATACGTCAGAAGTGAATTCAATCCTACAAAATTGGATCGTGTGAACAGACCGTTAAGGTTCTTATGGCAGGGATTAGCGTGACCTTCGCAATCCGGGGATTTAGGATTAATATTAGGATTAAGAATATATTTGACAACATACAATATAAAGCGACAAGTAATCATGGATGAATCAATAATTGCAAATACCTGTCTGCTATTGCTAAAACTGTCATCATGACTGTATGTCATTGTGTATTGATCACTCCACTTTGTCTGATCTTTGTTACCCATTGTCACGACTTGTGTGATGTGATAGTCTTTCAAAAGATCAATCAAAAGATAATGTGTTTGTGGTGTCTGGGTACACCAACCATCTTTGGTAAATCTTGCATTGCTATAACCAGAAGAGCCACTACCAGAAAACACAGAGTCTGCAAAAGTAGTTTCATCTTGGAGTAACGCTGGTTTATCGCACATCTTACCTAGAGTGGAAATAAAGTTAGAGAGAGCCACAAACTATCGTGAAATATTGTTTCCTATAAAAGTCTAACCGACCATACCAAGTTATTTTAGCCAAACTACAGTGTTAAAGAAAATACCCGCAACCCCGACAAACTCACTCATCTCAACACCTGCAACTGAGCCTACTGGGAGTAATTTCGTCCAATCACAATGCTTGACAGTTAATTAGATTCAAACACTCGCAGCGAATTTGCGAGTTTCATTTTGCGATGAGTGGAAAAGAGCTTAAGTATATATACTCACACTCAGCATATGGTATATAACCACTTGAATTCGTGGTAGAGGGAACAAGATGGACACAACAGGATGTTCCACCTGATCCTGTGTTATAACACACCAAATCTCCAGTTGCAATTTCTTCATTTGCAGCTATCTCCATGTTTCTAATAGTATTAGCGCTCGTTTCGCTAAATCCCAAGTGTTCACACAGCGTTTTTTGACGATCTTTATCCCAATTCTCTTCAATAACTTTTCTCCACGTTGTGTCATTATTCTTCACTTCAATAAAACCTTCGTTGGGTGGCTTTGATAGTCTTATGTTGGACGCTAGAACACAAAGATAACGAATAAATTCTAGAATGCGCTGTTATATTTGTAATGCAATTTGTTGTCATAAACAATTATAGTTCTGTGGCTATCAGTATAAGCTGCCTATAGCTAGAACTGAAGAGAGATGTCATTTTCAAATGCTAAATGAACAATGCTCGTATTGCAACCATGCACGTTCCCAGGAAAGATTCTGCATGCAATGAGGTATATTTTATCATGACATACCTTTAAAAAGGTGCATAGTATGTGAATATAGATAGCAATGGTATGGAGGGAGATGAGGTTGTAATGGCGCTCTTTACAAAACGAATACCTTTTACGATTAGCCTAGCAGCCACAGGACATGCAGGAAAATTAGAGAAAATCACGTGTATTGATATCGACCATAATTTTCGTGTGGCATATCAAATTATAATTATATGAGTACTAATTAAAACAGAGAGGTTAAAGTCTTTTAAATAAACTCTAAGTTCCACGTTTTATCAAGTGCATCATTACCTGTGGTTATGGGATTTATATAATTATCCACACAAGTGTACTCGATATAAAGTTCTCTTGTTGTGTCAGAACAATGTTTTGATGACAGTAAATTATTGTCAATGGTCGGTTCACAAGATCTTTTTCCACCACAAAGAGATTTTACCTGACAACTTGCTTGTCCACTACACTGCGCATCAACAGTTGCGGTAGCATCAAATGTCCCGCTTTTATTGAAATCTCCATAATGAGCTTTGTGGATCACCATACGTTGTTTTGGAGAACAATGAACATCTTTCATTTTATCACCAAACTGTGTCACTGAACCTGAAATCGAGTTTCAGAGAAAAATACAAATAATTTTTCCTGCTGTTTATTGATCACGCAAACTGAATTGAGTTATTTATGAAATAAAACGGAAATAGGGCGAAATACACAAATGATACCCATTTTTTAAAACTGGGAGCTTTAAATTGCATGCCTTTAATTATTTACGTACCAAAAGTAAACGTCTGGTTAGATCTGTCGCAATATGTTCTTCTATACAGATAACCTCCAGAAAGCTCAACACATATCCCGTGAGTCCCGTCATTGTAGAAATATAAAGATCCAGCGTTTGTTTGTTTCAAATTTTGATTTTTGTCTTTTTGGGTGTTTTTTGCTGTTGTTGATATTGCTACATATATCGCTAAACGATTCCGATAACTAACAGCTGAGATAGAAAACAACGCTCCCCCCGACTCGATATGCCACAATATTTCTGTATCCTTGTAACGAAACTGCGCTTTATCATCCAAGCAGTTTTGAGTCATTATAACCCAGTAAGGAAGTGCATGACTAGGATTATTGTATATCAGACTATTCTCTCTAGTTATACACTTTTTGGGCGCATTACTTTGCCGTATGAAAAAACTTTCACAATCTAAAAACAAAAAAGTCAATGGTGAGAAAGTTACACTCCCTTTTGTACCTAAAATTGCTCGAAAATCATCACTGCTTTCGTAGTGCTTTCGTAGTGTTGGGAATTAACATAAACATATATTCTGTAGCCATGCACATAAATATTTTATACATGTGTTGTTTTGACTGCATGAAGAGAACTTTCGTGGCAAAAGGCGAGCAACCGGTCTTTGGCACAAAAGATGCATTTTAGAAACTAGCTTGCCACAGAGAATACACGAATAAGGAATTTCTTGCTGCGTCTCGGGCATTAGTTTTAAATGAATTTGCACGTTTTCTTTAGATTGTAACTGCAACACTCTGTGTACTCATGGTTATTTAACCTCCATGTTTAACCTCTATCAGTAACATTGTTTTTAAGGGCTTGATCGCCAAAAGCGAAGGCAAGGAAATATAGAAATGGACTGGTACTTATGAAAAATGACGTCTGAGTTATCACTCCAATTCACATTAGATTAAAGTGTTAGAAAGACAAAGCATTACAACATTTTTAGAACCAAAATTTAATTGGACCACAAATAACCCCTAAAATAGTTTGAACAAAAGGAATGTGTATTGAACGTGAAAGACTTTCCGCTTCGAGCTTGACTCTCAGCTCGCCATGTATGACAACTTAACTACTACAGAAGCCACCGATGCATCGGTGGTTGAAACTGCCCAAAAAATCTACATACCCACTGATAATTATAAATATTGAGTTTAAATATCTTGTGGAAACATCTAAATGGTGTTAAATGTGTGAGGATTGTTTGTCGAAGCCTCGAAGTAGTTCAATCGCGTGTTTGAAACTGCCCTGAAACTTAGTTGCTTGGAATCTTTAATTATATCATAATATATTTTCGGCACAATAGCCGACTAACTGCATGGTGTGCGGATCAGGTCATCAGGTAAAGGTCAGTGATATTTGGTTCTGATAGCTAACGCTCGTGAGGTCGCGTCATTGACCTAGCTAAGAGATCTGGAGGGTGACTTAGCGAGGCTTAATGAAGATTGAAGAAGTATTTGTTAGGGTCTTGGATTTATTCGTTCTTGGATTTACTACTGTATTAGGGAGGTTAAGATCGACTTCCGCTACGAGTACCGATACCAATATTCAGTCACGCGCATGCGCAGACGTAACAATCGTCCAAAATGTGATAACACCGGAAGTCGTGAGTACCGTTTTGGGGCTGAAAATGGAAGTGGATAGGCAGGCGAAGTACCGAATTATATTTACTGTATTATTGCATTTCCTGCAGTTTTTTCTAATAATATTATTTAGTTTTTAGTTGTGTAATGTTTCTGCTTTGTTTGTTGAGACTTAAGGATTGTGACTAGAGTTTTTGACGTGAATATAGCCACTATACTCCGCCGTGTTTATTTACTTCTTACGGAAATCACAATCTTAACGCTTTAAAGTTTCCGCGCTGCCAAACAGTAATACGTCATGTATTTTTGTATCGGTACTGGTAGTGGAAGTAGATCTTAACCTCCCTATTATATACTCTATCAACCTCGGCAAACTATAGTTACTATACATTTATGATATATGCATCATCGTCTCAAATGAATAGACAATGATAAATATAAATAGTTATCATTGTCGATCACACACTCCGAATCAATTCTATATAGTTTAATACGGCTCGGCTTCTCACCTTTAATCACCAACAGTGACACACCAAATAAAACTAACCATCGTTGAAATAACGACGACATCTTGTCTTTTACCACTGAAGACAGTAAAAGCTAGACGAAAGATTCTTGCTCTACACTTCCGCATTTCATGATTTTCTCAAAGGAATGAGATCATCATGGCCAGAAATTGCGGACATGGAATATGCAGATTGCCGTAGCAAATTTGCATATCTGTTCAAATATTATTCGTTTGCAGAACTATAAATTATATTGCGCATTCTTAAATTTCGCAAAATTTAAGAAAATCATTGCATCTTTGCAATTTGCCCTGGTTGTTTCTTGTAATTCGTGTCATATTAAAGATCCTGAGGTAATATTTTGCTGGTAAAGGTTTATGTCGGCTCTGCATTTTTATTTATTTCTACGCTATTACGGTTTTCGTTTTATATGGTATTCAACGTGATAAATGACCGAAACTTTGTTTTGAAGATGCAGGACGAATACTGATAAAACAATTTGAAATACTATAAAAAAATATTAAGATTAACTTGCTCTGCAACGAGCAATTAAGGCAAATTATAGTCGACCTACCTAAAGGTGTATTTTTAGCGTTTAGTACTGTGCACATTACAGTTTACTATAAACTCACGAAGCTTTATTTTGACACCATATGCAAATTTAGGCGGAAGTAGAATGTTAATTATGTCCGAATTTTCTGGCCATGAAATGTGTTAAATCAGTTTGTGTTAGTTAAAATTTTATTCAAAGAGAAAATTTTAATTTATTAACATGACAATATAAACTATGCCAGTCTTAGCTTGTTTTGCTACGGATTGGTGATTATTCTTTGAAATCATTCAAAAACAAAAATGCAACGACAATGTCTTTCTTCTCCGAATGGATCTGTTTACATGATCCTGGTTACCCGACATCAAAAAAACGGAAAGCGTTTGATAAACTCCTAAGCAGATTCGCGTAAAGGATTTTTTAAAATTTAAATAGACGGACAGTTTGTGGAATTAAAACTGATCACAGTTAAAAGACTAAGCTGTGAGGATTGCGGAAAATACAACTCATCATAGTCTCACACGGAAATCAGCGAACCAACGCCTGGTCACGCAGATCGCCGTGAAGGATGCATGGTTTTCATAATTCGTCGAAATTCACATGTCATAATTCAGTTGAAGTTTGTTTTAATTCGGTCTTCATAATGTCGGATTTTGCATAACAACGAATTACAACTATGATTACAAGGGATTACGACATGCATGTGAATTACGACAAATTTTACATGAAAACCAGCCTTTACAATTAAAGATGGCGGCGTGTTGATCTTCAAAACAATTTTTTGAGACGTATTACGTTGAAGAAAGAATTTTAAAATGTAAACATGTCAGATCCATGCAATGATTAATTTCGCGAGGACGGACTTCCTTTTGACAAGTTTGTCCCCCACACGTCGCCCTATTTTTGTCAACAAAGGCATGCATAATTATCTGCAGATGGTAGAATATAGCGACATGAATATTTCATATTTGAAGTGAGGAAGTAAGTTTTATACACCACATAAAACTAACCATTGATGAAATAACCGCAAAACATATATCACAAAGGTTTGTTCTACAGGATGCATAAAAAATATACCGCTATATATATTATATTGAATCAAGCTTTTGTTGGCAATAATATAAATTAAATGCGTTATTGTTATCCTAACCTATGGATGCCAATAGAATTCAAAGCGGGAAGGTAAGCCTGAACTGCCTGATTTTCATATGTCATAATTCGTTGTAATTTGTTAAATCCGAAATCCGTTTATATATATAAACGAACTAAGCTAAACATATGAAAACCAGCATTTCATTTGAAGACCACAGCCCAATTTCGATGCAAATTCCAGCAAAAACGTTTCAATTTTTATACATGCACCATGTACTTTCACTTTTAACAATTAGCCTTTTATCACGAGAACGACACTTATAATGACGCACATCATGGCGTGTTAGTTAATTATTCTTTTAAACCATTATTCACACAGCGAAAGAAAGCAACGCAGATAGAAAACTTCTCCAGGAAAACTATACCTTGCATGGACACAAAAAAGTACGCCTAAAGAAAGCCAATCCTAATTCAATTGGCGAGCCATTCATCTCATAACGTTTTCTCTGGGTGCATGGAGGATAATTAAAAACGATAAAACTCTTTAGGTGTTTAATTTTAATATAAGGAAACATATTATATTCACAGAGACTCCTTTAGTCCAATAAAAATATCGATATACGATATATATTGTTCGTTACACAATCGATACGAGTTATTATTAGGTATAGCCGTTAGCTAATAGGCTACTGCCTAGAACTAGCTAGCATCATTAATAACCCCTTCATACTGGTCGGCGTTAGATCATATCGAACTAACGTACATGACGTCATAAATTTTGCAATAACGGAAGTATAATAACAGAAGTCTGAAGTCCTACATGAAGTCTTTCTAGAGCTGGTTCATAAAAATGATAAAATAAAAATCGCGATGAATGATGATACATTTATACATTTATAAATGTACACGAAAGTGTAAATGTCTGTTACCCTCATACCCAGTATAGGAGTGATCATATACTTATGTAATAGTATCTCTGGCTTTACCTTAATTATGGTTAGGGTTAGGGTTATTGAAAATTTTATGACGTCATGTACGTTAGTTCGATATGATCTAACGCCGACCTTTCATACTTAACCCGGCATCCATTAAATTATATATATTACTAAAAAACTTACATCTAGCGGAAAAGGTATATATGATATATATATTTCAAACATTAATCATGCAGCATTGGGATCTGCGCTAAAGACAGGATTTTGGTATTCCACAGAATTTTGACCACCCACCTTAGAATGACTTTGACCATCATTCGTGCCGTGGGGATGAAATGCCTGATAAACGTTTGCTGGTTCTTTTTTGTCTTTTAACGACATGTAATCCGATGATTCCTGTCCTTTGGCCATCGCACGTGCACCCTCAGTTTGCTCAATTTTTTCAATAACATCATCTGGAGTCTCATATACAGAGTTCCCTTCATTCACATATTTGTTGCCAATCTTAGGTTCTTTATTGCCATCTGAAGGATAAACAGTTACATTCTATTAAAAATTATATTTTTAATGTCTTCTTCACGAAAACATTCATTTTCATATCAAACTTGTACACAAGAAGTCAAGAAGTCGGAATTATGTCTTAAACGGTGCACGCTAAATAGATATAAACTTTAAATATATACTTACCGAACTCGTTTTTTCTATTTTGAAGAAGGCGACGCTGGTATATGATTACGCCAAGTGAGAGCAAAAAGTACAATGCCAGAATAATGATCGGTATGAAGAAACGTATAGAGTTATCCGCATTCTCTAATTCTGTAAAGAGAACCCAGCTCTTAAGCCTTCTTTCCATTAGACGGAATTTTGCGGAGTTTGACGGAGTTTTCCTTTTTTTTCTCACATTAGTTCCTCATGAAAGCGCGCAGACAATGCAAAATTCCGCTCCACGCGCAAAATTCCACCTAGTGGATATCCGCCCTTAGATGATCAGCAGGGCCGAAGCTAGGGGGGAGTGTATTCATATATTCATATTGATATAATATGAAAGATAGCGTACAAGACAAAATACTCGGGAGTACGACGAGTATGTGAGTATACACCCCCCCCCCCCCCCATTTAATCTTTTAGATAAGGTCCTGATGGTACCTTCATAATGGTCTTTATCATGTTAATTAAACAATAAAATAGCATGAAATTGGTAGAAGTAAAGTATTCCAAATCGACAATCAAAACATTTGAATTTTAAGTATAATTTACCTGAATGTTTTGCTGAATGTTTTGCCATTGTGTAAATACTATCACTCCACTCTGTCGAGTAGTATGAATTCTAGGAAGATATATATGCGTTGTATCATACTTTCTAGATAGTAATGCATGCATGAACAACGTTCTGCACCTGAACAGTTTGAGGTTTTTGATATGAATATTTATTTAGCTACATACTTGACTTTCAAAAAACCTTAAGAACACGACATAATTTGAATTTGCCGTTAAAGGTTGGTTGTGGTAATTTTCTTCTTCAGAACTGTAACTCTTGCCATCTCCTATTACGAACGTCAAGGGTAAAACATCAGCTTTCAAATAAGCAGTGATGTATGGATCCCGTGTGTTTGACTGGAAATTTTTGAGATCACTTGTTTTGATGTCTTCGCTTGAAACTTGATCATTCGCAGAACTTTGCACGATGACCATAACTTCTCTAAAGCATTAAATGAATGATGAGAAAGTCAGGTGCTATATACGACATCTTCTTTAAGATAATTTATGAAGACCTTTTGCAAAAAAATTAAATATAGTAGCTATATATAATCCAGCTACAAGACGGTTTATTAAATCGAATACAAACAGAGGTGTAGTGCCCTGAAATTATGGGTTAAGGTTTCTGAGAATGCGAAGGGCATAATTTTTATTCGGTCCGTCAAGAATGGAAAAAATCTGTATGTGATCTTGCGCATCGAAATGTCCATCATTTTGATGCCAGAAAATCCTGCCCAGAATGTCTAGCATGAACCTTGTCTCGGGTCACATTGATACCCTTACCCCACCTAAGTTTATGCTGCACCCCCCTCCCCCCTTCCCCGAAATACTGGCTACGCCTCTGATTACATAGAATGGATTAAAGTGCTACAAATTGTGTTTTAATGTATTCAAAAAGCAGAACGGTTTAATGAATTCAATGATCATGCAGGATCGATTAGCCTAATGGAGTAAATCAGTGGTCAAATACATGTAAACACTTACTTGATATATTCTTGTTGTTTTGGTATGTTTATAGTCAAAGTATAAAATGAGGCTGCGATTAGATTGACGACTGGCCCTATTTAACCGTAAAAAATAATATTTCATTTAGGTGAGCAACTGTATTTTAAATTACCCGAAGATGCATTGATCACTGAGATCAATTAAAATTACCTCCATTGGTTATTTTACTGACTTCCGGACTCTTCTCTCCGTAACCGTGTTCTGTGCTGGCCGAAACTGTTACGAAGTATTTCGTGGAAGGTCGAAGATCATTGAGAGTAAGATGAAAAACTTTAGTGCTTTTAAGGATCAGGCATTCTGGAGACGTATCATTTGTAGAGAAACAAACTCGATATCCTGTCAATTTACTTTTTCGTGTACTTTCAACTGGAGCTTTCCACGAAATTCGCAGCGAGGTCTTGCTACGAGATATGAAGGCGACATTCAGCGGCGGTCCACTAGGAACTGCAACGACAAAAGAACATACCTTTATTACCACTGCGTATTTTGGTGGAGTAGAGAACGATTAGTGGGTCGTAGAGATTAGGATTTCGGGGAGATTATTTCTACGTTTCGACTAGGGCTATATTTAGTCGTCGTCAGGGGGGGAGTGACGATGAGTTATTATTATCAACATATGTACAAGTATATATATAATATAATATAGATTGAAGTAATAGAAACTATCACGTTTAATTTCTGTTGCTGAGTATTACCTACGGGAACCACAAATTCTTCACTCCAGTATGACCAGGTGCGATTCTAAAAGATGCGGAATATATTACATAGTTACAAACAAGTTAAATAATGGAGAACCATGCGATCGCACAAATTTTTATATTCCCATTTCAACCTACCCCAGACTCATCTGTATTCATTTGTGTTGTTCTATATTTTTTGTCCGGTTTCAATGCATCAACCTGAACAGCTTCTCTTTTTCTTCTTCTGTTTTCCTTAAACTTTCTAAGGAGTATATCTATCTCATCACCTTTGAAATCACTAATATTAAACTCCTTAGCAATAAAAGCGTCCCCGGTCTTCATTTCTGAAGGAATTGAACTTTTTATCTTGATGGATTCTGGTGCTGGAGGTTCACTGGAGTCTGACAGAAGCAATACAAGAGCGACCATTCTGAAATGTAAAATGTTTCTTCAAGATTACATTGTCAAAAAACTTATTTGCACTCAAATCGTAATACAAAATACTGGCGCAGGTAAATCGTCGCGCAGGGATGAGCCCTCAGCTTGTCTAAACAAACCTTATATTTTTCTGTTTTGGTTTTCGTAATATCACTGTGTAACCGTCTTCCGTTTCCTTTGGGGGCTCCAAGGGCTCTAAAAACAACAGAATGATATCTCCATAACTATCGACAGTTAGATATTATTTAGGGTATAGCCCGTATAGGTCTGAGTATATCTTAATCCATGTGTTTAGGGTGTCTTCTATCATTTCGTGATTTCGATAATTGTCATTGATGAGAACGTGAAACTTCTTGTATAACTTAATTGACAAATATGAACTCCCTCACATGCCCTCAAACAATCGCTATCAAAGAATTTATGCAGTAGGGTAGAATTTATACATATCATGCAGACAAAAAAGATAAATATAGAGAAAAGAAAGAAATTGCATGATTACATACTTGAAAAAGACAACCATGATTTCGAAGTTGCCAGACTTTTTCCAGCCTCAGTTTCAACCCGTACGTTAATAGTGTATTGTTTATCATAATCGACAACAATAATGATAGAATTATTTTCTTTCGGGACAGTCGATCGTTTCGTTGGTTCACTCGAAGCACTGTAGTTTACATGATACTTCAGGACAGTTTGCTGATAAGGCAACGAAGGTTGATACCATGAAATATTGTACTCATTATGACTAGTAGGCGTGATTTTTGAGATGACTGGAGCTAGAAGAATATTAAGACAATATTTATGACAGTTAGGATCATTTTATTAATATTGCTTTTAATATGAAAACTATCTTGTGGTGACATTGAGAGGAATGGCTGTTCCTGGAGGATCACCTGGTGGAGTTGCCAAAGTTTTGACACTTTTGCTCCATTCTGTTGAGTAGAACGAATCCTAGAAGGAAATCTCATCGATTAATTTTTTTTATTTAAAAAAAAAATTATGGCATTAATTGAAATATTGATGGAATATACACCTGGCTTTCAAAGAATCTCAAGAACACGTTGTAACTTGTGTTTGGTTGAAGAGGTTGGTTAACGTAGATCATGTTTTTATATTTATATTCTTTGCCATGACCGATTACAAACGATGAAGGGAGAACATCAGTTTTCAAATAGTCAGTGATGTAAGCATCTTGAGTGTTTGACTGATAAGGTTTAAGATCGCTTGTTTTAATTTCTTCCACCGGTTTAAGGACGTTCTCAGCAGTATTCACGATGATCATTACTTCTCTATAAACAGGGTACAAAAGATCGATATAAGATGATGATTATGTATTAAAGATCTTTTTATAAAACCGTTGTTATTCAATAATATCAAACTAACATACTGAATATATTTGTCTGGTTTGAGAATGTTTATTCGTAGGGTGGATGAAGAAGCTGCAACAGGTTCTACAGGATCTAAGAATCAAAACAAAATTATTATCATCATATTATATTATTCCAATTATGATGTATGTAAGAATATCAAAAGCCCTGCTAGTAGATTTAAAAACTTTGTCATCGTTAACGATAGGTAGCTAGTCCGAAAATTTTCAAGGAGTTCACTGCAATTTAACGACTAAATGGGTAGTCATGTAAAGGTTGCTATAGGGGCTTTAAACAACTAAGGATATAGGATAAAATTATGCACGTTATATTTGGCCAATACCTCCATTTGTCGTTTTATTGATTTCCGCACTTTTGTTGCCAAAACCAACACTTGTACCAGCCGCAACAGTTACAAAGTACCTTGTAGATGGTTGAAGATCATCCATGGTGAAAGTCAATGTCGTGTTTGTTTCATTGCATTTCGGACTAGTTGAAATTGTTTGGGAGGAATAACAAACTAAATAGCCTGTCAGTATTCCATTATGCAGATTTACTTCAGGAGGTTGCCATGACAATTTTAGTACGTTTTTACTCCGGGATGTAAACATCACATTTTGTGGAGGACCACTAGGAACTGGAACAGGGAAAAATAGAAATTAATCACCAAAAGTTGACCCTGACACATTCCTAATTGGGAACAAAATTTATGTTTGTTATCCAAGGTGTTTAAATGTCATTTGAAATCCTTAAACTTATCTTTCGTATATTTTACCTGCTTCCTTGGTTTTGAAATCTTCAGAAACCTTACCACCTTTCTCTCCTGACCCATCTTCTGTCTCAATCTCAACTTTATAATCAGTGTATGGTTTAAGTCCACGAATAGTAAATTTATTGCCATATCTCTCTCTGGATATTCTTTCTTGAAGTTTTCCGTTGATGAAAATATTGTAGTTCGTTATGTAACTTGAGTTCTTAGGTTCTGGTATCTTCCATGTGACATCTGCCGAGGTATTCGAAGGTGTAACTTTAATATCCTGTACAGGAGCAGGCGTTTGGACTAAAATAAAAAAATGCAATGGTTAGCAAGCAACCTGCATGAGTATCAGTTACTACCAACAACCACAATAAACGCTATCCGTAGTGTCAAAAGTACTGCTCTGGAATTGTGAAGGGTTTTGTTTCTGAAGTTTGATTCTGAACACCCTGTGCTGCATTTTCCCCAACATTCCTGACTAAGTCTTAACGTGATAATTCCTAACAAAACTTTACCTTTTCCACAGAGTTCTATTCTCAGACAAAAATCATTTGTTCCATTCGATTGTATTTTGATATGTCTCACGTTGTAAACATTGAGAACCGTTATCGAGGCTTCATAGCCGTTTTGGTTTCCAGTGATCTGAGAATACGAAATAATAAGAAAAAATAAAAAATGTATACATGAATATCGTGTGAATATGATTATGATTATTATTATATGAGTATTTTAAACAAAATAACCTCCTCAGTACTAACTAAACTGGATTAAAGTATCTGTTTTGATGCTGTTGAAGTTTTCACCCTTCAGGATTCTGGATAGAAAAGGTCAATTGATGCATGGTTACGAGGAATGGTCAATTAATGGACAACACTCCTAAGGTTCTTATGACAGGGATTAGAGTGCCCTTCGCAATCCGGGAATTTAGGATTAATATTAGGATTAAGGATATATTTGACAACATACAATATAAAGCGACAAATATTCATGGATGTACCAATAATTGCAATTTGCAAGTACCTGTGCGCTGTTGCTAAAACTGTTATCGTGGCTGTATGTCATTATATATTGATCACTCCACTTTGTCTGATTTTTGTTACCCATTGTCACGACTTGTGTGATGTGATAGTCTTTCAAAAGATCAATCAAAAGATAATGTGCTTGTGGTGTCTGGGTACACCATCCATCTTTGGTAAATCTTGCATTGCTATAACCAGAAGAGCCACTACCAGAAAACACAGAGTCTGCAAAAGTAGTTTCATCTTGGAGTAACGCTGGTTTATCGCACATCTTACCTAGAGTGGAAATAAAGTTAGAGAGAACTACAAAATATCGTGAAATATTATTTCCTATCAAAGTTTCCTATCAACCATACCAAGTTATTCTAGCCAAACTACAGTGTTAAAGAAAATACTCGCAACCCCTACAAACCCAAAGTTCTTACACTCACTCATCGCAAAAACTAACTCGCAATTTAAGCCCGCTGCGAGTAACTTCGTCCATACACAATGCTTGACAGTTAATTAGATGCAAACGCTTGTAGCGAGTTTGCGAGTCAGTTTGATTTTGCGATGAGTGGAAAAGAGCCTTATATACTCACACTTAACATATGATATATTAACATTTGAAGTCGTTGTAAAGGGAACAAGATGGACACAACAGGATGTTCCATTGGATCCTCTGTTATAACACACCAAATCTCCAGATGCAATTTCTTCATTTGCAGCTATCTCCATGTTTCTAATAGTATTAGCGCCCGTTTCGTTAAATCCCAAGTGTTCACACAACATTTTTTGACGATTTTTATCCCAATTCTCCTCAATAACTTTTCTCCACCTTCGGTCATTATTCTTCACTTCAATGAAACCTTCGTTGGGTGACTTTGATAGTCTTATGTTTGACTCTAGAACGAAAACATGACACATGACATCTGGAATGAACCACAATGCAATTTGTTGTCGAGACCGTCAATTTATTGAAATCATTACAAGAAAACTATAGCTAGAAAAGAGGCACTGTCATTATCAAATACAAAATGAGCAATGCTCGTATTGCAACCACATTCCCAGGAAAGATTCTACGCAACGAGGTTTATTTTATCATAGCTACTTTAAACAAGGTAGTGATAGATTGTGTGAGTGTATGTGAGTATATAAGTATATAATTACGTGTTAAAATAGGAATGGTATGGAGATGGGGTGTAATGATGCTCTTTTCAAAACAAATACATATGGGACTTGAAGGAAAATTACAGAAAATTACGTGAACTGATTGACAAACCATATTGACCAGGATGTTGCCCGTGTGGTATGTGAATTATACCTGGAAAAGTTTATACTCAGCGTTCTTGATATTAGTACTAGACAACGAGGTTAAATTTTCTTTAGTAAGCTCAAAGTTCATGTGTTTTCGTATTAGTTTTATCATTTCAAAGTATCGTATTAGTTTTATCATTTCAAAGTATCATATTTCAAAGTTATCTCATTATTACCTGTTGTTATGGGGTTAATATTGTAGTTGTTCACACAAGTGTATTCGATAAAAAGTTCTTTTGTTGTGTTAGAACAATATTGTGATGACAGTAAATTATTGTCAACGGTCAGTTCACAAGATCTTTTTCCACCACAAAGAAATTTCACTTCACAACTGGCTTGTCCACTACACTGCGCATCAAAAGCTGCATTGGCATCAAATATCCCCCCATTATTGAAATCACCATAATGAGCTTTGTGGATCACCATACGTTGTATTCGAGAACAATGAACATCTTTCATTTTGTCGCCGTACTGCGTCACTGAACCTAACATAGAATGGAGATACTCAACCATACAGTTCCCTGCTTCTTGGCTGTGGGACAAGGTGGTTAGTTTGCCCCAGACCCTTCTCTGCAAGGCCTCATGGGCCGTGATGGGAAATGCACATGTGGCACAATTTAATTTTTCAATTTTTGGAAAAAAATTTTTGATGTATCCTATGAAATAAACAGATTAATTTGTGAGAGTATCATCCGTATATAAATCCAGCATTTGTCTATTTTAGGATATAGAAAGACGTCATCTTGGTTGAAACCGTTTCGTTATCGAGATGTGCAATCTTACCGAATGTGAACTTTTGTTGTTTTTCTGTGTCGTCGCATCCATACTTTTTCCGCATGATATATTTCTGATTGGCATCAGGTTGAGCACACGAGTTAATATAGCTACTGTAAAAAAATAAAGGTCCAGCATCTCTTTGTTTCATTCTATGTTGAGCATCCTGTTCAAAATATGGAACTTTTATGGCGTCATAAATGATCAAGCGTTGTTTGTATTCACTACCATCGAGAAACATAAGCGTCCCCTTCCACGCCATGTTATGCACCGCTTCTGAATTTGGCCAATATTGTAGTTGCGCAGCAACATTCAAGCAATCAGACAGCACAGTCCAATATCGATGTGCAAAATCATTACTCCAAAAAGAGTTCGTTTCAGCTGCAATACACTTTCCAGAACTGGTGTGTCTGAGAAAAAAACAACGACAACCTGCGAACAAAAAATAAGTATCAACACACGACACACGATTTGGACGAACTATGTAGACGAAGATATATCAAACGATTAACAGAACCGCGTTTAAAAAAAGTGCACGGGAATTTCGTAATTAGCTACTTATGTGATTAAAACTTAACTGAAGAGTGCACAACAGCCGTTTTATAATGATTATACCAGGTTATAATTATATGTAAATGATCATCTTCGTCTATCATTTCTATCAAATATTTGAAGTTCAAATATATGAAGTTCACATTTACATGACGTGTGTTTTGAATCAATTGTATGCATGTACTCGAATATAATTACCGCTAGTTGTAATAGGCAATTTTTAACACACAATTATTTGGTTATTTCTTGCCATAGTGAAAAGAAAATAATATTCGGAGAAGGCCAAATATCTCCTATTTCTTGCTACGTAAAAATTAAATCGTTGGACTCAATATTATGTAAAGTCGTCACATTCACTTGAGCGCAACCGAGAGAAACTGAATATTTCATATTATCATTCACTTTATAGTATTCTCAATTTTGATTGGTTAATTTACCTGCAGTTAACTGCGTGCAAATAATACTCAGCTGCAAATAATACTCTGAGCATGCGCATTAATGTCAATTTTATAAACAATGGCAACTCGCTTTACCGAACTGTCCGATAAAACGAACTCAAAATTGAAAATTAAGTGGTGAATGAATTGAAAATTGAGTGGTGAATGATAAAACAATTATTGAACTCGGTTCTCGC
Organism: Dendronephthya gigantea; assembly: GCF_004324835.1. Classification (NCBI taxonomy): domain Eukaryota; kingdom Metazoa; phylum Cnidaria; class Anthozoa; order Malacalcyonacea; family Nephtheidae; genus Dendronephthya; species Dendronephthya gigantea. Next base: position 1,665,255 of record NW_021163044.1, read on the forward strand.
AAAATATCGTGATTTGTCGGTGGCTCGCAGATCAATTATTTGCCTCTGCCTTCGGCATCGGCAAATAATTGGTCTGCTCGCCACCGACAAATCACGATATTTTGCTCGACCTCGTCCAATAATTGATAATTGTATTTCATCCATGATTAATCCTACAGTATTTCATCGAACAATTATACCGTTGTACGATATTACGAAGTGCCAGCTGTATTTATAATAATTAAACTCGTTCAAAAAGACGAGTGGTTTTTGAGGACGCACATGTATGCGTCAGTTGACTCAGTTTGTCTTGATATTCTTAAGGCCGGCGCACACTACTTACACTAGAGTAGAGCTATGCATGTGCTTAGCAAAAAGTCATAATCGTGTGCGGGCGACTTTGTGTGCCACATAATCGAGTGCCACTTACGGCAAATATCTTCTTTCCGAAATAATCTTTCCGTGTGCGGCAAACTGAAAGCTATCTGCTTATGGATTGTCTTAACAGCGCATGCGTAATATACGAAAGTAAACATCCAAGATAGCGGTGCAAACAAAGCAAAACGAATTGGTGGCCGATCGAGGCCATATTGGTTGATCTTTGGCCAAAATACAGCTGTTTATACGATGTGAATTCTACAGATTTTAGAAACAGAGAGAAACGGGAATGCGCTATTGCAGAGACTGTAACTAGTAAGCTTTCTCAAACAGGTAATATAATTAATAGCACTTGGATAACGGTGTTTAAAGCGGAAGTCCAGGCTAGTCCGACGCAACAGCAACAAAAATAACAACACCTCTTCCTTTTCACTTTCATCCATAATTTTGTTTTTGCAATCTGTCCGCCATCTTGGATGTTTACTTTCGTATATTACGCATGCGTTGTTAAGACAATCCATACGCAGATAGCTTTCAGTTTGCCGCACACGGAAAGATTTCGGCACACGAGGCAGAAATTATCAAACATGCTAGATAATTGCCGTAAGTGGCACGAATGACCAAAGTCGCCGGAAAGGTCGCCCGCACACGAGAGCAACTGGCTTACGCCAATGGCCACGAATGACTTTTTCTAAGCACATAGCTCTAGCGTGCGCCGGCCTTTATATCTAAACAACCTAACCATTACAAACTAATATCTAACTTGTATCTAATAAACTTATCATCCCAAGTCAGTTCTTGATAACCACTCAATCAAATTTCAAATATTTAAACAAGCAAGCTGTGCTTAGTTCACACTGATGTTCTAACAGCTAATACATGCAGTCTTGTACTCATATGTTTCACATCGAATCAAAGCAAAACTAGACAGGTATATCTATATTAAGCAATTCTCACCTTTTATCACCAGCAATGACACACCACATACAACTAACCATCGATGAAATAACCAAGACATCTTACCAAGCGATTTGAGCTTAGACGAAATTTGGGTATACGTTTCCTAAATTTGGCTTGATGAAACTTTCGCAGATTTCAAAGCAAAAACATTTAGCATGACAACACATATATAGCTTGTTTTTTTGTTACGGATTGTTAATTATTCATTGAAAGCACGGCACGAAACAAAAATGCGGCAATTTCTCCCTATGGGTCTGTTTACATGATCCTGGTTACCCGACATCAAACGAAGCGTGTGATAAATTCCTGAGCAGGTTCGCATCTAGGATTTTTCAATTTTTAAGTTATTTCAAGTTTCAATTTACGACAAAGATGGCGACGTGTCGATTTTCAAAACAATTTTTTGCAAATTCAAATTAGAACGTGTATTATGTCAGATCACATTATCAATTTCGTAAGGACAGATGATTGGCGATTTTGTTCTATATTTGTCAACAAAGCCTTGCATAATTATCTGCAAGCGGTATAGAATATAGCGACACGTCGATATAAACAAGTCCTTCGCAAAAGGAAAACTTTCTTGGAAAACTTTACCTTGCATACGTTTGTCAATAGGAAGATCATTGATCCTCATTCTATTTCATTATCATTACCAATTCCAAAAAGATGTATATTTTTCTCGATATACAGCTGTACCTTATATTAGTGCGAGCGTGGTTCGTCTTACAGGTCTACATGCAGGGTGTATCAGATGTATAAAAAAAAAGACAATAAAAATTCGTATCATTATTAATAATAGTACAATAAAACCTTAACTTGTGTAACTCACAAAGTGAACATTTTCCACGCGCTAAACTTATCAAGCAAAATGCGAAATATTTCGCCTGCCTGAATTATTTTATTCAAGTAGTCGAAATTCAAAACAGGCAAAATATTTCGCATTTCGCCGAGAAAAAAGCGCCTGTGGAATTAGGCCCTAAAGCTGATGGACGAAATCTTACATATTTTATAATAAAAGGGAAGAAGGAAGTAAGATTTAAGTGTATTGTTAATGCGGATTATTTAATTTCGCATGTCCTGGAATAAAAAAAATCAACTAATGGTCTGATGACTTGAATTTTAAGTGCTATCTATATATGTGCAGGGTGTTACGAATTTCACGAAATCTTCATTTGAACATACCTGCACTAAATATTGAGTTCAGCAATACATGCATTTTTAGTACATATATCAGTAAGAATTAAAATCTCATTTGAAGGCAGCATTTTCGTATTCCATTGATTCACCACCCCCCTTAGGATGAGTTTGATCATTATTGGTCCCGGGGGGTTGCAGTGACTGATAAACGATTGTTGGTTCTCTGTTGTCATTCAACGGCATGTAATCCGATGATTCCTGTCCTTCGTCTATCTCGTGTGCAGCCTCATTTTGCTCAATTTCGTCTGGAATCTCGTACACAGGGACACAGTCATTCGCATCATCAGTCAGGCGATTGGTAGGGGTTTGAATGGAATCTAACAGATAAAAATATTAAATGGAAACAGATTCTAACAGATTAAAATACAGACATTTAAACTGTTCATGCAATAGGATTGTAGCTGATTTTGAACGAAAAGAAATGATATCAAAAAGGCAAAGACGAAAGAAATTCGATTTGTAATTTGAACAACGACAAAAATTCTTCTCGATCACAAATCCTAAAATGCACGTAAAGTAAAATAGGGTTTATTTACCCAGCTCCATTGCTTGGCCAACTCCTTTAGAGCTAGAATAACTGTTTAGACGACGACATAGATATATGATTACGCCAAACGAGAGAAGAAGGCACAATGCTAGAATACTCAGTGGTATAAGGAGATCAAGCCGGGTTTTGTCTTCCGTAGACTCGTGAGCTGACTGTTTTCCACTTCTATCTATAAAGAAACTCCGGTTCTCATCAAAATATTTAAGATATTTATCAGTTTGTAAACAAAAATCATGAAGAAACGAATACAGATAAGATATTCTAACGTATAATGAAAACGCTTGAATTTCGGGTAATTAGTTACCTGAAGGTCTCCCCATTGTGTAAATACTACCACTCCACTCTGTCGAGTAGTATGAATCCTAGGAAACGGTAATATTTGCATTGTCGCTTTCTACACGTTCCTTTCCTCGTCCTGTAACCGACTTTAATATCTTAATTCCATAGAATTACTCACCTGACTCTCAAAAAACCGCAAGAACACATTATAACTTGAATTTCTCGTTAAGGGTTGGTTGTGGTAGTTATTTTTCTCAGAACTGTAATTCTTGCCATCTCCTATTACGAACATCAAGGGTAAAACATCAGCTTTCAAATAAGCAGTGATGTATGGATCTTGTGTGTCTAGCTGGTAATTTTTGAGATCACTTGTTGTAATGACCTCGCTCGAGACGTTTCTACTTGTGGATCTTTGGACGATGATTAAAACTTCCCTAAAACATTTTAAAATTAACATGATTGAAACGTCAGAAAGAGAGAAATTGTGACGATAATACTTACTTGATATATCCTTCAGGTCGTGGTATGCTCAAAGTCAAAGTATAATAGGAAGCCGCGATTGGAATAACTGGTTCTATATATATATATTCAAATGCAGAGATTACCAAAGATTATCAGTGTGTTCATCGTTTAAGGGTATTTCCGTGCGGCACCATGCAGGATTGAAATTTTACATTAAAATCGTCATTACCTCCATTTGTTATTTTGCTGACGTTCAAACTCTTCTTCCCATGACAAGATTTTGTGATGGCTGAAACCGTCACAAAGTACTTTGTGGAAGGTCGAAGATCGGTGATTGTAAATGAAAGTGTTTTTGTGTTGTTATGGAGTAAACATTTTGGAAGACTTAGTGTATCTCTTGTAGAAAAACAAACTTGATATCCTGTCAATTCATCGTTTCTTGTACTCACAGGGGCTGTCCACGAAATTCCCAGCGATGTCGTACCGCGAGATTTGAAAATCACATTCTGCGGAGGTTCGCTAGAAACTGGAATAATTAACGGGAATGTGAAAATACGGGCGAATAAAGTTTCAAACGACAAACTTAATTATTCTTCATATCATGTTCATCCTCATTCAAGATTTTACTATATTATGCACAATGATTTCCTTGTTCGCTGCCCTCACTCATGAAAATTTGTGATGTTTATAAAACTATAATTTACAATGGCCTGTATACCGGAGCTGGCATTTGGACTCGAATGAAAGGAAAAGTAAACACAAGTTACGCTTGAGCTGAGAGAATTTGAACTGAAAAAATATTTCATTACAGTAAAGCGCATTTTGACTTAGTGACAATTTAAAGCATATGGACAAAGATTTTGTCTTCAGGTTGGTGTCATATTTACCAAACCTTCTCTACCTCGTTTCTTCCTTCTCTCGCGAACATCAAGCTGTCCGCGATATGATTTCTGTATTAAAAGGTTTCCGGCAATTAAAGATTCTACCGACTTACCTTCACCACACACTTCTATTCTAAGGCAAAAGTCTGCTCCACAGTTTGACTCCAACTTTATGTACCTGGCATTATTAATATTCAGGTCTGTGGCCGATGCTTGATAACCGTTTTGATTACCATTTATCTAGAAAAAGTTAAGATTACGTTATGAATTACTTCAGTTATGATTACGTTCCACGATTGTTTTCTGATCTTTTTCATGCATAACGTAGCTTGCACCAACGTTCGTTGCTTTCATATAAACAACAACGGCTAGAAGTTAGTAAATCTTGACAGTAAAAGAAGTTAGTAAATCATGATAACTTCACTTATTATGATATTGACATTAATCTTATACAATTACTTAATGGTTTCCGTGTTTGGATGGCCTGATCCAAACACGCGGGAATGTTGCGAGAGTTAAGAAAAGCGTGCGAAACACGAGCCGAAGGCGAGTGTTTTGCGAGCTTTTCTTAACTCGAGCAACATTCCCAAGTGTTTGGATCAGATCATCCAAACACGGAAACCATTAAGTAATTGTTTTATAAAATAACAAACCATAATAAATTTGTTTTTAAATTCCCGCGAAATTTTCGTGTTTGGATGGCCTGATCCAAACACGGGCTTCAACCAATCAGAACACGCGTTATATACATGTTATTTTATAAATATATTTCTTATTCTTATACACCTGTACTGCACGACTGCCATGAACTAAACTTTCATCATGACTGTATTTCAATGAATATGATCCACCCCACTTTGTTTGATTTTTATCACCCATAACCATAACTCGTGTTATGTGATATTCGTTTTGAAGGTCAATCTTAAGATATTTGTCTCCAGACTCTGTTGGACACCAACCATCGCTAGAAAACCTCGCTTCTTTGTACTTGGTATTGTCAGTAGAACCACTTCCAGAAAATATCGCGTCTGGCAACTTAGTTTGGTTTTGTAATAATGCATTCTCACATATCTTGCCTAAAACCGAACAAAATTTCAGATTGGTTGTCTTTTGGGCTCCTAAAGTTTCACTAAAATCCTACTCACATGTTACATATGGTGCATCAACTTTTAACATTGCTACAGAGGGATAAAGATTGACACAGCATCTCTCGTTTTGAAGTACGTCGTAACATAAGTCACCACTTAGGAATGCTTGACCATCTTCAATTCCCTGAGTCTTACTAACGCTCCCCAGTGTCTCATTAAACCCGAAGTGCTGACACAGCGATTTTTCACGAGTGATATCCCAGATTTCCTCTTTCACTTTTCTCCAAGTGGAAGCATTCTTTATTTCAATGAAACCTTCGTTTGGTAACTTTGATAATCTTATGTTGGGAGCTGAAACAAACAAAATACTTAATAAAGTGTATATAATTTCGAATATATTTAGTATCTTTTTGCAAAGTCTTGTAGCTTGCAGACTATCGATCGATAGAGTTCTGAAACATCATTTCAAACAAATTACCCATGGCCATGAAAAGACAATAATAAATTTGCAGATTCCGGCGAAGTTTCTATCTTGTGGAAACCAGGCTAAAGGCTAGTTTTCACTCAGGAAAAATCTCCTTTGGATCGGAACGGACAGGAAAATTTCCTTTGCCGGTGAGTTCTCAGGCGGCGTTTATACAAAGGAAACTTTCCTGTCTTGTCCGATCCAAAGAAGAATTTTCGTGAATGGAAACTAGCCTTAAGGAAGGAAGTATTTCAGTTGTTATCGATCAAGTGGATCGAACATGGTCGATTTAACACTATTGAAAATAAAACCGAGCGACGTGGAAAACCGTTCTGCGATTGCTTTCTGTTTCAGCATTTTTCATACACATTTCAACTTTTCCTTGCGTACATGCACGTATAAAAACACTCGGTATATGGAAAGCAGCCTTCATTGCTTAGAAGAATTTACTATAGCGCATATCATACCTGCTTTTATAGGGTTCTCATAGTTATCTACACAAGTGTACTCGATATAAAGTTCCTTTTTAGTATCAGGACAATATTGCGACGAGAGTATATTATTGTCAATGGTCAGTTCACAAGATCTGTTTCCACCACAAAGAGGTTTCACCTCACAACTTGCTTGTCGACTACACTTGATATCAATAATTGCATCGTTGTTAAACATGCCAGCGTCGTTGAAATCACCATAATGAGCCTTGTGGATCACCATACGTTGTATTGGAGAACAATGAACATCTTTCATTTTGTTACCAAACTGTCTCACTGAACCTAATAAACAGATATGATAAGGTACAATCGTATGAAAAAGCAAAACAAATTGATTAACTACACAAGTCCGGTTCACAATCAAATAGAAATTATATTCAAGCAAGAATACATTGATGTGTGAAAGCAGACGCGCGTATTTTCCTTACCGAAAGTGAACTTCTGTTGTTCCTTTGTGTCGTCGCATGACTTTTCAATAATGTATCTCTCGTTGCTATCAGGCTCGGCACACTTATCTCTGCTGTTGTGGTAAAAATATAGTGATCCAGAAGCTCTTTGTTTCATGCTATGTATAGCATCACCTTCCCAAGATGGAGTCGTGGAGTCATAAATGACCATGCGTTGTTTGTATTTACCACCATTGAGCAACGTAACCACCCCTTTTCTCGCTATGTTATGCAACGCTTCGCTACCCTGCAAATATCGCAATTGCACAGTAACGTTCAAACAATCAAACAGCTTTGCCCAATGTCGATCGCCATATTTATCGTTCCAAGCGGTGTTTCCAGCTGCAATACACTTTCCAGAACTAGTGTGTCTGAGAAAAAAACCTGCACAAATATAAAAAAACAAGATTTAATAATTTTGAAAAAGATCGGGGGGAAGGAAGCCTAAGAGAATTTACAATGGATTAAAATATTCAAAGGACATGCAATACTGACAAAATTGCCTATTCATTTTTAGTTTAAATCCCCTTCACAACCTTACCAGGTCTTTTCGTTTGAAAACTTTGATAAACTGTCGATGAATACTTGGAATTTCCATCCTGTGATTTTATGCCAAGTTTATAATAAGTGTTATGGCTCAGACCTCCAAGAATGAAATTATTTCCATATTGCGCACGAGATATTGTGTCTCTTTCTGTGCCGTTCAAGTAAATGATAAAGTGTGTAATATAAGAAGATGTTTTAGCCACTGGTATTGTCCACGATAGATTGACAGAATAGAACGATGGTTCGGCGACAATCCTTTGTACGGGAGCAGGCGTTTGGACTGGAACGAGATTACCAAAACGTTTATCCGTTTTATACTACAGCAGGATATCTCATTATAGTAAAGTCTTTAGGTTTATTTTTTTTGTTTTTTATTTTTTTTTGTTTACAAAACCGTCTCTACCTCATCTCTCCCTTCTCTTGCTAACATCAAAAGGTAAATTAAAAGGTTTCCGGCGATTAAAGATTCTACCGACCCACCTTCACCACACACTTCCATTCTAAGGCAAAAGTCTGCTCCACCGTTTGACTCCAACTTTATGTATCGGACATTATAGATATCGACGTCTGTCGCCGATGCTTGATACCCGTTTTGATTACCATTTATCTAGAAGTTTAGAAGAAAATGAATTACTTCAGTTAAGATTACATTCCACGATTGCTTTCTGATCATTCTCGTGCATAACGTAGATCACCAACGTTAATTGGTTGCTTTTATATAAAAAACAACGGCTAGAAGTTAGTAAATCTTGACAGTAAAAGAAGTTAGTAAATCATAATAACTTCACTCATTATGATATTGACATTAATCTATATATTTCTTTTTCTTATACACCTGTACTGCACGACTACCATCCACCAAACTCTCATTATGACTGTATTTCAATGAATATGATCCACTCCACTTTGTCTGATCTTTATCACCCATAACCATAACTCGTGTTATGTGATATTCGTTTTGAATGTCAATCTTAAGATATTTGTCTCCAGACTCGGTTGGACACCAACCATCGCTAAAAAACCTCGCTTCTTTGTACTTGGAATTGTCAGTGGAACCACGTCCAGAAAATATCGCGTCTTGAAACTTAGTTTTGTTCTCTAACAACGGGTTCTCGCAAATTTTACCTAAAACAAGTAGCAGTGTTTTGAAAAATGTTGGCAAATCGGCTAAAAAAGTTTCACTAAAATCCTACTCACATGTTACATATGGTGCATCAACGGTTGATGTTGTTGTAGAGGGATAAAGATGGACACTGTTGTTCAGAGATGCATCATAACAAAGGTTACCACTTGCAATTTCCTGACCTTTCTTAATTCTCCTTGTTTTAGCAACATTCCCCAGTGTCCCATTAAATCCTAAGTGCTGACACAGCGAATTTTCACGAATGATATCCCAGATTTCCTCTTTAACTTTTCTCCAAGTGGAAGCATTCTTTATTTCAATGAAACCTTCGTTTGGTGATTTTGATAATCTTATGTTGGAAGCTAAAACAAACAAATTACTTAATAAAGTATATATAATTTCGATTATATTTACTATCATTTTAAAAAGCCTTGTAGCTTGCAGACTATTAATAGGCACTTCATTATAAAATTTATTGAGTTTCTCCCTAAAGATGAGCGTTTGTACTTTTCGCGCAAAGCGAAATTTGACTTTCGTTCATCCGGTTTTACACATGCAAGACAATTTATTCGCGCGAGCTGATAAAAAGTTGGAAGCGATTCACACAACTGCAACCATATAAAACAAATTAACAATGCAATGACAATAATAAATTCGCTTCCTTTCCGTCGAGACCAAGCTTAATAAGGAAGTTTTTACGAGGCAAAAATTAACAAAACTGTTGTTATCGGTCAAGTTCATCGAACCCGGTCGTATTCTTACAGATGAAAAGACGTGAAAAACCGTTCTGCGTCTGTTTTCTTTATTTCTTAAAAGAATTTACTATAACGCATCATACCTGCTTTTATGGGATTCTCATAATTATCTACACAAGTGTACTCGATGTAAAGTTCCTTTTTAGTATCAGAACAATATTGTGACGGGAGTATATTATTGTCAATGATCAGTTCACAAGATCTGTTTCCATCACAAACATGTTTCAACTGACAACTTGCTTGTCGACTACACTTGATATCAATAGCTGCATTCGCATCAAATGTCCCGCTTTTATTGAAATCTCCATAATGAGCTTTGTGGATCACCATACGTTGTTTTGGAGAACAATGTACATCTTTCATTTTGTCACCGAACTGCGTCACTGAACCTGAAATTGCATAATATACTATATAAACCTCGGTCTAAAACTAATAAAACACTAATATGATAAATAAGGTACTGTCAAGAGGGAATACTTAATTGTCATATAAATTACCATATTTACGCACGCCACTTGACCTAACAGTTGCAATTATCCGACAGATCTTTTACGTCACGTATATTACGTCACAGTAGACAGCTAGAGGACAGATCAACGCAGCATAACCTTCTCAAATACGTTACGAAATTTCTGTTAAAATACAGAAATATTAACTTGATATTTGCCGCTCGCAAAAAAAATATTTTCTAAGGCAAGAAAGCATCCGGAGGACAACAATCTGGAATAAATAGTGGTAGATCTGTGGGTGTGCAGAATAAATTAGACAGCTTAATTTTAAATTCAAAACATTTTAATAACAATGCCATTGGTTATAGATTTGAAAAGAATGTAAAAACATGAAAATCTGCCAATGCGATTCCGATTTTAAGCTGTGGTAATTTATTCTGCGCATGCCTAGATCCTCCACTGCTGGCATTGTGATGTGAATGATAAGGTTCCATACCATGCATCCCACCTTTTTTACGATAGGCAAATTTGTTTGTCTATATTTGTTTTAATATGTCAATTACGAAAGATATCAACTGGGTGTCAATATATTTCAATTCTATTTTCCTTACCGAAAGTGAACTTTTGTTGCTCCTTTGTGTCGTCGCATGCCTTTTCAATAATGTATCTCTCGTTGCTATCAGGCTCAGCACACTTATCCTTGCTGGTATCGTAAAAATATAGTGATCCAGCAGCTCTTTGTTTCATGCTATGTATAGGACCACCTTCCCAAGATGGAGTCGTGGAGTCATAAATGACCATGCGTTGTTTGTATTTACCACCACCGAGCAACGTCACCACGCCTTTTCTTGCTATGTTATGCAACGCTTCGCTACCCTGCAAATATCGCAATTGTGCAGTAACGTTCAAACAATCAAACAGCTTTGCCCAATTTCGATCGCCATATTTATCGTTCCAAGCTGTGTTTCCAGCCGTAATACATTTTCCAGAACTGGAATGTCTGAGAAAAAAACCTGCGCAAACATAACAAACCAAGATTTATTGCCGAACAATCAATATTTCTCTTCGTTTAAAGCCCGCCGGACACGTGAGCTATTAGCTGAGCTAAAGACATCGCGGCAGCAAGTATCTCTCGTATGCGGATAGTTTTTCGTGAGGAATTCGCCTCGAGCCGCAAGTTTTTCACGTTTGCGGATGGTTTTCGGGATGCCACCGATATCAGCTGAGCTAACGACCTCCTGAGCTAACAATCTTCCGCTTGATAATTTTTCATATCATGTTCATCCTAGTTCAAGATTCAACACTTATTTACTGCTAACGATGGAAACACTATGTTTTGTGGACACGAGACCTGGTATTGTCCAGGATAGATTGACGGAATAGAAAGATGGTTCCGCAACAATATTTTGTACCGGTGTTTGGACTGGAATGACCTAACACGTCTGTTGCTCAGCTAATAGTATTAGCTCTCGTGTGACGTGTGCCGCAGGCTTTAGGGGCTATAGACAACGTCTATGCTGAAGATTGATCAAAGCATTGCAGGCGTCAGGATTCCAAACATTGACATAACCAAAAGAGCGAAAGCGGTCTGTTGATTTCTTCACTTATTTACATACATGCATAGGATTTATCAAAGATTTGCGAGCATTTCAACAGTTCATTCACGTTATACTGTGGACTGCAGCTCCTCTTATACTCTACAATAAAACCTAAATATCTTACCTTGAATCGTTATTACTGATATATAAAAGAAAAGCAGCCATCGATAGAATAACCACGACATTTTGACAATTGTCTCTCTAACCACAGCGCATTGCTCGATAAGTCGTATACTTCCGCTTATATCTGTACAAAACAAAATACTTTAATTTTAATAACTATTCAAGCCGGTATCGGGTTACTGCACAATACTTGGATTTCTAACCATGGGTATTTACAGAAGTAACCGGCAGTATATTCACATTTCATCTTCTTTCTCTGACAAGTGATCGATATTCCCAACTCAACTTGTGTAGTCGTGAAAAGAAAAGTTGAAATATATCTTCAAATCCAATAGAATAGAGGCTAAAAGCATAACTGGTGTTGAAATCTATTTTATGCAAAGTGCAGATAATGTTGTCAGTTCTTATTAATCACCCTGTATGTCGACCTCGTCTGTATGAGTCACATAATGTGAGCACTTGTCTGCGGTTGGCCAGCGGAGTACAGTATTTTGCAATGGCGCGCTCACGTTTTTCTCTGTACGATTACATCGCATCAAAGAAAAACTTTGTTGTACTTACACTCGTGCAATTGACAATTAAAACTTGTCATATAAAAATTTGTAAGACGCTATACTCTATCACGTGACTCTATATCAACCTCAAACTATACCTATATGATATATGCATTTAATATCGATAATATTTCGCTTAAACCGACATCATCGACTCGTCGTCTCAAATAGACGTCAGTTCTAGATAACAATTCAGTCAAAATTTCAAAGTATTTAAACAAACGAGCTGTGGTTTGCATTGATGCATGTGAACTATTTAGACGAACTATATGTAGACGAATATGTCATTCGAACGCGTTTATAGAACGTTTGGACGGGAATATTGAGTCGAATGTCCATGCCAGGGAAATTATTTATGCTGTACTGTTCGAAGAGTGCACAACAGTCCGCAGTAACTTTGTAAAAAAACCTATTATTGTATTTATAGTCTGTATTTACAGTACACACCATAAATATAGATAGTTATCATTGTCGATCACACACTCCGAATCAATTCTAGATAGTTTATTACGGCTCAGCTTCTCACCTTTAATCACCAACAATGAGACACCACATAAAACTAACCATCGATGGTATAAGACACCTTGTCTTTTGACCAAGCGAGTAAAAGCTTAGACGAAAGATTCTTGCTCTACACTTCCGCATTTCATGACTTTCCCAACGGAATGAGTTCTTAAATGTAATTTTAATTTATTAACATGACAATATAACCTATGCCAGTCTTAGCTTGTTTTGTTATGGAGTGTTAATTATTCTTTGAAAGTGTTATTTAAACACTGAACAAAAATGCAACGAAAATGTCTTTCTCCCTGTGGGTCTAGTTACATGATCCTGGTTACCAGACATCAAACAAACGGAAAGCGTTTGATAAGGGTTGATTTCCACTTACGCGTTTTTCATACGCACGTACACGCACCTAAAAGTTTAAATCCTTACATATTTGAAAAAGCTATGTGAATAAATCGAAAGAACTCACGTCGCCCTATTTTTGTCAATAAAGCTACGCATATATAATTATCTGCAAGCACAAGAATATAGCGACATGTCGATATAAATAAGTCCTTTCCGGAAGGAAAACTTTCTTGGAATTTTCACGAATAACTATTCACCACTGAGATCTGCATTGAAAGCAGGATTTTGATATTCCACTGACTGACCACCCTCCTTAGTATGACGTTGATTATCATTGGTGACGGGAGGTTGTAATGCCTGATAAACGTTTGCTGGTTCTTTTTTGTCTTGTAACGACATGTAATCCGATGATTCTTGTCCTTTTTCTGTTCCACGTGCACCCTCATTTCGCTCAATTTCTTCAATAACATCATCTGGAGTCTCGTAAACAGTCTCGTCATTTTGAGTTGTTTGATCATACTTTGCTCTTTCGTTTGTTCTCCGATCTTTTGAAATAAAATCTATGAAGTTACATGAGAATTTAGAAATAATTTATACAAGAAGTTTTTTTTAAGTTTTACACGTTTATACTCCATCTATAACCCCCTCTTACTCTTCCATTGCCTATAATGATGCACGAGTATAGGGAAGTGTAAAAAAGTAGCTACAAATATTATGAAAATTAGTGAATTTTTTTTAAACTTTCTTTACCGAACTTTCCTTAACTTATATTTCCCTGCATGGTAACAAACAAATCTTTTTTTCTTAATCTCTTTAATTTTCTTAATAAACTTAATCATTATGCTGAAGAAACCAAGCAAATGGCAACTTAGTTTACCACTTCGTGAACATTAAACTTACCAAACTCTTTCATTTCGTTCGTCTGTTTTGAGGTTCCATATCCATGATTCACATCTTTATTTTGAAGAAGACGACGTTGGTACACAATAACACCAAGTGAAACCAGAAAACATAAAGCCAGAATAATCAGCGGTATAAGAAGACCCAGGCGCGTTTTGTCTTCGCCGGATTGTTGAGAAATGTTATATTTCAAACAAACTACAAATATAATGTAAGAATCTTTATCTGGCTCGCACATTAATCTGTGGTGCAGAGAACAATGAAACAAAAGTATAACGTAAAGTAATAAAAAAATCGAAGATAAATAAAGTAATAAATAGAAGATATTCACCTTCAGGTGCTTTGGTTATAGTTTTAAAACTGCTGCTCCATTCCGTCGAGTAGTACGAATCCTTAACAGAAGTATTAAAATTATTCACCGGAGTATTAATTCTGGAAATTAATTATTTAGTACAAATTCTAGATCTGCCTGTAATTACTTTCGCAAATATGAACATACATGTACATATTCTTAATGATTAAATTTTAAAATACATTATTTCAAATCATGAACATAATATTCATTTTCTAACTCATTTACCTGACTCTCAAAATATCTCAAAAACACGATATAACTTGAATTGGTTGTCAAAGGTTTGTTGAAGTATTTCTCTGTTTTAAAATTATATTCTTTGCCATCGCCGATCACGAACATCAAAGGAAGATCATCAGTACTTAAATATGCAGTGACATAAGGATCTTGGGTGTTCGTCTGATATGCCTTGAGTTTACTTGTTTCAATATTTTCGCTTTGCAGTGAACTGCTCGCGGCTTTTTGAACGATAACCATCACTTGCCTGAATTTATGGAAAATATTTGGTCATAATTAAGGTATTATTCATTACAGGGATCCTAGAGTTGAACAAATGATAAGCTTCAAACGGGTTACTGTATTTGTCAGCAGCATATATAGCCTTCTGATTCGGTCACACTCAAATACTAGACACATCATATACAGTTTTTTTATTTATTGTTGCCTGCTTTGAATTGAGTTTGACTCGAGGCCTGTACTTGTACATGGTCTAGCTTCTGAGCATATCAATTCTGAATATACATTTTGCAAATTTTATAAGATATACCTACCGAATATAGTTCGCTGGTTTGGGGATGTTTAAGATGAGAGTGTAATAGGAAGTTGCGTGAGGATTCAACGGCTCTAGAAACAATAAACTGGTAGCATAAACAATAGATTCAAAGTATATATGCATTTAAGTTAAATTAAATCTTACTAAAACTTGCTTGGCAATAATGCATATGAACTATATACTGTAGTGCTTCTTACCTCCATTGGTTATTTTACTGACTACCGAGCTTTTCTCTCCGTAACCAGCTTTTGTGCTCGCTGCAACCGTCACAAAGTACTTCGTAGAAGGCTGAAGGTTTTTCCGAGTAAGTGCAAGCACATTCGGGTTTGTCAGCACAAAGCATTCTAAAGGAGTCTCGTTGGTATAAAAGCAAACTTGATATCCAGTTAATTCTCCAGTTGTTGAACTTTCTTCAGGAGCCTCCCACGATACTTCCAATGTGTATTTACCACGAGATTTCAAAGAAACATCCAGTGGAGGTCCACTGGGTCCTTTTTTGAACGGGAAACACATTAGTGAATCAAATAGTAAACCAAATCCAATAGTTTTAGGGCTGTGAATTAAGCTAAGTATCTGATACATCTGATTTAATAATTATGCACTTATACATAGGACCTATAGTTGACTCATTTTTCTTTCAACTGTTCCTGGCTTCAATTTGAAGTGTGTATAATTCCACTCGAATATAAGACCCCTTAAAGCGTCTAGAATTATATACACTTAAACTGACAGTTGCAATGAATTATTTGAACAAACTTGTATATTCATAATTTTTCACCTGGGGTCACTTTCGTCTTTATACTTTCGCTCCACCCTGTGGAGTAGTAGGAATTCTAGATGAGAGACATATAGTTAACTCCGGGATCCAATCGAAACAAATACATTATTTATACATGCTATCACATTCGTTTAGTTACCTGGCTTTCAAAAAATCTCAGGAACACGTTGTAACTTGTGTTTGGTTGAAGAGGTTGATTAACGTATGTTACGTTTTCATAGTTGTATTTTTTGCCATCACCGATCACGAACGACAAAGGGAGAACGTCTGCTCTCAAATAAGCGGTGATGTAAGGATCTTGAGTGTTTGATTGGTATGGTCTTAGTTTATTTGTTTTTATGTCTTCACTTGGTGTTTGACTTCTTGTGGCTCTTTGAACAATGACCAGAACTTCTCTGAATGGAAAAAACATGACTGATGTTCACACACACTTGCTTTGACAAAATGTCACGCCTAAAATGTACACGAACCTTATATAGGGTGCTGCCTTAGGTATCGTTAAACCAAGATCAATGTGGGACATCACAACAGGGTTCACAGGCTCTATATCATAAAATAACACATGTTAATTTCACTTTGGAGTAAAAAATTAACAATTTTTACATGTGATGAAATTTACATGCGTATTCGGCAGTTCTGTTGCCATGCTTTACGCTTCTTTAAAATGTCTTTTTTTATTTTCTTTACCTCCATTTGTTATTTCACTTATTTCTGAGCTTTTGTTTCCAAAACCAATTTTTGTACCAGCCGAGACTGTCACAAAGTATTTTGTTGAAGGAATAAGATTAGAAATAACGTAGGTTAAGGCGGACAAAACTTTTGTGTTTGAACATTTCGGACTTTCATCATTTTCCTTTGTAGAAAAACAAATCTGATATCCCACCAATTCACCGTTCCAAAATATCTTATCAAGAGCTCTCCAAGATATTTCGAGCGAGTTTTTACTACGAGATATAATCATAAAACTGCGTGGAGCTCCACTTGGAACTATATGATAGTAAAGAATAAAAACAATTATTTGAATTTGAAATATTTAGAAAACAATCAGAAGCCTCCCAACATTATGCATACCAGCTTCTTTGGTCTTGAACTTGTGGTAAACTATTGTCTGAGTATTGTTTAGTTGACCATCCTGTGTCTTTATGCCAACAACATAATTAGTGTTTGGTGTGAGCTCTCGAAGAATGTATTGATTTGCATAATATGCGCGCGATATTCTTTTGACCTCGGTACCGTTTAGGTAAATGACAAAATGTGTGATAAAAGTGGATGCCTCAGGCGATGGTGTTGTCCATGACAGATGAACAGAGAAATCTGATGGTTTAGCAACAACATTTTGAACTGGAGCCAGAGATTGCACTGGGAGAAAGATGGAGTTAATTCAGTTCGATGAAACATTGAACTGACAAATTAATTTAAATTGACAAGTAATTTGTAAAAAAGCCGCACCTTGTCCGCAGAGTTCTATTCTGAGACAAAAGTCTATATTTCCAGTCGATTGTATCTTGATATATCTCACATTATAAATACCAACGTCCGTAGTCGATGCTTGAAAGCTGTACAGGTTTCCCGTTATCTAAAAGACGAAGAAACACACTTTCTCATTTCATACGATAAATGTAAAGAATATTGCCTAAAAGCAGCAGATTTTTATTTACGTTCGAGTAATTGCAGTCTTTAAACTAAGGTTGATTACAGCAGAATATTGATCACGCATCAAGGATACTCACGTACTGACCTGTAAACCACTACTACCGTCTACCAAACTTTCATCATGACTGTATTTCAATGAATATGATCCACTCCACTTTGTCTGATCTTTATCACCCATGACCATAACTCGTGTTATGTGATATTCGTTTTGAAGGTTGATCTTAAGATATTTGTCTCCAGACTCTGTTGGACACCAACCATCGCTAGAAAACCTCGCTTCTTTGTACTTGGTATTGTCAGTGGAACCACTTCCAGAAAATACCGCGTTTGGAAACTTAGTTTTGTTCTGTAATAATGGGTTCTCGCAAATTTTACCTAAAACACAGTACAGTTTCTTAAAGGTCAGCAAGCTGAACGAAACCAAATGGTTATGTTGTCTGTTTTTAGGATGAAATTCATTAAAAAGATTTGATCAAAATCCTACTCACATGTTACATATGGTGCATCAACTTTTGATATTGCTACAGAGGGATAAAGATTGACACAGCATCTCTCGTCTTGAGGTACGTCATAACATAAGTCACCACTTACGAATGCTTCACCTTCTTCAATTTTCTGAGTTTTACTAACGCTCCCCAGTGTCCCATTGAACCCGAAGTGATGACACAGCGATTTTTCGCGAGTGATATCCCAGATTTCCTCTTTCACTTTTCTCCAAGTGGAAGCATTCTTTATTTCAATGAAACCTTCGTTTGGTGACTTTGATAATCTTATGTTGGGAGCTGAAACAAACAAAATACTTAATAAAGTGTCTATAATTTCGAATATATTTACTATCTTTTTGGAAAGTCTTGTAGCTTGCAGACAATGAAACCTTCGCTTGGTGACTTTGATAATCTCATGTCGGGAGCTAAAACTGTTGAACAATGTATATCATTTCAAATTAGCGTTATTATTCGAACATTTTGCTCTGTATCAGAGACCCCAACTTCCTCAATATCAAATTGTGAGGCATTTCGTGCAAGGAATATTTTTAGAGGAAGGCGGTTCATCATGAGGCGAAATTTTTCGAATAAACGACCAGGATCAAGTGAATCAGTCGACTTCTAACAAATGAAAAGAAACCTGAGTGACGTGAAAAACAGTCCTAAGGTTGATTTCTACTAGAACGATTTTCATACATGGAATCACAAAATTTGATTTTTTTTCTATCATTGGGCTATTTATAGTAATATAAAATCAAAAAGACTGAACGATAACGCATCATAGCCCACCTGTTGTTATGGGACTCATATAATTATCCACACAAGTGTACTCGATATAAAGTTCTTTTGTAGTATCAGGACAATGTTGTGATGATAGTAAATTATTGTCAATGGTCAGTTCACAAGATCTGTTTCCACCACAAAGAGATTTCACTTCACAACTTGCTTGTCGACTACATTTCTTATCAATGGTTGCACCGGCATTGAATGTTCCAGCATCAATGAAATCACCATAATGAGCTTTGTGGATCACCATACGTTGTATTGGAGAACAATGAACATCTTTCATTTTGTCGCCGTACTGGGTCGCTGAACCTAACAATGGAGACGTTTATAAAAAATGCACATTCATATCATATTGGAAACAAACAGAAAAGACACTCGGCCCATAGAACGTTCTCTGATTTTTTGCAATAAAGTAATTTAGCACAAGCCAGTAATGCGATGCGTAAAGGCGGATTTCCATTCAGTGCAAAATGTCGCGCGATCGATTTTTTGCGATCGCTTTCTTTTAAAATGTTTTCATTCAAGCTCATCTAATGGGATTAGTTCGGCTGGACTTTTTGCATTTCAAAAGAAAGGGATCGCGCGACATTTTGCACTGAATGGAAATCCGTCTTAATGCGTTATACCTGGCGATAAAAACTCTCAGCTACTCTTCCGTTCCCACTGATGGACTTTCACCCCCCCCCCTCCCATTGAATGAGATTTATTTTCCCTTTCCCTCTCAATCATGACAAAAGGTCCCTTTTGTCATCCCCCCGAAGAAATCCTTAAAAAGGCACTGGTTTAGTCCCTTCTCTTTTAACTATTCCCCTCGCAATCTATGCTAGTTTACACGGTGCTATTTTTGAAGGGCGGCAAAAGATTTTTAAATCAACTGAACAGCAAAATAACGGTGACTGAGCAGTCGGTTGAAAGGATACCCACTCGGATTACAACTTACAGACTACAGAATGTATATGTAGCACTTATAATAGGAAGAAACGATCCAATTTATAAGTTCAATCCAAAGTAATTTTACTTACCGAAAGTAATTTTTTGTGCTGCTACTTCGGTGCATGAAGTATCTTTCACGTCAACATACTGCACATTAGGCTGAACACAATTATTCACATTGTAAAGATATAGAGATCCACCAAATGTTTGTTTTATACGATGTTTTGTGCTGTTTTCAAAATCTCTTCCAACCTGATTTTTACCGTCATATATAAACAAACGTTTATTGTAATGAGGATTAAGAGACACGACGTTTCCTTCTGTCTCGATATTATGCAATATTTCGTTATCCAGATAACGGAACAGCGCAAGATCACTCAAGCAGTTGGTTACCATTTCAGCCCAATAACGGGTGGCATAGCTATCATCTCGAAAGGTTGGAGTTTTAGCTGCGACACACTTTCCTGACTGAGTGTGTCTAAGAAAAAACCCTTGACAACGGAAGAATAAAAATGAGTTTTTTAACATTCCCTTTAATACAGATCATACGAACTAAAGATCTTCATTCTTGAGGGTGGATAAAAAAGCCAAAAACACCTCTTAAATCTTAATCGGAAGGATGTCTAATCATAATTCACGATTGAATATTCAAAAATTTTATTTTAACTCACTTATAGTGTCGGCAGAGAAAATTAGAACATAATTTTTGTGGGTAGCCCGTTCCACTATGCTACACGCAAAAAACGATGAGCGATCATGCATGTCCGTCCGCCGAGTTTGTTTATCTACGAAAGAGACTGGGCAGAGCCTAAATTTTGTCACCCTGATCGGTGTAAACTGGCCTAAACTTGCAAATAAATTAATCGTAGAAATGGTATTTCATTGATTATTCTTATGCCTACTTTGTTATAACTGTATCCAACTAGCAAACTAGCTCATTTTTACCTTTGCGTATGCCATTAGAACGTAAAACTAAGCATCATGCATTAAAATTTGCAATCATTTGCAAAATTGAATTACTACCGTATTTCCAGTGTTCTTATACACTTGTGCAAAATATTTTCATTGCTGCAATACAACCTTCAAAATAGCAGTGTTGAAGTAGAAAGGACAGTATACTAAGCCTTTATTATTAGCGTGCAAAACCAAATCAAGATGACGTAGTAGGGCAAAATGGAGACATGCAGTCAGTTGCTAAATCAACAATCTGAATTTACTACAAACGTATTAAAGCTGACTTTAAACCAAAGCGTAGAAGTAGGAGTAAAAGCAACAGATAGAGTGGCTCACTCAATAATTAAGCACTTGGCATCTTTATTCTTACCTGCTCTTTTAGTTTTATAACTTTTGTCGACCGCTATGGACTTTTTTGAATATCCATCCTGTGACATTATGCCAACATTATAATAAGTGTTAGGTTTCAGACCTCGAAGAATGAAATTATTTCCATGTTGAACACGAGATATTCTTTCTCTCTTTGTGCCGTTCAAGTAAATGATGAAATGTGTAATATAAGAAGAGTTTTTAGCCACTGGTATTGTCCACGATAGATTGACAGAATAGGACGATGGTTCGGCGACAATCCTTTGTACAGGAGCAGGCGTTTGGACTGGAACGAGAATACCAAAACGTTTATTTGCTTTATACTACAGCAGGTGAATATGCTTGAGCTGAGAGAATTTAAACTGAAAAAATATCTTATTATATAGTAAAGTCTTTAAGTTTATTTTTTGCCGTATTTACAAAACCTTCTCTACCTCATCTCTCCCTTCTCTTGCTAACATCAAAATGTAAATTAAAAGGTTTCCGGCGATTAAAGATTCTACCGACTCACCTTCACCACACACTTCTATTCTAAGGCAAA
This sequence comes from Dendronephthya gigantea, assembly GCF_004324835.1. Classification (NCBI taxonomy): domain Eukaryota; kingdom Metazoa; phylum Cnidaria; class Anthozoa; order Malacalcyonacea; family Nephtheidae; genus Dendronephthya; species Dendronephthya gigantea. The sequence continues at coordinate 1,686,952 of NW_021163044.1, forward strand.
ATTTTGTTCCTCCGTTTGGCTCCAACTTTATGTATCTGACATTATAAATGTCGACGTCTGTGGCTGATGCTTGATAAGCGTTTTGATTACCATTTATCTATAAAAGAAGTTTTGAAAAAAATGAATCACTTCAGTTGAGATTACGTTACACAATTGTTTTCTTATCTTGTTGCAGTTCCTTTGATACCGTGAAAATAACAGTAATTAGTATATTCCTGGTCAGTCCAAAAAGTGCATAGCATTGCTGCTACAACGATTCGTTTGTTTGTGTATTTTCAAGCGGTTGGTATTAATATTGATAACTTCACTCATTATGATATTGACATTAAATGTATTTATTATTCATAATAAAGGAAATTAATGTCGAAGAGATGTTGTTATTGTCACGGGACCGGGCGTTGGCTCCACGGTATTACCTTCTACTGTTAGTATAAAATTAATATGACTTCCTTAGCTCCTACCCTTCACTTGTGCGTTTGTCAACTCCCACCCTTCCCCTTCTGGTCCCCCTCTCCGTTTTTGGTTAACCAGTCCTTATCCCCTTGTGCCGGGGTTTTTCTTTTGTTCTAGTTTTATTGGACATTTTCGCGGCTCCGAGTAGGTGAGTTTCTGGGATTCAGTAAGTTTTTTGTGGCATGCCTTGGACGTGTTTATTGTGTGTTTATTGTGCGTGTTAAATCCTGTAGTATCGCGCGCGAGTTAACTTCTCTACTCGGGGTGAGCCTCGCCAATCTGTGAGATCATTAATTTATATTCTTACAGTGGTATATTGATCACATTTCAGAGATCCTCACGTACTGACCTGAAAACCACTACTGCCATCCACTAAACTTTCATCATGACTGTATTTCAATGAATATGATCCACTCCACTTTGTCTGATCTTTATCACCCATAACCATAACTCGAGTTATCTGATACTCGTTTTGAAGGTCAATCTTAAGATATTTGTCTCCAGACTCTGTTGGACACCAACCATCGCTAGAAAATCTCGCTTCTTTGTACTTGGTATTGTCAGTAGAACCACTTCCAGAAAATATCGCGTCTGGAAACTTGGTGTGGTTCTGTAATAATGCATTCTCGCATATCTTGCCTAAAACAGAGAACAGTGTTTTGAAAATGATCGGGAAACCGAACCAGACCAAAATGTCATGTTATTAGCTTCTAAGAGCCTAAAATCGACTGAAATAGTTTTACCAAAATCCTACTCACATGTTACATATGGCGCATAAACGGTTGACGTTGCTGTGTAAGGATAAAGATGGACACAGCAACTATCCGTCAGAGGTGCGTCATAACAGAGGTCACCACTTACGAATTCCTGACCTGACTTTATCCTCTCAGTCTTAACCACGTTCCCTAGGGTTCCATTAAATCCCAAGTGCTGACACAGCGATTTTTCCCGAGTGATGTCCCATATTTCCTCCCTTACGTTTTTCCAAGTGGAAACATTCTTTATTTCAACGAAACCTTCGCTGGGTGACTTTGATAATCTTATGTTGGGAGCTAAAACCATGAAAAATACCCTTAGTACCGTGTGCATATAATTTTGAATATATTTATTGTGACCCGAAAAGACTTGTAAAACGACATGCTATCGAAAAACACAAAAACTGCATATATTTAATTATTAAAACATTGTGCTATGCAAACAATCATGGACACTCAATTTTGCAATTCCTCTACAATGCGCTATACCTGTTTTTATGGGATTCAAATAGATATCCACACAAGTGTACTCGATATAAAGTTGGGCTGTGTTTTTAGAACAATATGGCGATAATAGCAAAGTATTGTTAATGATCAGCTCACAAGCCGTCTTTCCACCACAAAGACGTTTCACCTGACAACTTGCTCGTTGACTACATTTGATATCAATAGTTGCATTGGCATAAAATGTCCCACCATCTTCAAAATCGCCATAATGAGCTTTGTGGATCACCATAAGTTGGTTTGAAGAACAATGAACATCTTTCATTTTGTCACCGAACTGTATCACTGAACCTGTCAATAATGGCAACAATGCCTGTGAATAATATTGTGCACGTGCAGACAAGTTCATGACGAAATGGTTCTGTGTCAGTGGGTTGGGTAAAACACATCATAAAAGATATCTGGTTTAGATAGTTACAAAAGTACGAGTATTGGAGTATATACGTATACGTTACATCTAGTTATACGTCATATTTAACTTACCAAATGTGAACTTTTTGTTGTTCGCGTTGTTGCAACTTGCTTCCGTTACTACCGTCACTGTAGCGCCCAGACCATTAGACTGAACACAATACTTTCTTTCGGAAAAAAAGAGAGATCCTGACACTTTTTGTTTAATATTATGATCTTTTTTCTTTTCAAATGTTTTTCCGCCAGCTTGAACGCCATCATAAACGAGCAGCTTATAAACATATACGCTATCCCCTGGTATACATAAAAGCGAACCTCCCTTGTCGACATTGTGTATCAATTCTGTCTTGTCAATATAACGGAACTGTGCACTACTCTTCAAGCAGTTGTCAACCATTTCAGCCCAATAACGTTTCGCATAACTAGTACTCCCAAAAGTACTATCTTCAGGCGCAATACACTCTGAGGTTTCAGTCTGCCTGAGAAAAAATTCCCAGGAATCTGCAAGAAAAAAATTAATCGTGAATTAAACAGTGCAGTAGTTGAATGTGAGTAAAATTCATCCTCTTTTAGAAGCAATAAATACAAGAAAATTCGCAAAGTATTGATGTGCATGAAATACACTGGAGGTGACAGAAGTATAAACAATGCTTAGAAATGGCTTAACTTAATACTGTATATATCTCTACGGAGTTTTTACCAGGGGGTTTTACCCGCCCGCTAAACGGATCGCGTATGCATTGGCATAATATTTTGATATAATGATGTATTGACAATAGCTTTCCCTTACAATGAAATTATAAAAAAGCATACATATATTTGGTTATGTAAGGTTTTATTGGTTAGGTCTAGTTGTCTGTTCTGAACATTGACGTTGTACGATTTAGATAAGGACGATTCCAATTTCCTCCGTTTATTTATAAGCCATTCATGCCAGCATTCCATGATTTTAGGCGCCATAGACAACGTCAAACCATTGCAGGCGTCAGGATTCCAAACATTGACATGACCAAAGGAGCGAAAGCGGTCTGTTGATTTCTCCATATATTTCAGTTATTTACATGCATGGGATTCAAGGCCGCCGCACAATAGAGCTATGTCAGCCTACGAGCTTAGCAAAAAGTCATTTGTGGCAGTAGCGTAAGCCAGTTGATCTCGTGTGCGGGCGACTTTTCCGCCGACGTTTGGTACGAATGATGAATTATACTGTGGACTGCAGCTCCTCTTATACTCTACAATAAAACCTAAATATCTTACCTTGAATCGTTATTACTGATATATAAAAGAAAAGCAGCCATCGATAAAATAACCACAACATTTTGACAACTGCCAACTGACACAAATAGCTCAATAATAAGTCGTATACTTCCGCATTTTTCTGTATGAAACAAAATACTTTAATTTTAATAACTATTCAAACAGGTATCAGGTTATTGCACAGTACTTGAATTTCTATAGCCATGCGGGGTATTTACAAAAGAACCAAAGCCATCATTGAGTTCGTTGATTCACATTTCATCTTCTTTCTCTCAGAATTGATCGATATTCCCAACTCACCTTGTGTATAATCGTGAAAAGGAAAGTGAGTTGAAATATATCTTCAAACTAGAGGTTAAAAGCATAACTGGTTTGAAATCTATTTTATGCAAAGTGCAGACAATGTTGTCAGTTCTTAATCACCCTGTATGTCGACCTCGATTCCATACTTTACACTAAGCCTTTTGTCTACACAACCTAACAATCTGACCGACGACATTAATAATTTAATTTATTACATTATTATTTACGTGCATGCCAATAGAGGAAAGGAAGTGTCAATCAAAAAAGCATGAGGTTGTACATTTTAAAGAGGAGAGAGATTTGAGATTTTGTGTTGTGAATTGAGATTTGTGAGTGTTGTAAATACTGATTTGGAGGCGAGTTTACGACACTCTTATATTATACTATGTCCACAAACACTTCTCACGTCTCGAACTTATCTTACACTAATAAAACAACTGCATGTTGTGTTGAAAGGTCTGTGTTATTGTACCAGGATATCCTAAACTCTTCAGAATTAACTTGGGCTGCATGACAGATTTCGTCCAGGAAGACTAGCATGGCAGCAACAGAGATCGTGAACATAAGAAAATAAGATGCCATATACCAGTACAAATATCATCAGTTTAAATAATCACAATTACCGTCCAGTTTTCTTGCGGTCATAGTTAACATAAATATAAAGACAAAATTTGATCTGACGAAACGGACTAAAAAGAATATTTATTTAATAAAGTTAAATTTGATCTCAATGCATCATGCGCTGGTTCTAGAAGAAAGCCCCTTCACAGTAGGTGCAGGAGGTAAGGTAAGGATTTAACAAGCTCGCATCATTTTGTCGCTAAGGAATCTTCAGCGTCACTTTATAGCCAATCGGATTGTTTCTTCGTTCTCATTGATATTCAACTATCTCGTCTTAATCTTGAGAATTAGCCAAATGATACGGATGAGGTGGTGATTAAGAGAACATCTTGAAGTCTTGAAGAACACTTATTCCACGTTTAAAGTCACGTATCTGGCGAATGTGGTCGTTCTTTTATAAGCACCAGGATGAGGAAGTATTGCATTTCAATTTGGCTGTATCACGTCTTTCAAAATCAGTGAAGTGCTCATCAACAACTCGTCATGTCAAATTATAGTCTAAAGATGAAGCTTTGCATGCTTTAATTGAAGAACATGAAGTTTATCGCGACAAAGAACAGTGTTCCGGGAATTGAACCCAGTAACCGTGTGTACAAGTCAGCTTCCATTAGATCATTATGTTTTCTATTCTGAGAGCGTTTACGTCAGACATTAAAGTTTACTGGGTTGCGAAAATATTCTAAACTTTTTATCGAGTATAACGAGACATACCACTTATGCGGATATAAATTGTCAACAGGAATGTTTAGCTTTCATGCAATTTTACTCGTGAAAAGTTTTTGGAAAACCAACCGTAAACACGGTCCCGAACACACGGACACTGTTTTTTTACGAGGGAAACCAGAGTGCCTGGAGAAAAACCCTCACCGAAAGCCGGAATTAAACACAAAGTACACAAGTTTGAGATTTTATTAAAACAAAGTCATGTATTACAACAAAGTGTGTGTGTGTGTGTGTTAAAGATATTGAAATCAAGAGAGAGGAGACGGACAATTTTGGTCCTATTTTTATTATTACTTCACTAAACATGTATTACAAAGCGTGTGTGTTTTCTTTACATAGTACATCATCAATATACGAAGACATTAAATCATTATATCTAAAACCGGTTACAAAGTAGGTGTGTTTAAGATCTTGTCATTTAAATTTATAGAACAATGCAGGTAAATGTTAATTTGGCATACTTTAGCATAAATTGTTCATGTCTTTTTACAGTGTGTTATTGTGTTTGAGTAATGTTTAAGACTGACCAGTAAAACATGCATTAATGTGAGTAAGTGTTTAAGTTATCGTGTATTTTTTTTGTTCTATTATAGACTTAACCCACTAACTTTGGTAGAGAGCTGAATAAAGCTTATGAGATCGACGAACTAATATAGTAATACATAAAAATGCCTGAGTTCAGAGCGCTTAGATTCAAGTTACGTTCGTCCGAAAACTAAAATTATTCTGCTGACAAATCATAGGCAGTGTTCCTAATAGTTTCGTTTTAAGCTGTCGAACTATGCACACATATTTCAAGGATCAAGTTAACTTGAAGATACTTCATGAGCCCTTATAGAAACAGCATAGACACAATTGTCCTTGAAAACTTCATTGCACATTTCAGAGCTGAGGCATATAGCCAGAGCATGCTGCCCTTGTGGAAACAACTGAAGGTTTGGAAAAAAATACCACAAGAAATTGACTTTATTTTTTTGTGGCTGAGGCATATAGCCAAAGCAACAAACTGTCGAAACCAAGTGCAGCATCAAGTGTAAATATTTTTTTTTTAAAAATTCAGTCAACATTTTTTGAACCATGCAAGGGATATTCCCAAAGCAAGCTGCCCTTATAGAAACAGCACCAAGAGTACAATTTTTTTTCAGAGAAACTGGACTAATACTTTTAAAGCCAAGGCATATAGCTAAAGCAAGCTGCTCTTATAGAAACAGCCACAGGAGTACATTTTTTTCTTTAAAAATCTGGTTTAAAAACATTTAGAGCTAAGGCGTATAGCCAAAGCCAGCTGCTCGTATAGAAACAGCAATGAAAATAACACTGCAACGTTATTAGATATCCCAAGATACCTGCTAACACTTCGAACCACATAGCAAAGTCAAACAGTACAGACAAAAAGTGGCGCCTTACTTTTTATAAGCACTGCTCGACGAAGCTAAATGATTGGAAATCTCACAGAGACCTTGGAAAAATAGTAAAGTTACAATGCCACTGCCAATGTTTGTCTCGTAATTGGTTTCTAACTATAGTAGAAATAAGGCATATATATATACATGCACCCCCCCCCCACCCATTCCTTATTTTCTTCAAGTAAATTCAAATTCATCAATTGAGAGCATGTGTGTGTTAACTTTGATTGCATAAATTCATGTATTTCAGAATAGCAAGACAGTATATATAAGACATGCCGTAAAATCAATGTTTCTGGCTTGAATATTAACTGTAGCCTTAAGTGAATGCAAGAGATAAGAGAGATAAACTAGAAGCCATTATATAGGCCATACATTGTTTGCATCAATGTATTTACTCGTGTGCGTGTCTATTTTATGTGCAGCTACAAGATCATGAGGTATAGTGCATGATGTTTTGTATCTGTTCATATTTTGATATAATTCATGTTTTTTCATAAATACATATACAATATTATATGTTCAATTACAAAATATAGTATAAGGCAAGATATAATCGTATATTTACAATGTTTGCTGAGAAATCAAAAACGTATTTACATACAAATAATTTTACAACCAGACCGAATAGTGACCCTATATAGTTATCATTTTACAATGTTTATTCCGAAAGCCGCAATCGACCGGATTTCAAGAGCCGAAGACGATTTCAAACAGGACAAGAGAGAGAAAGAGGAAAGAACTTATGGGATTATGTCTGCCATTTGTGGCTATGGTTTGTGTTGTTAGTGTGTATGACTTTTTAGCCATTTCTTAAGTGAAATATTGGTAATATATAAAAGTTGTGATATGTTTTCAGTTTAAACAGACAAATTATCGACCTAAACCTTAGCGCAGCCCTAAGCACAAACGAGCAGTCCTAAGCGCAAAACCGATTAAAATATTTAACCGAATTTAAGAAACGTTTGCTCACATGCATCATGCATTAGCTATGTTCCTGGTGGCCAGAACCTAGTTAACTGAACTTAAAACTTTATTTAACTTAAGTTCGTTAACTAAATTAGTTAACTTTGTTAAGTTTTGCACAGACTCCCTGCATGCCCATTTTTTGACCACCAGGCTACTCTAACCTGTAACGATGCCCGGGCATCGCTGAACGTTGCTTTTTGGTGTCGATTTGGCGTAGTTTTGGCGTATATTAAGCGTCGAAGTTGCCTACATTAGGCGTAGATTTGCCGTCGAGGTTGCCTACATTAGGCGTAGATTTGCCGTCGAGGTTGCCTACATTAGGCGTAGATTTGCCGTCAAATTGGTTTGTCGGTAATAGCTCAACATAGCTTGTCAACCTGAAATAAGATTAAAGAAATAAGCAAACTACATTTTTTATTGAGAAGAAACACGCGTAAAATCGGGATTGTAAACAGACCCAAAACAACATCTATAAAACCCCTCTGGGATTTCAAGTATTTCCTTGCCATTATTCATTTTAAATTATCATGCGGCCGTTGTCGTTCTTGACCTGAATCATGCATAACTCGCCGTTGTTCGGTTTATCTAAAAATGTTTAATTGCTTAATACTCACGTTTTATTACCAACAGGTTTTGTCGTTGTTTCAAAAGGCTTGACCCGCTAAATCGCTACCTGCAATAAAACCAAAAGAATGCTTGTTATAGACAGCGATTTCAAGGATTTACCTTTGATGAAGGGAGCTTAAATATCGGGAGAAAACGTGCGGTGATTATTCAGTTGAGAGAACGCTGATGCCTGATCAAGCGTTTCAAGTTTTCCTATCCTATTTTGAATAAAATACACACAAAATTACCTGTTCATTTCAGCAACTAGTGTTGAAGAGCAGCTTTGGACTTGCCGTCTCTTTAAATGCGAGTCATCTCGGGGAATTTCAGCTATGGGTTTTCTTTCCCAGCTCATTTCTATATTCGGTTTGGTTTTAGCTTTTAAACTCCACCTGGAAGAACAAAAGGCAATGTTAGTTTACTGGTTTGGTCTTCATAACTCAATTCAAAGGTAATTGCTTGCGATTGGAGCAAAGGTTAAAGCGGCTCACATACGATTTAGCGTATATTACCTTTCTCATATCATCAACAAACACCAAGAAAATGCGTAGACGTGCTTTCTCTTTAAAGGCGAGTTATCTTGAGTCAAATGCGAGTCGTCTCAGGCAATTTCAGCTACGGTAACGGACTTTTTGCCCACTTCACTTCATTCAGTTTGGTTTTAAGCTCTCAAACTCCACCTGGAAGAATAAAAGGCACCATTAGTTCACTGCTTAGGTCTTTAGAACTCAATTCAAACGTAATTTGCGTGTGGTTAGAGGGAAGGTTAGCGGCTCAACGGTAAGATTTGACGTATATTACCTTTCTCATATCATCAATATTCCCCAGAAAAAGCCTAGACGTGCTTTCTCTTCAAAGGCGAGTTATCTTGAGCCAGTTCAGCCACAATTCATCGGCCGTCAATCTCTTGTTCACAAATTTCATCGTTTAACTTGGCTTTAATACGTCAAAATTCTGCATGAAAAGAATAAAAGCTACGTTAGTGCCATACAAGTTTGTATTTGAATTTGAAGCTGAACACAACACGAGAGAGGCATTACAAGACGTGAACTAAAGACACGCGGAACCTCAGCCCAAAAGCTCACGATGAAACAAGCTGATAAAACACGCAAAGGGAAAGGCATATTACCTGGTATTACACCAACGACAGTCTGTCAGAGATAGTAAATTTCTATTAAACTTCTCTTCTGCTGAAGACGATAGCAATCTGATAGCAATTTCTGTTCAAATTTTCTTGGCATGGAGGAGACTCATTTTCATTCTTCGAAGACCAGCGCTGAAGTGATGTCTCAAACTGGAATCAAAAGCATATATCATTCATTTCACCCGCTCCTCGTGTCTGCAAAATAAAGTCATCCTATTGGATGAACACTCCCGACCTGACAGCTCAACAACGCTTCTGATTGGACGTTCATAGTAATTTAAATAATATGATTAATTCTCTCTCCTGAGCCTGAACATCAGAAATGAAAGAAAGAATTAATCATATTATTCAAATTACTATGCTCGTCCAATCAGAAGCAATGTTGAGCTGTCAGGCCGGGAGTGTTCAGCCAATAGGATGACTTTATTTTGCAACACGAGGAGCGGGTGGAATAAATATCTAGCTTTGATTCAACGTTGCCACATCACAACATGGATAACACGGAGTCGGAGTTCCGGAGCCGGAGTTTCGGAGCCGGTGTCCCGGAGTCAAAATTACGGAGTCTGACGTAATAATATTGGAAAACACGGAGTCAAAAATTATGGAAAACACGTAGTCTGCCAAAAACATGGAAAACACGGAGTATAAATGTTAGGAAAACACGGAGTCAACCTAAATTATACATATATTCATAAATGAAGGATCGCTCATAAGTCTGTACTAATTTTTTTATACCACAGTAATAGTATAAAAGAAAGAATACACAATAACAAAAGATTATAGCTATAATGCCTCTTGCTCAAAGTCATAGAATTATTGTTGTAGCATTACGTGTCCTTATATCACCTTAAATCACACCAAAACTGCAATATCCTCCTACAATATCCTCCCATTTAAATTAAGGAATATTATTTATGTTTAAGGATAAGTTTTTCGGTCGTTTATTTACCATTTGCGGAATAGAAAAAACAAGCAAAAACGTTACGCGAATATGACGCCATGTTGTTTAAAACACGCTATCACATTTGCATAATTCACGTTGAGTCATTGACCACTGGACTTCCAAACATTTATACTCCGTGTTTTTCATATTTTTAACAGACTCCGTGTTTTCCATAATTTGTGACTCCGTGTTTTCCAATATTATTACGTCAGACTCCGTAATTTTGACTTCGGGACTCCAACTCCGAAACTCCGGCTCCGGAACTCCGACTCCGTGTTATCCATGTTACCGTGGAATTTGGGCTTAAGCGTCTCTCTACTCGCTATTTTTTGCGTGTACTAGGCTACATCATTCTGTACAGTTCAAATATCGTATTTGCGCAGTAAAGTCCAAGCCTCAAACAGATCTAGAGCAGACAAATGTACTCGTTTCCCATAACTTGACAGCGAGGTTTTCAGCTGCAAAACACTTCCGGAACTATTATGCCTGAGAAAATTATTAATTAATTATCACTATAATTATAGTTTAAATGTACCGTAACTTCTTTTGTGATGGAAGCTGTTAGTTTTACATCGTCACTGTTGTGAACCTCAAGAAAAAAATGTTTTTAATTAAGTGGTGCACGATTTACGTATTAGCAACTATAGCTCTACAAATCTTCGTCACCAGGGCCTAGCTCCGTTTCTCTCCACGAGGATAAGCTTCCCCCGATGGATCGCTGGCGAGATTAGGATGAGCTCTTTAACGTTGATCCTCGATCCCGGTGCTTTAACGTTTCGAGTCTTGCTTTTCAGTTTTATGCCTGTATTAAACAATCTTATCCATTAATCACAATACCATTGAAAATATTGAAAATGTGCTTTATATATTCGAATATTGAATACACAGATAAATACGATCCCTTACAAATTTAATATTGATGGCATATATTTTCTTGATAAAAAATTGCGAGCTATATTTAACTTTATTTAATATTCTCATTCATTCCATTCAGTGCAAAATACGTACTAGCGATGTTATATCCGTGGGAAGCTCTTTCATCGACTATTCGCGATGCATCAAATTCTGAAAACGAATATTATGTAAATTCACTCACATGGCGAATTTTGCGGCGCTAAAAGACTACCAGAATATTTCCCTGCATATATATCATTAGCTCTGACAAATTTTCTATATATAGTTTGTGCTTTCCGTTTAATTGTGTCGATCCATTCCATTTCGTCTCATCTACCTCAATCACTGGCCTCAGTCTATTTCATATTACACAATGAAGCTTTTGGATCGATTACCCATAGTTGCACCTGTTTGTACACTTGTGCGTTTGGTCTCCTACAGACGGACCAGATTTTTTATAAACTATAGTTAGTTTAAAACTATTTACAGTGTGGTTGAATGTGTAAGATTGGTCTCAGCTTTAAGCGTATTAAACCAAATTATTTTCCTCGTTAAAATACAATTGTAATTTTTACTGAAACAAAATTCAGCGTATATTCTTTATTCGCCAAAATTCGCGTATTCACTAAAGGAATCCAAATACGCCATGATGGCCGTGTAACAGAACTCATATTGTTCCTATAAAGAAAATGATTAGTTGTAAGTGAACAAACTATGTCAAATAGATCTAAAAATACTGTCCAATATTCAGGGATGTTGTTTTAAGGTATGAATGTAATTTGTGTAAGCTGCAATTGTGCATGAAACAGAGAGTGGCGAGAAATGTTTTTGTCGAAACACCGACGTGTTCACACGCGCGAAAAATATATCCATTTTAACCGCAACGTGCTGTTTACTTCGTGTTTTTAACGATATATATACTTACAGCATTTTCAACAAACTGTGGTCGTATTCCTCTGATGATTTTAATCGCCTGGAAGACGTCCATTGCTTGTTCAATCTTCATTCTTTCCAGAAGGTTTGAAATGGCGATATACGTTCCTGTTCGTCCTGCCCCATCGCTGTAAAACAAATGTCAATAATTATTGAGAAAAAAAAGGTCCACAGCACTAAAGCAAGGAGACACAGACTTTCGACTATTGCGTGAAATTGACCATCAATCCAGGAATCAAAACTTAACGATTGTAATTTTGTCATGTTATTTTCATGTCAATCGATCTACCTGCATGCGACTATGATTGGCCCATGACCATGACTCTTTCTAGAATTCTCGACCAATGACGTCAGGGCGATGACGCCATTTCCGTCAGGAGGTACGCCGTGGTCCGGCCACTTCGTATAATGGAAAATATTCACGACACGTCCATCTGACAAATCCTAAATACAGAAACTAACATTATAAAAAATATCGGCTAATTTTCACTACGTGATATATATTAATATTTTACCCATGCACAACCCAATAAGATTGCTTGCACGTATATTGACCAATGTTAATGGTATATACTAACTGGATAAGGTGCTAGGACAAACTTTCTTGTCCAAATTCCATTTGACTCCTTCTCTGAGTCCAACTGAACGGTCAAACTGTCGTATTGCTTTGGCTCTCCTCTATGGTTTGGCCAGAATTTCGGAAAGGACTAAAACATGGACATTAAATTGTATTATGCGATTCAAAGACGGTTAAGAATAAATTATTTTGAACGTCTCATAACTCGTATTCAAGAAAAAACAAGAGTACAAGGACAGAGTAGGCGTGTTATTGATATGACAAACTACACACAAACAGCACTCCACATGGAACGTACAAAATCTGGTATACTACAAGTGGCATATTATAAAGTTTTTTTTACCGTTCCACCCTTGACGTTGCTTAGTAAAACGATCGTGGACGACTTCTGATAATGAACCAGTCGCCAGAAATCGTTGATCGTATTTGGCAGAGGGCTTTGGGTTGCGATGAAATAATTTCGCCCAAGGTAACCCTGAAATGGATGCAATATTTAGTCGGGCTGAACATTCATTTTTCTTAAAAGAATTCATATGATATGAAAGTAACATTTTCGTGCGAGACTGGATATTGAATCATTGAGCATTTCCTGGTTGGTTTAAATCGTATATATGATAGACTTACATGGACAAACACAGCATTGATATAGTCTGAATCCTCCTGTCCATCCACGTATTGAAGAGGAACACGATTGCTCTCAGCTAAAATGAACACAGAAAGACCAAATGCTCGACATGAAAAGAATTAGATAAATCAGTATACTTCAGTAAATGAAACTGTTAGTTAATGCTTGATCTCAACGTACTAGGGTAGATATTCTTATGACGATTCTTCTTGCGATTTCCTTCAAGCAAAGCCGCAGTGCATTCCTCTGGAACGAGTTTTGGTGAAACCTCTCCCAACCGCTGGAATATAAAGAGAAATATCAATTTTATATTTCAGTTACTTTTTTCAGTTGTATTCAAATTATTTTTATTGCTTCACGTGAGACAAAGTGAAATGGCATTTTGACCAATTACAAACCTTGAACTTCTCCTGAAATCCTGTCATTCCACTGGCTTTAACATTGGCAAGAGCTTCAAATTCTTTCTGAATTTTAGTAGAATCGATTTCATTCATGCCGCACAACACGGTTTCCAAGATTGCCTCGTGGATAAATATATATTGTTCCTAAAAATTTATATTTAATAATAAGAAGCCTCAAATGTATTGAGAACGACGATTGTTGGTAACTACGATAGACCCTTCTCGTAATGGAGTCTGGAGACATACACAGGATGTAAATAAATATCACAAGTTTGACTGGCTCCGACAAACTAACGACCCAATCAAACTTCGTGCAATATCAGACTTGATTGTTGCTCGTACCAAAGTCTGGACCATGTTCATTCTTCGTTCTCTCATAGCGCAGACTTCTCCAAAAATGTCGATGGAATTGATGGCGCCTTTCTCAAGTTTATCAAGGATTATGTCAATTGTAAGAAACACACCAGTTCGTCCAACACCAGCACTAAAAACAAGAGCAAGATCTGAATATCCTCAACGCCGTTTAACAAATTTCTTCTTCTGGAGATTGCAATGAAACAACTTCCACTAAATCTTGTTCAAAATATGATCTATCTCAAACCTGCAGTGAACAATGATGGGCCCTGATTGAACAAAGTGATAAGTTCTAAAATGTCTTCTGAATGCGAGGAGCTGAGTGGGATATTTAGGTACACCATGATCGGGCCAGGATTGAAAATAGTATTGACGTACTTCGCGTTCCTCGTCATCCTATAATTGGGGTTAAAATCGTAATTATTCTGAGTGAAATACGACACTAATAACTAAAGAATCCATAGATTCAAATGTTTATAAGAAGATCTGATGGGTTGTACTTGCCTTTTTCAATTCCAAGGTATGCGTCACATGGTAAGCAAACTCTTCAGTCTTCATCAAGGTTACTTCAATATCACCATACATTTTACTTCCGTTGTCCGGCCAATATTTTTCACATTTGGGCTAAAAAGTATTTCTGTTTAATAGCTGAACTTTGGAAATGAAGAAATCCTTGGAGGCGGAATATCATGAGGTGATTATTCTGGTAATGACGTTAGATGCTACTGTAAGAGTGGTGTTGGTGTAATCAATGGTGCTAAGCGTACACCGTGATAAAGAACTACCTTGCCAAGTTCAACGAGAGAGGTAACCATCACGATGGAATAACTGCGTTGTTCCCAAACCATCCTCCACATGTCGTTCACGGTATTCGCCCTCGGACCTAACGCATCGAGGGTAAGTAAAAGACAGTAAGTATTTTTCAACAAACGACATGCGGACATTCGTGAATCTTATACATGCATTACGGGGCGGGGGGACTACGGACTACACTACGGGGACTAACCGAGTAGTGTTTAAAGCAGATGAAGTGACTAGGATAATCTTTTAGCAATCTTCCTAATGCTGATCTCTACATGCAAGTAAATCATATACCATGCATGTTAACTCACCTTGACTTGCAATGTAGGTGCCTTCGTTGATACCCTTGATATGGAAAAAAAGAAGTAATAATTAAACGTGATAAAAACATTAGTCAAGCTCGAATATTGTACACTCGACCTTAGTAATAAAAAGTTGTTAAGGTCAATATACTGATATATGGTATACTCGACCTTGCAGGGGCCGGTTGTATCAAGCCCATTTAGCTTAAACGGTGGTTAAGCTCAAAATAGAAAGCAAGTCTATCGTTTTATTCAACAAGCAAACTAAATATTTTTAACCTTAATACTGTTTACAACTACATATTCAGTGCATAATATTCAAGTTGACTCATTCAAGAGAGATGTCAGAGTGTTATTTATTTTTGTCTTATCCACCATTTAAGCTAGACGGGCTTGATACAACCGGCCCCAGATAAATAAATTAATCAAGGTCGAATATACCCATACACTGGTATATTCGACCATCACACCATAATACAGAACTTACATCAATGTGGCTGGCGTTGATGTAATCGTTTTTCTCGTCTCCTTCTAGCACCACACGTGAATGATCATCTGAAATGAAAATTTAAGATCACTTGCTAGAGAAAATGGATGAAATTGAAAGGATGAAAAAGGTTCTGAATACAGTACATGTGACGATATTTCCGTATCTGTTTTTAGACTTGTTAAACGGCTTCTTTGACACCTCCCAAGAAATGTTCATATCTTTTGGTAGCGCCTAAACAACGAAAACGTACATGAACACAAAAATTTTGTGAAATAATGTTCAGCAAGCAATCTAAATGACATATTTTTGTTCCAAGCAATTCATCCCTCGTTTTCTGGTTGTTTATACGAGGATAAATTCATGCAACTTCTTGAGAAACTATGCAAAATCGTCTACACTCACGAAACTGTGGTCTTGATACTCTGCTAGGCAAACTGCAGCCGTGCTTTTATTACTTTTACCTTCACTGCCTTGGTAGCGTTTGTTCTAGCATAATACTTCCAAATTTGCTTGTTTATTTGCATGTGTGTTTTTCTTACTACACGCCTATATATCTTGAACTACATGCACGGATAAATTTGAGCATGATAAACTCATCATGCAATCATAGCTTGCGGTGGCGGAGAATGCATGAATGAAATTATTTCCTATATTAAACTTACATTATATTCTTTCTGAAACTCATGGTTTTCGTTTTCTCTTAATTCGTTCACATAATGAGCAAATTCAGCAATTGGAACAGGTTGATGTCCCTTTCTGTCAACGTCCCCTTCGAAGTGGAAATCATAAATAATTGTCAATTCAAAGTATGTACTTTGTCAGTTGTCCATAAGAGTCTGCGTATATAAGCTGTTACTTCGAGCATTTTGCAAGCAACCAGGAATGCTATAGTGTTGTATTTGAGGAGTAAGTTTAATTCAAGGAGAGTTATTCATTCCACTCCCTAGTCCACATTCGGAGTAAAATTAGTTTCAAACAAGTACCGATTGAAATAAACTGACTCCTACAAGATATCACTAGGACGACTTCAAGCAAGTGGAATATTTCGAGAAACATTTCACAATTGATGGTCTCAGTAAAACCAAAAGAGAAAAAATCTTGGAAATAATGAGTTTTAAAATTTCAATAAGATCAGTAAGCATAGCATACCAGAGTCATTTGAATAGATGCACTCATTATTTCCATTTACAGGTTGAACATCTTCTGGTTCATCATCATATTTGTTACCATTAACGTTGATTGCTTTCATTTCATCAAGTTTCTCTGGTGAATCTGCTTTATGTTGTCTTAGAGTTCTCCTGCGTGAAGAGGAGTCTATTATATTAATTAGCATTTTGTGCGTTCTCCTGTGTCTATTAATTAGCATTTTGTGCGCGTAATGAAGCGAGTCAACTTCGTTTTTTTTTTTAAATTAAGTGAATGTAATATTCTATGTTAGTTCAAGCAACTTTTTACCTTCTTCTGAAAAACAAAACAGCAATAATCACGGCAGCAACGATAGCAATCGCGGCAAATGTTCCACCCACTGCTATCCCTATACTACCCCCACTACCACTACCACTGTCATCAGTTTCCTCACGCTCGCCGCCATCACCAGTGCCTATAAATGTGAAATTGAAAACTGAAATTGAAATTGAAATTGAATATGGAAACTGCTTTCTTCGGGAAAGCTGTTTCCTGGACCCTGAGGTCAGAACCTTGCAGTAATTCTCTCGCTCTACGTAGTCGTGTTTACACTACGAACAGGGGCATAGCTAGAACTTAGAATGTCACAGTGGAAACACCCGCCTGCCTAAACTTGGCTTAACTTTGGACTAGATTTTCGTAGTACAAACACGGTTCAATCTGGCTCGTGTCTTGCTTTGCAAACAACTTTGTGTTTGATCTTGCGTTAGCTTTGGTAAATTCAGACGAAGTTTTAACGAATTTTAATTCATAAAGCCGCCCAAATCTGGGCAATATGGCGTGAACGTGATGGAATTAATATCCCTATATGTTTGCATAGTGATATCAATAAGTAATTTAGCTTGTAGGTACACCACGTAAGTATTTAATACTGCAAAGCTTTCGGTCCGTTAACCCGGGCCTTCTTCAATTGCACTGATTTGCAGTATTAAATACTTGCGTGGTGTACCTACAAGCTAAATTACTTAGCGATGAAATTACCTTCATCTTTGTCGAAAGTCATTGGCGCACTCCAAAATGACCAGAATCGTTTCTGAAAGAAAATTTACAAAGGTTTTAAGATAATTCAGTGAGAAGACTGGTGATAATGACATGCGTGATACGGCGTAATTTTTAGGACAAAAATAAGCTCGTTTTCTACAACAGTCAACAGACACACATCTCACGGCTGTTGCTAGTACTGTACTTCGAAATACTGCCAGGATTTTGATAAGATTAACATTTCTGTTTGTCCTTTGTTCAAAGCCCTGCCCACCTTCAGGCTTCAGTGATGAAAATATAATAGCTTAATTGATATGTTAGACGACTCACCTCAGATTTGTCTTCATTCATTTGGGCTGATCTGTAAGTCGCATCTGGTTTAAGTTCATAAACCTCATCAGCATCTCTTTTTCTACGTTTGTTCTTCTCCGACGATTTTCGAAGTACGATTTCTATCGTATTTGAACTTTTAAACTGACTTATATTATATTCTTTCGCAACGAATGCGTCATTTTCACCAGCAGCCTCGTCTGGACCTTTTAACTCCACATCTTCCGGTGCAGGGCTTTGAGTTGAGGCTGGCGGAAGCCGAAGGACCACCAATGAAACAGTTCTGAGAAAAAAAACGACAATATAAATCAATTACCGAGTTCTACAATTCAGAGACAGTGAATGCCACCGTTCTGACGTTCATATAATCCTCTTATTCTTTCGCTATGCACAAAACAAAACAAAAATATCTACCTTATATTTTCTACTTTTGGCTTTGTAAGTATAACTGTGTAAGTGCCATCATTATTCTTTTGAGGGGCAATCGGTTCTGAAATGGGAAAGGCAATTATACTAATGTCAACAATGTATCATCATTATATAATATGATTATAATGTGTTTTCTTTTTAAGATAGCCTAGCTAATCTGCCTGCATGGAAATGCTTTTATCTAGTGGAAATGCTTTATTACTGTAGTGTCGCCCGTGCATTAGAATGACATTGTAGTGACAGCATGCATGAAGTAATTCGCTTGCAAGAATTTATACATCTTTTCTGCCCATATGTATCCTCCGCGTTTCCCTATATATCCCGTTGTGTGCCTTCTTCGAACTTTGAATCAGATAACCTCTTTCCACGTCAACATAAAAACCTTAACAAGTAATATCAAAGTGATTCGAGGAAATTACGTCTGTACTCAAAAAGCTCATTCACCCTCACTGCGTTGGCATAGAGATCATGTTATTACTTAATTATACGAATAAGTCCTTTAAACGGTCTTTAACTAATTGTAAGATTTGAGATAAAATGTTGAGCAAAAGCTCTTGGTCGAATAAAGATATAGCCATGAAATCGTTACGACCTTATTGACATCTTCCACTCGTTATGAACTGTATTTTTGACATTATTTATTATACCCGAATGAGAAAACCAGGTTTTTTTTTCCAATTCACTGCTTCCAGCTTCAGTTTCAAGGCGAATTTCAAACGTGTACTTCGTATCATAATTAACATCAACTGTGACTGATTTTTCGTTTGTCGAGATCTCCACTGGTTTCTTTTTGGATCCAACTGTTGCCGCTACCAGCGCTGCATCGTACTTCGTGACAGTCTGGTCAGTACGCAGTGATATTGACCAGGATATCTTGTACTTGCCTTTGTCAGTTGATTTAACATTTAAATCAAATGGAGCTGCAAATGACAGAGAAGATAAAGGATTATTAACTTCTATAAACTTCTCAAAAGACGTACCCAGCTGAGGACATTCCTCATCAGACCCCGTTTACACTAGAAGGAAAGTTTCCGGATTTGTAAAATTATCCGGATTCATTGTTACACACATGTATCGGATTCGTCAGGTGTTTACACTACACTTTAGTTGTCTCTGTATGCGGATTTGTCCGTTTACACTCACATTATACTTGTTCTTAGAGAATTGTTTGGTCGTGATATTGAATTTCTTCGGATTCGTCGTACAAAGCGTTTATACAAGAAAATTTTCCGGATTCAAATGTTTCTGGATACGAAGTTTCCACAAACTTTTACGGATTCAAAGTTTCCGGATACGGCTTAAAACCGAGTACATTTTCTATCGGATTCGTTGCTGCGTGTGTAAACAGCAACATGAATCCGGTACTAAAACATTCCGCTTTCGTGCATGATGAATCCGGAAACTTTCGCTCTAGTGTAAACGAGGTCTGAGGAGTTTGTCGAAACGTCGAATTATATCTGTGGTCGGTTGTACAAAAGCTTGATGGCGCTATACCCACTAGATAGTGTTTTTTTTTTAATCGCTCCAAAATTGCCTGTTGTTCGGTATAACTGTGATTATATTTTAAAAAATTACTCATGTCGATTGCGTTAAATATGGAGCGATGATATATGCATTAATATAGATTTTATATATATATATATATATTTAGCAAAATGGACTATACCTATATTATTATCTAACTATCCAACAGCTTACCTGGAGGTTTTGCAGAAGTCTTAACACTTTTGCTCCAAGCCGTCGAATAGTATTCATTGTTATATTCCTGAATGTCATATTCAAGAGAAATAAATATCAATACAATTGAGAAATCTGAAGATACAAACTCTGATAGCTTTTTTACCAAACGTACCTCGCTTTCAAAAAATCTTAGGAACGCGATATATTTTGTATTGTTTGTTAACGGTTGGTTCGAATATATTTCTGTTTTAGAATTATATTTTTCGCCATCGCCGATCACAAACATCTTGGGTAGAACATCAGATTTCAAATAAGCAGTGATATAAGGTTTGCCATCGCTTGTAGACTTGTTAGATCTGAGAGAGTTGGTTTTGATGTTTTCAACCGGTGTCGTTTCTCCTGAGTCAATTTTTACAATGATGATTACACTTCTACATAAAAGATAGAACGACTAGAATTGTTAAACTCAATTCAGTTGAGTTTCAAGATCAAACAATTAAGAACTGTTTAGATCATCCCGCTTTTAGCCGAGATTCAACTGGACGCGCAAAACGATTTTGGGGTGTTGAAATGAATATATAACATGATCCTGGCAGTTGTGTAGCCCATCCTGACAATAGCTTGTGCTTGTTTTTGTTTCATAACGACTTTTTTCAATACCTCAAATGAGGTACAAACAGCTTCTAACTGCGTGTAAACTTACTTGATATAATCTGCTTGTTTCGAAATGTTTATCCTTAAAGTTGAGGAGGTATCTTCGAGAAGTTTAACAGGCTCTATAAAATGATATATTAGGTCTATTTAATATATATAGATACGCAGCATTGCTAACGGGAGAGCGCGTATTAACTAGGTTTTCAAACTGTCGGACCTTGCATGCATACCCATGCAGCAAGTGCTTGAAGATTCTTATCTTTTACCTATAAGAGGTCAGTCGTATAAAACTCTTAACCACACATTTTAGGCAGTTTAATCGAAGTTACAGTAACTCTAGATTATCCTATCCTAAATAGTTGCCACTATTGTTTTTTAGTATAATTTCAGTATTGAAAAATGGCCTTTGAGCATTCTGATTGGCTCCCTCAGCAGTAACTCTGAGGCAATAGTTACTGCTCAAAGCAGTCTGAGCAGTAACTATTGCTTTTCCCCAAAAAAACATGGCTGAAAATACTCAAAATCAAAATTATATTCATAAAATAAACACGTGTATCAGTTGTATTTATAAATAAAACTTTTTCAATACTGAAATTATACTAAAACAATTAGTCGCCTCAGGCTCGGTGATTACAAGCCTATATTCACTTCGCCTTCGGCTCAGTGAATATAGGCTTGTAATCACCTCGCCTTCGGCGACTAATTGTTAATTAGAGCCAGGCCAGGCGCGCGATTGTGATTTCGGATCAGAGAACACTTTAACTATCAGTTGCGTGATAACACTATTAACTGCTTCGAATTCCAATTAAAAATCTGGCCTTTTACCTCCATCAGTTATTCCACTGACTGCTGTACTTTTCGGGCCAACACCACCAACTGTAGCAGCCGAGACTGTCACGAAGTACTTAGTAGACAGTTGAAGTCCATTTATAGTATATGTATATGTTTTCCAGGTCGTGATGGCGGATGTCGTGATGACGGAAATGCATATCGGACTTTTTATATTTTCATGAATATAATAGCAAACTTCAAATCCTGTCAGCTTCTCAGCATTCCATGAACTTTTACGAGGAGCCGCCCAGGTTATCTTTAACGAGGTTTGACTTCGGGCTGTGAGTTTAACATTATAAGGGCGTTCACTGGGAGCTGAAACAGAGATAACAATATAGGCCTGGTGTCGCACGGTCAAAGTTTGATTGGTTCCGCGTAACTAACGAGCCAATGAAATTTCATGTAAGATTCGGCTAAAAACTATTGCGTTTTTGAATTGGTGCATGTATTATATGCTTATATAATACATGCACCAATTCAAAAACGCAATAGTTTTTGGTACGTCCTATGTTTATAATTACCTGCTTCTTTTGTCCTAAATGTTTTGTATACAACTCTGCTCTTCTGACGATAATCGTCTACGGCTTCAATTCCAACTTCATATGAAGCATATGGCCGAAGATTACTGATATTATACTCATTTCCTCGTTGAACGGATTCGAGATGCCTTCTGTCCAAATATATTTTGAGATTTTTTATATAACTTGAGCTGGAGGAAGTTGGTAATTTCCAAGTCACTAGTGCTGAATTCTTGGAAGGATTAATTCGAACATCGTACACGGAACCTGGACGTTGAACTAAATTCGGATGAAAAAGAACATTCAGGATACAATTCTATATTTTCACTCAGCTAGTGTTTCAAAATTTCCACTGCACATCTATAATATAGTTTTAACACAAAAGTGAACAAATCACAGAAAACAAAATCACAGAAATATATATACGAAGTATAGAATAAAAATATATATATTTATACTCACGAACATATATACTCACCCACTCCACAGAGTTCTATTCTGAGACAAAAGTCTGTGTTTCCAGTTGATTGAATCTTAATATATCTCACATTATAAATATCAACGTCTGTAGTCGATGCTTGATAACCGTTCTGGTTTCCTTTGATCTTATATAAAAATTGAATGACAATGATAAAAAATAATTTTGACTCTGATATATATTATGTTATCATCGTTGTATTGTTTTAACTACCTGTATTTCATCCACAAAACTTTCATCATGACTGTATTTCAGTGAATATGATCCACTCCATTTTGTCTGATCTTTATCACCCATGACTACAACTCGTGTTATGTGATATTCTTTTTGAAGATCGATCGTGAGATATGAGCCAGGCGTCGAAGAACACCAGCCAGTTTTAGTAAACCTTGCTTTAAGAAAATCATTACCTCCATTACCATCAAAAATGGAATTTGGAAAATTTCCCTCGTCGTTTAGTAACTGATTGTCACAAATCTTACCTGCAGGTAAATAAATGATAAGAATCAATGTTTAATAATAAAACAGTAGATTTTTGGGCATAAGACTTTGTTTCAGTAACCTAAGGGTAGGCAAAGGGTGTAGTCTGAAAGAGGGAGAGATAATAGGGTGACTATAAACCCCGAGAAGTAAATCTGGAGAATGAAGAAATTTTATGTAAAAAAGTAACAACCAAGTCGTCAAATTATTGCTCCTCCGTCAAAATACAAATTCATATTATCACGCAAATTTGGGCTGTGTATTATGCAGATGTAAAATTAATTATATTGACCGTGGATGTCGAGATGACTCTGGGTACTGATTTAAAACACCGTCCAGGACGATTAAATTTTACGTATTCGTATATGCATATATATATATATATATATATATATATATATATATATATATATATATATATATATATATATATATATGACTGGAAAATCTAAACATATTTTTCGAAATTATACGTGCCGGATTATATGAGTAATTACATTAGCAAGTAACCATCGGTAGATTTTTGGGCAGGCATCTTGGGTGTAATAAAATCGGTCAGTCCCAGCAATTGGAAATACTCACATTCGACATATGGTAATTTTTCAGCTGATTTCGCTGTTTTACGTTGAAGATAAACACAACACGACGTTTCTCCGGACTGAGTGTTATAACAAACCAAGTCCCCAGCTACGATACTCCTACCATTACGAGCATTTCCAAAAGAAACTCTATTGTTGAGACGGTCTTGAAATCCTAAATGTTGACATATCCACCTCTCACTGTTTTCATCCAAATTTTCTTCAGATACTATCACCCATGTTTTTTCGTATATGTAGAGGTAGCCTATGTAGCCGCTTGATAATCTAATTTGAAGTCCTGAAACTAGACGAATAAATTACAGAATTTATTTATTATATCACATTCCGAAAACAAACCAATTTTTTCGGAGAATTTCAACGTTAAACTTAAGTGAATCGAACGTTAATCGTGGACGTTAGACAATGATGTGAAACCTCGAGTATTATTTGCTTCTTTCGAGTGACCTATCTGCATCATAACAGCAAGCGGAACGAATACGCGAGTATTGATTTATCAAAATTATTTATAGAATCCAAAAAACTTTTTCACGAGATAATTTGTAAGAGCCAGTAGCATTATCTGACATGGGGGGGGAGATGATTGATGGCCCATTTCCCTATCAAATTAAATGCTGGTCTACGAAAATTTGTCGGTTCTGAGCTGGAAAATGTTCAAAATAGGAACGTTTGGTTGCAAAATATTGAAAAATATGAAAAATATTAATGTTGGCAAACTAAAAAATATCTTAGTTGGATGAAATCATCTTTCATTAATATTAAATTCTGTTTTCTGTTTAAAGGCTGCCGCCACTTTTGTGTTGCTCTAACGTAGCATCTAGCCTAAATATTAAAGCTCGGCGCATGACAAATACGTATGCTGTTGAAAAAGGCCTGAGCATGTAACTAGAAGTAAAAAACCCAATGATAGTTTTGAAAGATGTAAATCGTGAGTGTTTGAAACACAGAAGTTTTGTCGTTGCCAAATTTAATCTTTGAAAAGAAAGATTGCAATGTGTAACACGGCCTTTAAAGCTGATTTCCGCATTTATTCGTAGGTATAATCTGGGTATAATAAGTAAAATATTACCGTAGACTAGTAATGTCTTTATTCACCCTCACAAATCAGATGATGGCGTAGTTGTGCACTTTACCTGTTGTTGTTACGGGGCTTGTATAGTTATCCACACAAGTGTACTCGGTATAAAGCTCTTCCCTTGTGTTAGGACACAGGTTTGGCAGTAAATTATTGTCAACGGTCAGTTCACAAGATTTCTTTCCACCACAAAGAGATTTCAACCTACAACTTGTCACTGCAGTGCATTGTGCATCACTCTGGGCTCTACTGTTAAATGCACCGCTATTGTTGAAGTTGCCATAATATGCTTTGTGGATCACCATACGTTGTTTTGGAGAGCAATTAACATCCTTCATTTTGTTACCGTACTTTGTCACTGAACCTGAAATCCAGTTTCACAGAAAATTACAAATAATTTTCCGTGCTGTTTTTTTAATTAGATAACTTGAATCGAATTGTCAATAAAATAGACATATTACCAGTAAAAGACCTTTTTGGCGA
Source organism: Dendronephthya gigantea (assembly GCF_004324835.1). Classification (NCBI taxonomy): domain Eukaryota; kingdom Metazoa; phylum Cnidaria; class Anthozoa; order Malacalcyonacea; family Nephtheidae; genus Dendronephthya; species Dendronephthya gigantea. The sequence continues at coordinate 1,712,144 of NW_021163044.1, forward strand.
CAGACAAGAATGATACCCATGTTTTAAAACTGGGGATCGAGCTTTAAGTTGCATACTTTTCTTCTTTACTTACCAAAAGTAAACGTCTGCCGCAATCCGTCGCAATATGTTCTTCTATACAGATAATCTCCAGAAAGCTCAGCACATATCCCGTGATTTCCGTCATTGTAAAAATACAAAGATCCAGCGCTTGTTTGTTTCAATTTTTGACTACTGAGTTTTTGGTTGTCTTTTGCAGTTGTTGATATTGCCACATATATCGCTAAACGATTCCTATATGATTTAGCTGTGGTAGAAAACAACGCCCCCCCCGACTCGATATGCCACAATATTTCTGTATTCTTGTAACGAAACTGTGCTTTATCATCCAAGCAATTGTCAGTCATTATAACCCAGGAAGGAAGTGCATGACGTGGTTCATTGTATATCAGACTCTCCTCTCTAGTTATACACTCTTTCGGCGAACTACTTTGCCGCATAAAAAAACTTTGACAATCTAAAAACAAAAAAGGTCAATCGCAGGAAAAATTCACTCTTTACTATTTCCACCCGCAAAATATAACCGCCTGCACATTTGCCCAGAAGAAATGCCTGCGTAGGAAAAAAAATTGCACGATAAGAAAATCATCGTCCCTTTTATATCTAATGTTGGAAATTAACATTAGATATTTTTTTATTATATACATTAGATATTTTTTATTATATACCACTTGTCAAAGAAAAACAAAACTACAAGGCAAACAACGAAGTATCTATTCATAAAGACATAATTTCAAATGGATTAACAGTCTAAAGGTCACACGTCCAGGTGCTCCGCACTTGATTAAAGTTGTTATTTCCCTTGGGATAACACGTTATCTCACTCCGCAGGGGGTCGCGCGGGCGACATCAAAATTTCGTCACTCTCGCGCGATTCGCTCTCGACCAATGAAACGCTGCGAACACCAAACTTTGACAAATGGTATATAATAATCCTGCTCAATTCCTTTACGCGTAGTGCATTTAGATTGACGGTCAGTAGTATGATCGCCTGAGGTCCTGTACCACAATAACTAATCTGATTTAGTATTTCAGTGTAACTATCCAATCAAATTACAGGGAAAAATGGCATAAAATTTTGTTATTTTGAATTTTAAAATGCCCGCAAAATTTCTTGATTGAATTTGTTTAATTTTTTGTATGATTTCAAAATGAATATTATAATAAAGTGGAAATTGCACCTCGTGTCGTGCAATTTTGGTGTGAAATCAAGCTTTGATTTTGTAATCACGCGTTTGATTTCACACCAAATTGCACTCCACTCTGTGCAATTACCATTATTTATTAACCTCAAACTATATAGCTATGTGATATATGCATTTAATATCGATAATATTTCGTTTAAATTGACATCTTACTACTACTAGGTTTGTTTGACAATCTACTGATATCTATACCAGTATTCGTAGCTTTTATCTTAAGCTTTTTGAATGATCAAAATGAAATAAATCATCGCTAAGTCTATAAAAACTTTAATAAAAGTTGGTTGGGCTAAAGCCAAGGAAAAGTCATTTTAGTGACCTGTCATCGATTTACTTTGATCCTTCACTTACAAAGCAATATTTTCGAAAAATGCCAACAAACACTTAACAAGACAATGTTGGATACATACAATCCTTTTCAATTTTAAACCTGCTGAAAGTCAATATTTAGTTGAGATCATTCTGGAAGGTTGATATTGACTTTTAGCCAAACACTTGCTTTTACCGCTGTTACTTTATAGCCATTGTAAGATGTTAAAATCAGGTAACAACAAACGGATTTATCGTGAACACAGATTTATTGCCGCCGTATACCATCAGACTTTATTGTGGAAACAGATCATTAGCCTGGACAAATGCATGTTCATGTAGTAATCTGTGTGTGTAAGAAACTGAACGCTGCCAAGCAAACGAATCAAGATGAACTATTAGAGAGCTTTAGATTTGACCACGGCTCCCGCAGCGGTCCCGCTACCGCCAAAAGATTCGTCATATGGCGTGATATTCGTGATATTATTACGTATACGCACGCTTTCCACTCGTATCCGTCGCTCATCTATGATCTATCTGACTACGGCATTTTCAAAAAACATCGCTATAGTAATTGCTACCCGAAAGCACTGAGGTAGTTTTTCTGGAGAAAAACATTTAGCTAGAGAACTATTTTTCATGAGCGTGACTTTAGTTATAGCTATGTGTATTATTCAAAATGGTAAAATGACTACGGCTAAGACCCCGTTTACACTAGAACGAAAGTTTCCGGATTTGTAAAATTATCCGGATTCATTGTTACACACATGTATCGGATTCGTCAGGTGTTTACACTACACTTTAGTTGTCTCTGTATGCGGATTTGTCCGTTTTCACTCACATTACTTGTTCTTAGAGAAATGTTTGGTCGTCATATTGAATTTCTTCGGATTCATCGTGCAAAGCGTTTACACAAGAAAATTTTCCGGATTCAAATGTTTCTGGATACGAAGTTTCCACAAACTTTCACGGATTCAAAGTTTCCGGATACGGCTTAAAACCGAGTACATTTTCTATCGGATTCGTTGCTGCGTGTGTAAACAGCAACATGAATCCGGTACTAAAACATTCCGCTTTCGTGATGAATCCGGAAACTTTCGCTCTAGTGTAAACGGGGTCTGAGAGACTATACGAGTATACGAGATTCGTCACCCTTGCGACAAATTCGGCGCTGTTTGCTTCTTATACGCATCAGACAAACTCCTAGTCTCAGTCTTTTAACAATATATATAGTGCTGCATGCATCCCATGCACGTGGAGAAGATTAACAAGTTGTTGAAACTTGATAACCATGCTCGAGATGTTTAGCACAACATTCAGTCTAGTTTTTATCAAATAACAAAAACAGGAACATCAACAGCTAGTATACGTTTCTATCTGTTCATTCACTAAAATCACCATGGTTTCAGCGAATTCTCCAGCTAGATGCCTCAGTCTGTGGTCTAGTCTGGGCCGATGATAAATTAAAATATTAAATATCAAGTCAATTCAGAGAAATGAACTACGCACTTCTATGGAAATCATATCAATACGCTATACTGATTAGTTTAAATATAATGGCGATGTTTAAAATATTGACGTTAAGTATAATCACTGTCTTAATAAAGAACCCTCATGCACAAAGCACTCCAATGGCCAAAGGTTGAAGCCAATATGCAGTCTAGCTAATAGCAACTTTGTCGGTAAAACTGAAACAATTCCCGCTGACGCTGTGTGTAACTTTTAATTGCAAAGCATCCTAACAATGACAGCATGCAACAATGTCTACGAGCTTGGAACAGTATATACTTCATTATACAAAGTATCTGGATTCGCGCCAACATAGTCACTTTTAAAGTACCATATTCAATGTATAAATTTATATAACTATATAGTGTATCCCCACAGATTAAGGAGATTATAGGCTATGAATGCGTAGGAAATTCACGTACTTTCAAAATGACGTTTGTAAGATTTTATTAACGGTCAGCAACTTCGCACATATTCTTATCGTACATGTAATTCTGCCTTACTGAGCCTCTCGCATGCATGCTGATGATAATAAATATATTATCACTTTGCCGCAAGTTCCGTTAATCCATTGTTGTATGTATATTCAACTAACCATTTCAAACCCGAAGTTTCGAATTGAAACGGCAGGAATGCATAGACAAATATTAGTTATCAACAAACAAATAAATAAGCAATTAACTTTGCTAAGAACTAGAGCAAATGTAGTCATTTTGTAGGATTTGTTTTAAAGCCTCCTCAAAGCGATAGCTACATCCAATTGCTTATTTCACAGATTACTATATCTACAGAACACCACGAAACTTTACCTTCAACTGCCATCAGAGACAAGCCAAAGACGATTAACCATCGTTGAATTATCCGGCAAGACATCTTGCCGTTGGTTGAAGTGGATTTGCCAAATTGATATCGTTATAAAGCAAAGACGAAAGCTTATATCCACGAGGGCTTGTCAGACGTCCGCATTTCAGTGACCAAACTCATAAAAACAGGAAATGAAATTGGAATATGCAAATGAAACTCTCAAAGGTCATGCGAACTACAAACTCAATCAACTTCCTGAAGGAGGGGTTTCGTTGTAACGTCGATCGTAGTCAGTTCCTGGTATATGATATCTCCAGATATGGTTCGACTCGACCAACACCAGTTTTAACCAAGCATGCATATGGCTTGAAAATGCGGGTGCTGCTCCTGGTATGCCTTGAATGCCTGACTCGTGTCACAGGTAATGCAGTAAACTGTATATCAATCCTACGGCAGATAGAGTGCATAAAAAACACGTTAAAGTTCCCTCAACATGCTGGGTGTCTCTAAAAAACAGAAAGCAGTGAAATGGCTGATGAGAATTGAACGCCGTTATAGAATTTGAATGCGAAAGCACTCTGTTGGGCCCAACGAGTGAGTGTAGTGAAAATACTATGTATATGAATTATTAACATACACATTTTTATGCAGGATGAACCATGAGATATGTTTGTACCCAAAGATGATATTTACTTATTTAACATTTTATAAGTTCGCTACATCAAATTCTCATCAGCAAAAATACAATTTATATTAATATGAAGTAAGTAGCGAATTATCATTTTCAGTCGCACAAACATATCTCTGATTGTTCATCGCGCATAAAAATGCTTACGTTAAACATTTCTACATACGTGAGCCTCTTATTTTCCGGCTAATGACAATGATTTTTGAATCTTAAGTTTCAAAAATGTGAACACGATATGAGTCAATATTATAACATCATGAAAGCCCTCTAGGAAAACCTCTACTTCTTTCATATTAATAAATCACGCGTAAGATTAAATATCTCGTGACTCGTGGGAGTGAAACTGTCTCTGAAAGCATGACTATAATATAGTATTGGTTTGAAGGATATTTTGATCTTGACCCAGGCACGTCAGCCTGTATGAGTGGCATATTTTCCACTTCGAAAATCACATTTCTAAAAATGGTCGTGACTCATGAAATATACCTATTTGTATCAGAGAAAAATTTCAAATCTTATTGATATTATCTGTCATATTTCGTATTATCATTGCAGCACTTGAGGAATATATCGTGCATATCTATAGTCTAACAGTTTTGTTGTTGTTACCGGCAGTATATTTGCCAAAATGTGATACAAGTCATTCGCCATATCTTTTTCAGTATCAGAATTGAGCCTCTTCGCCAGGGGGCGGAAATCCTTGGGCCTTGGGGGACGGAAGGGACATGCCCCCTCACCCTCACTTTTTTTTCCACAATAAAACGTTCTGTTAAGAAAACTATTCCTACAACTTGATCCATCCAGTTCACGCTTTTCAAGACAGATTTGCACCCTTTCTCTTTACATTGCACGTTTTAAACAATTATACAACTTCAAATGTTTTTGTAAGCTTTCCTCAACCGACTGCATTATATGATTAGTACTGAATTAACTATACATTGTATCTATTGAAATTCGTCTGAAACTACCCTTCGTTCATGACCGTCCAAAAATCGATCACCATTTCAAATCTTCATTAGAAGGAAGGATTTTGACATTCCATTGATTGACCACCCTCCTTACTGATATGATACCGAACATCATCGCTGGTTGAGGGTTGCAATGCCTGGTAAACGTTGGCTGGTTCTTTGTTGTCTTTCAACGACATGTAATCCGATGATTCTTGTCCTTTGTCTGCTCCACGTACACCCTCATTTCGCTCAATTTCATCTATAACATCATCTGTAGTCTCGTATACTCCCTCATCATTTATGGGCGTATCTGGTTCTTGACCATACTTTGCCCCTTTGCGGGTTTCCGGACCTGAGTTTTAGAATCGAGCATACAAAATGAAGCCCATCAAATGTTGGTTTTTGATACACTCGGAGTTGGTCTAAAAAACTCAATACCTACCGAAATCCGACATCATGGTCGTTTCATGGCCTTGGTTCGCTTTTCTTTTGTTGTTTTGAATCAGACGACGTTGATAAACAATAACACCCAGTGAAACAAGAAAACATAAAGCCAAAATAACCAGCGGTATGAGAAGCTCAACACGTGTTTCATTCTCAGTGGAATTTTGAGATTTTTTCCTCTTCAAGCCATCTACAAAACAAGATCAATTTGCCATGGATCTGCATGTGTTGAATATCATTGGTAAAGTCGTGCATTGAACACATTCGAAATGGCTGAGGGTAAATCAGTTAAGATTTTGATTTTTGGCACTTCGCCGGTGTGGGTGATTTCTGAAGGGCTTAAAGTTCTTAAATTCGAGTGCAAATCATACACTTACATCTAAAATTCAAGACAGAAGTTGAGAAAAATGTATCCACTATCGAATTCCTGCCGAAGAACTGATAGCTTGAAATTGAACCGCATCATAATCATTCGATCATGCATATACTCGAAAGTGCTAAATTTATAAACAATATAGATATTCACCTGCGGTTTTCCCCATAGTTTTAAAACTGCTGCTCCAGTCTGTTGAGTAATACAAATCCTATCCAAAAAATTGTAACACATGATTTATCATAATTTTGAAAACAAGTCATGCAAATAATCTCAATGACAATAATTTTGATCTATATATGATCAAATAGAAAATCTCCAATCTTTAACTCATTTACCTTATTTTCAAAATATCTCAGAAACACGATATAACTTGAATTGGTTCTCAAAGGTTGGTTGACGTATTTCTCTGTTTTGGAATTATATTCTTTGCCATCGCCAATCACGAACAGCAAAGGAAGATCCTCAGTCTTTAAATAAGCAGCGACATAAAGATCTTGAGTGTTTTCCCGATGAGGCCCGAGTTTTCTCATTTCGATATTTTTGCTTGATGTTAAACTACTGGTGCCTTTTTTAACGATAACCATTACTTCTCTAAATATTAAAGAAAATATATATTATTAATATTTATAATATATATTAAAATATCCTATATTCTTCTTTATCACCATGCAAGCAAAAGAAAGCGATACAATTATCGATACAATTATCATAACGCATAAAAATAAAGGCAGCATGTTTTCAATGAAGTTTAAAAGTACGTCAGAAACTGATAAAAACGCTTTACTTAAAATGAAGATAGACAATCTTTATACATACCGTATATTCGACGCTGGTTTGGATATGGTTAACTTAAGATCTAAGTGGGACATCACAACAAAACTCACAGGCTCTGTATAAATACAATAGAAAGGAGCATTTTACATCGCCGACAAGACTAGTGAAAACAATATTATAATGTTTGTTCTTCAACAGTGCTTTTCTTATATTTCTCGAAAGTTCTCGAGAGTTTTTGTCTTCACCTGCATTGGTCATTTCGTTGATTTCCAGGCTCTTGTTTCCATAACCAACTCTGGTACCAGCTGAGACTGTAACAAAGTATTTGGTTAATGGTTGAAGATTAGGGATTGTGTACAACAGGTCCGACAAACTTTTCATGTTCAAGCATTTCGGCCGTTTATCTTTTTCTTTCGTAGAATAGCAAATCTGGTAACCCGTCAGTTCGCCATTCCAAAAGATTTTTTTAGGAGCTTTCCAAGAAATTTGAAGTGAATTCTCACTACGGGATTGATTTGTAACATTTCGTGGAGGTCCGCTTGGAACTATGATTGTAAAGAATAGAAATAGAGTTTGCATGAGTCCTGATTTAGATTAAGAAATTAAATCTTTTATTTGGTATAAAATGCCACATACATACCAGCTTCTGTGGTCTTGAAGTGTTGGTAAACTATTGGCTGATTGTTCATTGAAACACCATGCTGTGCCTTTATCCCAACAACATAATTGGTGTAGGGCTTGAGGTCTCGAAGAATGTATTGATTTGCATAATATGCGCGCGATATTCTACTGATTTCTGTACCGTTTAGGTAAATGACAAAATGTGTGATGAAAGTGGATGTCACAGTTGATGGTATTCTCCATGAGAGATGAACAGAGGAATTTGATGGTTTAGCAACAATATTTTGCACAGAAGCCAGAGATTGCACTGAAAAACATAAAGTTTATAAAATTTTAAATCATAAATAAAATTTAAAATTTAAAATCATAAATTTTATACTTTTATAATAAAACAACTCATTTCCAAAGCAAATTAGAGCAACGAGTATAGCCGCCACAATAAAGTTTTATCTTCTCCACCAAGTTCTATTCTGAGAAAAAATTATGTGTTTCCAGTGAACTCTATCTTTAAAAATCTCAATTATAAAGTATATTATAAAGACTTGGTTAGGTAAGGTATAGCATATAAAGTTATTCCATACAGGGCAACATTGCTACAGAAGAGTGTGTATTAACTATATTTTCAAACTGTCGAGTTTGCTCAGCTGCTGGACGAAGATTCCTATATTTTACCTATTAGTTATTTATATTTCTCATGGACAGATAAAAAAGTTTACACACCTGCAATTCAGTTATTCATGCAGACATCTCTATATATCTTAATTGTTTACAAATACAGTGGTTTCCAAAATTCGGACACCCCTATATATCTTTAGGGGTAGTTTCCGAAGTTCGGATACTATATTTTGCTTACAGATTATAGGGGGTTCCGAAATTCGGACACCCAATGTCGTACCTCGCAAAACGCTGACTCGATCGGGTTTTTTCTGAAAAGGATGTCTAATCATGTCCGCCGAAAAAAACAATTTTTAAGAAAAAATTCTAAATCCTCAGTTTTGGCAAATCTTTTATATTAAGCAGATTTAATCCCATATTTATAGTAATATGGACTACAGTACCTATTATTATTATCTAACCATTGAAAAGCTTACCTGTGGGTTTTGAAGTCTTAACACTTTTGCTCCAAGCCGTCGAATAGTATTCATTGTACATGTTATAGTCCTGAATGTCATATTCAAGAGAAATAAACTATCAATCCAATATACAGAGAAAATTCAATACCGAGAAAAATATAAAGAAACAACTGTGATTGCTTTTCCACCAAACGTACCTCGTTTTCAAAAAATCTTAGAAACGCGACATATCTTGTATTGTTTCTTAACGGTTGGTTCAAATATTTTTCTGTTTTAGAATTATATTCTTTGCCATCGCCGATTACAAACATCATGGGTAGAACATCAGCTTTCAAATAGGCAGTGATATAAGGTTTGTCATAGCGTGTAGACCCGTAAGATCTGAGAGAGTTGGTTTTGATGTTTTCAACCGGTGTCGTTTCTCCTGAGTCAATTTTTACAATGATGATTACGCTTCTACATGAAAGAGAGGACGACTAGAATTGTTAAACTCGATTTTAGTTTCAAAATCAAACTTTTAAGGACTGTTTAGATTATCCCGCTTTTAGCCGAGATTCAGCCGGACGCGCAGAATTATTTATTGGTATTGAAATGAATATAATTTTATAACATGATCCTGGCATGCAGTTGTGTAGCTCATCGCGACAATAACATGTGCTTGCTTTGTTTCATAACGACTTATTTCAATACCTTAAAATCATCTCACGCTTCGTGACCCGGTGTTACAGCGGATAGTGTCCCCCCGCGGATAGTGTCCCCCGGCTAGCGGATAGTGTCCCCTATAGCTTTAATTACTTTACCGCGGATAGTGTCCCCCACGTGAAAGTCCAAAAGCAGCTCAGATATCCTAAGTGCGTGTAAACTGACTTACTTCATATAATCTTCTTGTTTCTCAATGTTTATCCTTAGAGTTGAGGAGGTATCTTCGAGAAGTTTAACAGGCCCTATAAAATGTTAAATGATATATTAGGTCTATTTAATATATAGATACGCAACATTGCTACGGGAGAGCGTGTGTAACTAGGTTTTCAAACTGACGGACCTTGCATGCATACCCATGCAGCAAGTGCTTGAAGATTCCTATCTTTTACCTATCAGAGGTCAGTCGTATAAAACTCTAAACTACATATTTTGGGCAGTTTAATCAAAGTTACAGTGACTCTAGACTATCCTGAATGGCCATGAAGTTCCGTCACTGTCTCACTGAGTATAATAGTTGAAACTTGCTACTATTGTTTTTTACAACCATGCAGCCCAAGAGCGCGATTGTGATTACGGATCAGATTACTTTAACTATCAGTTGCCTGAGAACACTCTTAACTGCTTCGAATTCCAGTGAAAAATTTGGTCTTTTACCTCCATCTGTTATTCCACTGACTGTTGTACTTTTTGGGCCAACACCGCCAACTGTAGCAGCCGAGACTGTCACGAAGTACTTAGTAGAAGATTGAAGTCTATTTATAGTATACGTATATGACCATGCCGTGGTGGCGGATGACGTGACGGAAATGCATGTCAGACTATTTTTATTTTCATGAATATAATGGCAAACTTTAAATCCAGTCAGCTTCTCAGCATTCCATGTTCTTTTATGAGGAGCCGTCCAGGTTATATTCAATGAGGTTTGACTGCGGGCTGCGAGTTTAACATTATAAGGGCGTCCACTGGGAGCTGAAACAGAGATATCAATATAGGCCTGGTGTCACGCAAAGTTTGATTGGTAAATTTCTAAGACATCATTAAGAGAAAGGTCTATTATTACATGCCGTAAACTCAGCAAGGAATTATTTACGTATATGTTCAGTATTTTTAAACTTAGGATTAAAGTTAGGTTTAGGGTAAAACCTACCCTACCCCCCCCCTTCCCTCGCCACGCCACGCACGCGACACCCCTGCACGCAGACTCTATAATCAAAGTTCCGCAATTTATAAAATTTGCTACTGGCTTTGAGCGTGCAAAACATATACAAAATATATATCACCCCCAAACTCGTGTTCGGTTTCTTTAAATCTAAACAATAACGAAATAAATAAAAAAAATCTTTTTTCGAATTGTTGTATTCTGCTATTTTTATAATTACCTGCTTCTTTTGTCCTAAATCTTTTGTATACTGCTCTGCTTCTCTGACGATAATCGTCTACGGCTTCAATTCCAACTTGATAGACAGTATATGGCTGAAGATTACTGATATTATACTCATTTCCTCGTGGAACGGATAAGAGATACCTTCGAATTCCGTGCAAATATATTTTGAGATTTTTTATATAACTTGAGCTGGAGGAAGTTGGTAATTTCCAAGTCACTAGTGCTGAATTCTTGGAAGGATTAATTCGAACATCGAACACGGAACCTGGACGTTGAACTAAATTCGGATGAAAAAGAACACTTCGGGTGTAATTCTATAATTTCCACTGCACATCTGATATATTTTTAAATCCTTTATTAAACTCTTTGTGATAGAATACGAGAGTAGCTTCATCAAAACAAAGCACAGAAATATATATACTTACCCACTCCGCACATTTCTATTCTAAGACAGAAATCTGTGTCATCAGTTGATATTTTTACGAATCTCACATTATAAATATCAACGTCGGTAGTCGATGCTTGGTAACCATTCGTGTTTCCTAAAATCTTACATAAAAATTGAATATAAAATGATAAAATGCTGATAAAACAAGAAACAATGTTTACAGTTTGGGCGGCGCCATGTGAAGTGAAAACCTGCAATAAACGAGTTGCGGAAAAAAGAATTTTGACTCTGATATTATATTATCATCGTTGTATTGCTTTAACTACCTGTACTGCACGACTGCTATCACCCAAACTCTCATCATGACTGTATTTCAATGAATATGATCCACTCCACTTTGTCTGATCTTTATCACCCATGACCATAACTCGTGTTATGTGATATTCTTTCGGAAGGTCGATGGTTAGATATGAGCCAGGCGTCGAAGAACACCAACCACCTTTAGTAAACCTTGCTTTGTGAAAACTATTACCTCCATTGCCACCAAATATGTTATCAGGAAAACTACTGTTGTCGTTTAGCAACTGATTGTCACAAATCTTACCTGCAGATAAATAAATGATAAGAATCAATAATATGCTTCAATAACCGAAGGGTAGCAAAGAGCGTAGTCAGGGAGAAAATAGGGTGCATGGATATAACCCTCGAGAAGTAAGTGTGGAGCCAGTGGAGAGCTTTAGACCTCAAAAAGAGATGAAGATGTCGTCAAATTATTGCTCCTCCGCTCAAAATGCAAACTTATATTATCACGCAAATTTGAGAAGTGTATTCTGCTGATGCAAAGTTAATTATATTAATCACGGATATCGAGATGACCCTGGGTACGTTCGCATATGACTGGAAAATCTGAATAATATTTTTCGAAATTGTGTGCCGGATTATGGCAATAATTACAATAGCAAAAAACCACGAGTAGTTTTTTAGGCAGGTATCTTGGGTGTAATAAAACATGTCAATCCCAACAATTGGGTATACTCACATTCAACATATGGTATTTTATCAGCTGAGGTGGCTGTTTTTGGTTGAAGATAAACACAACATGATGTTCCTCCGGACGTAATGTTATAACAAACCAAGTCACCAGCTACGATACTCTCTTTATCAGAAGCATTCCTAAAACTAATTCCATTTGTGAGACGGTCTTGAAATCCTAAATGTTGACATATCCACCTCTCACTGTTTTCATCCAAATTTTCTTCAGATACTTCCACCCATGTTTTTTCGTATATGTAGAGGTAGCCTCTGTAGCCGCTTGATAATCTAATTTGAAGTCCTGAAACTAGAGGAAAAATTACAGAATTTCGGAATGTGTTTTGGCGCGAAATATACTAGTATTTGAAAAAGTGTATGCGACCGTATTTATCTACGTCACAGTTTTGTCTCCCAAGAGTTGTGGTGCACAGCTTCGGCCAATTTTCCGTTGCGCGATTCGATTTCGCTCGCATGATACGGCAATTCCTCCAAGAGAAACAAATAAACCGTTCTTTTGATGCTGTTTGATTAAGTTTAGATTTCATTGGGGTAAGAATATATTTGATACATGTAGATTTTTGTCCTATTTTAATAATATCGCTACTATTTCGCCGTTTAACAAGATGTGGTCGTTTACGGGCGCGTTGACACGTCGCAGTTAATTTGCACAGGATTGAAGATTTAATATAAGCACGAATTCCAAAGTGTATGACAAAGTGAACGTATCATGCGGTTTTTCTACATTTTTGAACAATTAAACTTCTATACTTTTTAAAGTACGATGTGCTTCTGATTGTCGCGATCGAACAACATTTAGGTTCGCAAGGCAAAGCTAAATGAATATGAACTGTATTGTTTTTGTTCAGAAGCTTTATATTGAAGACTGGCAAGTGCGCGCCACGCCGGAGTTAACGCCGGAACAGGCGTCTTGTTAATATTTAATTCTGCAACTAGAAGTAAAAAACTCTAGGAATAGTTGATTTATTCACAGGTATAATAAGTAAATCAGATGATAGTGAAGTTGTGTACTTTACCTGTTGTTATGGGGTTTGTATAGTTATCCACACAAGTGTATTCGGTATAAAGTTCTTTCCTTGTGTTAGAACAGAGGTTTGGTAATAGTAAATTATTGTCAACATTCAGTTCACAAGATTTCTTTCCACCACAAAGAGATTTCAACCTACAACTTGTTACTGCAGTGCATTGTGCATCACTGTAGGCACTGCTGTTAAATCTACCGCTATTGTTGAAATTGCCATAATAAGCTTTGTGGATCACCATACGTTGTATTGGAGAACAATTAACATCTTTCATTTTGTCGCCGAACTGCGTCACTGAACCTGAAATCGAGTTTCACAGAAAAATACAAATAATTTTTCGTGCTGCATGTTTCTTGATCACATAAACTGCATGAATCGAATTACCAATGACTAAACATAACAGTAATTTCCTTCATCTTGCAAAGGCAATGTTAATTACATGACATATCAATACCCTCATATAAACTCGGAAGCTACAGGTTTATAATTAGTTACTTACCAAATGTAAATTTCTGGCTTGATCTGTCGCAATATGTTCTTCTATACACATAATCTCTATAAGGCTCACCACATCTCCGGTCATTGTAGAAATATAAAGATCCAGCGTCTGTTTGTTTAAAATTTTGTCTACTTTTGATCTGAGTGTTCTTTGCTACTGGTGATATTGCTACATATATCGAAAAAAGATTCCTATACGTGCTAGACGTAGCAGAATTCAACGCTCCCCCAGATTCGATATGCCACAATATTTCTGTATCGTTGTAACGAAACTGTGCTTTATCATCCAAGCAGTTGTCTTTCAATATAACCCAGTAAGGAAGTGCATGACTAGGGTCATTGTATATCAGACCATTCCTTCTTGTTATACACTTTCTAGGCGCACTACTTTGCCGCATAAAAAAACCTCGACAATCTAAAAGTGAGAAATATGGTAAGAAAGACGCACATCACATGCCGATTATATTGAAATGATAAACTTTGAGATAATCATTTATATATTTACTAGATTATTAATGACTTACAGATAAGTCTGCATTTGTCTGCATTAAATCCGCTCTCTACCACGCAAACTTTATTATGCACAAAATTAGATTAATATTAATCCAAGAATGCAACCTATACTAGTAAGAAAGTTTAAAAACTACAGTCCTTGAACTTGCAGAATTATTTGGTTGCGTTATTTTAAGTGAAATCAGTTGATCAAGACAATGGAAGCAACTGCAATTGAAAAATGTAATACGAAATCGAGATTCTAACGCTTCGATCATCCTGTCGGGCATGTCTATATATCCGAGCCAGCAGCAAAAACAAAAACCAGTCGTGCCCAAAACGACTGCATGATTTTGCCAACAGAATACCAGGAAGTCCAGTGAAATCCCGTTCAATTCTTCTAGATTGTCATGATGATGACATATTGGTTGTTCTCAGTGCAATTGACCGTTTCAGCTTGTATATATAGCAAATTAACCTATTTCAAATCACATGGTCAGAAATGGTTTTATTGGCTATTACATGCAAGCTGGAATGGTCTATTGTTCTACCGTTTTGACACTTGCTTTTTCATCTTACACGTTTTTTTTCATCCTATGTATAATGCCTGCAAAGGATTGTGGGTAAATCAGCATGCTGCTTTGCTCTGCTCCAGAATTTACCATGCAGGAATACCTCAAATGTTATGATCAGTTTTTGATATTTGGAGAAGGATAAAAGTTATCCGTCAGTGAAAATCGAAACCACATGTATGGCTGTTTGCCATTATCGCTGCACGGCCCTCGCGTACATTGCAAAACGTCTTCAAAAGATTTGTTACCTTGATTGAGATGTTGAGCAACCTAAATAACTACCAAACCTAGTTTTCAGTCATTGAGGATTTTGAAAAACTCGGTCTTGTGTGATGTCTGAAGAGTGGGAGATGTTTAAAGCAACAAAATGCGAAACGTCCCTTCGAAAGAAAAGTTTATACATCGCTATTGGAAAGCCAACTAGATATTACTACAGTACATTACGATTTTGTAATTAGAATGCTCGTGTAGAAGAAGCAGGGTATCATATTATCGACCTTGGCTATCAGTTTAAAGGTTGCATAACTAACAGTTTGAATTTAACGTCCTTGATGAAAAGAAAGTTGGTCGGGATGGAATTTTATGCATCTAATGAAATTTTTCGCTTAATTTTTTGGAATTGCATGTGGGAAGTCTCCGAAGCGAATCCACATAAAGGATAAAAATTGAAAAGCGAAAAACTTGCCTCATGCTGGAAAACCGCCTTGAATTAAGCCGCTTCAATAAAAGTGGATTCATTTTGCAGGATTTTCAACGAGATAGTAAAATATGTTACCTTCAAACGCCAATAGCGACATACCACAGAAGATTAACCATGTATAAAATAGCAAAGACATCTAGTCGCTGAGTCTTTATTTAGCACATCAATATCGTTATGCGAGGAGTGAAGATGAAAGTTTGCGAGTGACTCTCAAGTGTCGTGTTGGACCGAATAAACTCGGCGAAAACAGGAAATGAGGTGACATGTTAATGAAATATCAACAGCTTCCATTTCATAAAATTCGGATTTCGGTGAAAATTTCTAAACCAGCATGAATAATGTCTTGTTACATCTTCCAAATATAAATTCTGCTAGGATCTGGTATGGACCCAAAAATCATTACGTTTAGCTACAATTCTGATTGTAAACTGAAAAAGATGGTCCATCACAGGTTATGAACGCATGCATTGACAGCTATTGCATGTTAACCCAAACAAGACTGTTCAATTCGCTCATGCAATTTATTCATTCGTGCATTTGGCTTATGAAAAGGTTTCATTTCCTGGCTGAAATCAATGCTTCTAAAAAATGTTTTGTTTCGTCACATTTCGGCTGGTTTTCTAGATTTAGTTCATGTATTATACAGACGGATATAAGTAAAAAAATGGCTTTGTCCACCTTATCCTTATAACATTATCATTCTATGATAAATTAAACATATTCACTAAAGTCTGTTTTAAACTCTCCTCCCTCTTAATTAAGATGACTTTGAATATCTTTCATGCCGTAGTGTTGCAATGCCTGGTAAACGTTTGCTGGTTTTTTGTTTTCTTTCAACGACATGTAATCCGATGATTCTTGTCCTTTGTTTGCTCCACGTACACCCTCATTTCGCTCAATTTCGTCAATAACATCATCTGTAGTAAAATATAATACTTTATGTATCTACGTCAGGCTTCTCATCTCAAACGCCCTCTGAGGTCGTTTTTATTAAAAGAATGTAAGGAAAATATAAAGCTTGTAGATAACTCGATACTTCAAATATTTTTTTTTAATCTTCTAAGTGTAACTGCTTACGATTAAGATCGCTCCTCGTACTTGGCGTAGAGTTGTGACGGTTGATAGGGGCTGGGTGTTTCTCGGTTGTCGTTTAAAGCGGCATAGCCCAAAACGTCATCATAATCCTCCTCCGTTTGATCTGGGTTACTTGTATCTGATGGTAATAGCGATTGGTAATATGTGTTCTCTGGCTCTCTGGATTCTTTCAAAGTCATGTAATCCGATGATGTTGGTGCTGCAGAAATTCTTTGTGTTAATTCAATCTCATTACCATTGAAAACACGGTCCACAGGCTCATAATAACCAGGCCCTGTCGGACTCAAATTATCTGGAGCAGCTTGTGTGATGTTCATCGATACCGGATTTTCAAACAAACCTGTTAAATTACGGAACTTGGTTAGTATTTTAAAATGAAACTATATAGTTTACTTCTGTAGCTTGTACATTGTGCGAAGTCTTACCAGTTTGTCTTGTTTCGTCAAGGTTTGTTTGGCTGTTTAAAAATGCAAATTATTCTTTTAAGAAAACTCTACCTTTACGACCTTACGGGCTGTTAATAGCAATGACATCAAGTCATTTGTGGAGGAAAATAAATGAAACACAAATTATTTTTGCCTGCCGTGCACGTCTCATCTAACGGCAGATGAAACACGAGAATGCACTACACTGCACTTCCTGTGCAACTTATGGAACTTGGTATTTTACGTCAAAGAATTACCTTCTTCTGAAAAACAAAACAGCAATAATCACGGCAGCAACGATAGCAATCGCGGCAACTGTTCCACCCACGACTATCCCTATACTACCCCCCCTACCACCACCACTGTCATCAGTTTCCTCACCCTCGCCGCCATCACCAGTGCCTATAAAAAGTTCTTGAATGTGAAAAATGCTCTCGAGAAACTGCTTTCTCCACAATGAGTAAATCCAGACAGAGTTTTAAAAGTCAAAGCCTGAATCTGGGGCCGGTTTTTCGAAAGGCGTTTAGCTTAAACGAGGGATAAGCCAAAGTTTAAAAATACTCCCATACATCTTGTGAATGACTGAACCTGCATCTTATGCATTAAATATGTACTTCCATTGACAATTAAACTATTTACATCGACATATTTCAGCTCAGTTGTTCAATAAATAGATAATTTCGTTTTCCATTTTGAACTAATCCACCGTTTAAGCTCGACGCCTTTCGAACAACCAACCCCTGGGCGATATATGGCGTACAGATTGGTTCCCTAAAACTAACGAAACTCGTGTAAGATTAGGCTTTCCGCGTTTGACGTCTTATGAGAAAGGTCTATATATTACTGCATGCCGTAAAATTAACAAGCAAAGATTTACGCACAGTTTCAGTGTTGTTGAACTTGGGATTAAATTAGGTTTAGGATAATATTTGCAGTGTTTGGAATTGAATTTTTTGAATTCACTTGAGTTAGACGCTGTATATTTTTGACCAATAAAAAAGCATCGTTTATGTTTTAAGCCCCGCATGTAGACAAATGCCGGTAACTGAACTAATTAAATGGACAAGCGCGAGTCATTCGCATCAAAGCTCATCAATTTTGAAGTGGTCAACTTTTATTGCACTTTTATTGCCTAAATAAAAACTATTTCATTTTTGAATTGTTGTATTCTGCTATGTTTATAATTACCTGCTTCTTTTGTCCTAAATATTTTGTGTAATGCTTTGCTTCTCTGACGGTAATTGTCTACGGCTTCGATTCCAACTTCATATAAAGTATATGGCTGAAGATTAGTGATATTATACTCATTTCCTCGTGGAACAGATACGCGATAACTTCTGTCCAAATATATGTTGAGATTTTTTATATAACTTGAGCTGGAGGAAGTTGGTAATTTCCAAGTCACTAGTGCTGAATTCTTGGAAGGATTAATTCGAACATCGTACACGGAACCTGGACGTTGAACTAAATTCGGATGAAAAAGACCACTCAGGATACAATTCTATATTTTCACTCACTGTTTCAAAATTTTCACTGCACATCTTTAAATACGAAAGTGGCTACATCAAAAATAGTTCCGACATGAACATATGAACTCACCCACTCCACAGAGTTCTATTTTAAGACAAAAGTCTGTGTTTCCAGTTGATTGTATCTTAATATGTCTCACATTATAAATATCAACGTCCGTAGTCGATGCTTGGTAACCGTTCTGGTTTCCTTCGATCTTTTGTAAAAATTGAATAAAAAATGATAACATTCTGTTAAAGTATGACGATAAACACGAAACAATTATGTTTGCAGTTTGGGCGCCATGCATATCATGTGAAATTAAAAACCTGCAATAAACGAGTTGCGGGAAAAAGAACTTTAACATTCCACCTGCAATGCACGACTGCCATTTACCAAACTTTTATCATGACTGTATTTCAGTGAATATGATCCACTCCACTTTGTCTGATCTTTATCACCCATGACTACAACCCGTGTTATGTGATATTCTTTTTGAAGGTCGATGGTGAGATATGAGCCAGAAGTCGAGGAACACCAGCCACCTTTAGTAAACCTTGCTTCGTGAAAACTATTACCTCCATTGCCACCAAATATGTTATCAGGAAAATTACTCTCGTCGTTTAGTAGCTGATTGTCACAAATCTTACCTGCAGATAAATAAATGATAAGAATCAATAATATGCTTCAATAACCAAAGGGTAGCAAAGGGCTTTGTCTAAGAGAGAAAATAGGGTGCATGGATGTAACTCTCGAGAAGTAAATGTGGAGCCAGTGGAGGGCCTTAGCTTAGCCCTCAAAAAGATATGAAGATCTTGTTAAATTATTGCTCTTCCGTTCAAAATGCAAATTTTTATTATCACGCAAATTTGAGCAGTGAATTCTGCTGATGCAAAGTTAAATATTATAATAACGGATATCGAGTTGCATATGACTGGAAAATATAAATAATATTTTTCCAAATTGCGTGCCGGATTATGCAATAATTACAATAGCAAGTAACCATGGGTAGATTTTGGGGCATGAATCTTGGGTGTTATAAAACAGGTCAGTCCCAGCAATTGGAAATACTCACATATGACGAATGGTATTTTATCAGCTGAGGTCGCTGTTTTAGGTTGAAGATAAACACAACATGATGCTCCTCCGGACGTAGCGTTATAACAAACCAAGTCACCAGCTACGATACTCTCTTTATCACGAGCTCTTGTAAAACCAATTCTATTGTTGAGACGGTCTTGAAATCCCAAATGTTGGCATAACCACCTCTCTCTTTTTTCATCCAAATTTTCTTCAGATACTCTCAACCATGTTTTTTCGTATATGTAGAGGTAGCCTCTGTAGCCGCTTGATAATCTAATTTGATTTCCTGAAACTAGACGAATAAATTACAGAATTTATTTATTATGTCACATGCGGAAAACAAATCAGTTTTTTTGGAGAATTTGACCGTTAAACTTGAGTTAATCGAACGTTAACAATAATATTATAACCTCGAATATTAACAGCAAGCGGAAGGATTATATATTGATTTATCAAAATTAATTATAAAATCCAAAAAAACTTTTTCACGAGATAAGTTGTAAGAGCCAGTAGCATTATCCGACATGGGGGGAATGATTGATGGCCCATTCCTTATCAAACTAAATGCTGGTCTACGAAAATTTGTCGGTTCTGAGCTGGAAAATGTTGTAAAATATATAGGAACGTTTGGTTGCAAAATGTTGAAAAATATGAAATATAACCGTGCGATGTTAGCAAATTAAAAAATATCTTAGTTGGATGAGCTATAATATAATTTTAAAAAATCAACTTTCATTAATATTAAATTCTGCAACTATATAGAAGTAAAAAATCCCAGTAATAGTTTTGATTTATTCATAGGTATAATAAGTAAATCAGATGATAGTGAAGTTGTGCACTTTACCTGTTGTTGTTATGGGGCTTGTATAGTTATCCACACAAGTGTACTCGGTATAAAGCTCTTTCCTTGTGTTAGAACAGAGGTTTGGTAATAGTAAATTATTGTCAACGGTCAGTTCACAAGATCTCTTTCCACCACAACGAGATTTCAACCTACAACTTGTCACTGCAGTGCATTGTGCATCACTGCGGGCTCTGCTGTTAAATGTACCGCTATTATTGAAGTTGCCATAAAGAGCTTTGTGGATCACCATACGTTGTTTTGGAGAACAATTAACATCTTTCATTTTGTCGCCGAACTGTGTCACTGAACCTGAAATCGAGTTTCACAGAAAAATACAAATAATTTTTCGTGCTGCATGTTTCTTGATCACACAAACTGCATGAATCGAATTACCAATGACTAAACATAACAGTAATTTCCGTCATCTTGCAAAGACAATGTTAATTACATGACATATTAATACCTTCATATAAACTCGGAAGCTACAGGTTTATAATTAGTTACTTACCAAATGTAAATTTCTGGCTTGATCTATCGCAATATGTTCTTCTATACACATAATCTCCAGAAGGCTCACCACATCTCCGGTCGTTGTAGAAATATAAAGATCCAGCGTCTGTTTGTTTAAAATTTTGTCTACTTTTGATCTGATTGTTCTTTGCTGTTGTTGATATTGCTACAAATATCGAAAAAAGATTCCTATATGTGCTAGATGTAGCAGAATTCAACGCTCCTCCCGACTCGATATGCCACAATATTTCTGTATCGTTGTAACGAAACTGTGCTTTATCATCCAAGCAATTGCCTTTCAATATAACCCAGTAAGGAAGTGCATGACTAGGGTCATTGTATATCAGACCATTCCTTCTAGTTATACACTTTCTCGGCACACTACTTTGCCGCATAAAAAAACCTCGACAATCTAAAAGTGAGAAATGTGGTAAGAAAAACGCACCTCACATGCCGATTATATTGAAATGATAAACTTTGAGATAATCATTTATATATTTACTGGATTATTATTGACTTACTGATATAAGTCTGCATTTGCCTGCAATTAAATCCGCTCTCCACCACGCAAACTTTATTATGCATGAAATTAGATCAAAATTAATCGAAGCATGCAACCTATGCTAGTAAGAAAGTTTAATAACTACAGTGAAGAATTATTTGGTTCAATCACTTTAAGTGACATCAGTTGATCAAGACAATGGAAGCAACTGCAATTGAAAAATGTAATACGAAATCAAAGCTTCAACGCTTCGTCTTGTTGGGCAGGTCTATCCCACCTAAAAACAAAACCAGTCGTGCCGACAGAATACCAGGAAGTCCATGCAGTGAAGTCCCGTTCAATTATTCTAGTATGTCGATTAAATCACATATTTGTTGATTAATGACATATTGGTTGTTTTCGGTACAATTGTTCCACCGTTTTGACACTTGCAGTCGCTTAATACTTTCTGTCGCTGTTAGGAATAAAAACACATGCCATCGTGCCGGGTTTGTTTGATGAATAACACACAAAACCCGCGAGATTTTATACGAACTCCTGTCTGAAAAAGTCTATTTGTCTTTACGTGCTTTTATTTCATCCTTCACGCATGATATATATATATGTTTAGCCTGCAAAGGATTGTTACCTTAGTCTCAACCTCTCACGTTGAGCAATCTAGATAACTGCTAAATTAAACGTGTAACTAAAACTTAGTTTTATTGAGGATTTTGAAAACTCGGCCCTGTATGAGTGAAAAGCGAGAGATATTTAAAGCAACAAAATGCAAAATGTCTCTTCGAAAGAAAAGTTTAAACATCGTTATTGGAAAGCCAACTATAGATATGGCCACTACAGTACATTACGATTTTGTAATTAGAATGCTCGTATAGAAGCAGGGTATCATATTTTCGACCTTGGCTATCAGTTTAAAGGTTGTATATATAACTACTGAACAGTTTAGGCCCGAATTAAACTTCCTTAATGAAACGAAAGTTGTTCGGGGTGGAATTTTATCTATCTAATGAAATTTTTCGCTTAATTTTTTGGAATTGCATGTGGAAGTCTCCGAAGCGAATCTACATAAAGGATAAAAATTGAAAAGCGAAAAATTTGCTTCGTGGAAAACCGCCTTGAATTAAGCCGCTTCAATAAGGGTGGATTCATTTTGCAGGATCTTCAACGAGATAGTAAAATATTTTACCTTCAAACGCCAATAGCGACATACCACAGAAGATTAACCATGTATAAAATAACCAAGACATGTTCGTTGTTGAGTTGTTATTTAGCACATCAATATCGTTATGCGAGGAGTGAAGATGAAAGTTTGAAACAGCAAGTGACTCTCAAGTGTCCGTGTTGGACTGAAAAAACTCGTGCGGAAACAGGAAATGATGTGATATGTTAATGAAATATCAACAGCTTCCATTTCATAAAATTCGGATTTCGGTGAAAATTTCTAAGCCATGCATTAATGTCTGGTTGTATCTTTCAGATATAAATTCTACTAGGATCTGGTATGGACCCAAAAACCATTATATTTCGCTACAATTATAAACTGAAAAAGATGTTCCATCACAGGTTATGAACGCATGCATTACATGGTCAGCTGTTGCATGTTAACCCAAACAAGACATTTAAATTCACTCATGCAATTTTTTAATTCATGCATTTGGCCTATGAAAATGTTTCATTTCCTGGCTGAAACCAATGTTTCTAAAAAATGTTTTGTTTCAAACGGCCTCTGAGGTCGTTTTTATTAAAAGAATGTAAGAAAAATATAGAGCTTGTAGATAACTCGTTACTTCAAATATTTTTTTTTTCTTCTAAGTGTAACCGCTTACGATTAAGATCGCCCCTCGTTCTTGGTGCAGGATTGTAACGGTTGATAGGGGCTGGGTGGTTCTCTGATTAAAGCGGTGTATCCCAAAACGTCATCATCAACCTCCTCCATTTGATCTGGGTTACTCGTATCTGATGGTAATAGCGATTGGTAATTTGTGTTCTCTAGCTCTCTGGATTCTTTCAAAGCCATGTAATCCGATGATGTTGGTGCTGCAGAAATTCCTTGTGTAAGTTCAATTTCATTACCATTGAAAACACGGTCCACAGGCTCATAATAACTAGGCCCTGTCGGGCTCGAATTATCTGGAGCAGCTTGTGTGATGTTCATCGATACCGGAGTTTCCAACGAACCTGTTAAATTACGGAACTTGGTGTTAAAGTGAAAATGAAACTATAGTTTACTTCTGTAGCTTGTACATTGTGCGAAGTCTTACCAGTTTGTCCTGTTTCATCAACGTTGCCTTCAAAATGAAAATGATTTTCAATTGAAATACAAATGTATTTTGTCAGTTGTCGGTTGGGGTCTGCCGGTCATCTCGCTTAAGTTGTTACTTCAAGTAGTTTAGAGGCAATCAGGAATGGCAAACTGTTTTATTGAGGAGCAAGTTTAATTCAAGTAGAATTATTCTGCTCTTTATACTCCACTCTTGGAGTAATATTGGTTTCCAAAGAGCACCGCTTGAATAAAACTATAGCTACTGAAAGATAACAGTGAAGCGTGAAGAATACTTCGATTTGTTTGATTGTTTCAAAGTGATTGTTTCAGTAACACCAAAACAAACAAAATCCTGAATTAATATGTTTTAGAATTTCAGTAAGATAAGTGAGACCCCTCATGAGCATCCATAGTTCAAATGATTCAAGCATACCAGAGTCATTTGAGTAGATGCATTCCATTATTTCCATTTACAGGTTGATCTTGAGGAGCTTCATATTTGTCATGTTTAACGTTGTTTGCTTTCATTTCATTGAGGTTCTCTGGTGAGTCTGCTTTATGTTATCTACCATAGTAAAACTATAGTAAATAACTATAGAATATAGCTAACCTATTGTCTATAAATAATAAGTAAATAATAGAGTTGAAATACAGAATGAATTTGCAATGTGAGTGACATGTTAATACTGAACTGATAATTTCCTTACCTTAATTATTGCTTTATTAAACCAAGTCAAATGCATTGTTTTCTTGTTTTGACTAGTAGATTCACTGAATATTACGTGGATGTTTTTCATCAAATCACCTTTAAAAAAAATACAAATTATAAACCGTTTAGAATTTAACAGTTAAATAGAGACATGCGGGTAGACCACGCACAGGTATCTTAAGATGCATGCATGGGTATAGCACATATCATGTTGGTGGTATTATTTGATTTTTTTTTTCTTGCAGTCCGAATTCATATTTTAGCGTTTCCTGCAATCTGATTGGCTACGCGAGCGATCCGTATGAGGCCGTACGGACCGCGCAAGATTTAAAAGAACGCACGCACGGGGGGCGGAATTAAAAAAATAAATCTATTGTTACCAGTTTAGTCGGTCCATATAGGGAAATATTTCTCAAGGTCTCAACCTTCAATCTGGTATACGGACCTCCAATGTGGTAAATAACATATATTTATTTTATTATACCACTAAAACTAAGCTATATGTTAGGTGAATAATCCAACAGCATTGCACAATTCCTTATAATGCATTAGCTATTTTATCCAAATTCTTTATCAAAACTAATGTATATCCTAAGATTCAGTATATCATAATCCTAAGATTGCATGAGTATATCTGTTATGGCATTGGCAGATGTTTCATGTTCATGCATATTAGTGCTTGAATCCATGCTTTTGAACATGGTTTAGCCAACGTCCTCTGAGATCCTTACCTCCTTCCTCCAAATCCTTACCTCTGAGAAGCCTCCATGAGATCCCCACTGCATGAGCCACTCAGTTTAAAACAAATTCCGCGATCTTCTCCACGAATCCTTGCGACATAATGCCCAGTAAAATTTGATATACATTCGAATAAACAATCCAAAATACTTAATGTCGATTTATACTCTGCAAATTAAGGAACAAACAACAACGTGCGAACTGCGAAGCGACGCAATCCCAGCACGCATCGAGAACGCGGTGCAATCCTATAAATGTATCACTGGTCTTCGCGCAAGTTACCACTTACTGCAAGGTACCCCATCTGGCTGGAGCTTTGCTTATTTTAAGAAATGCTCCTGACTTAAGAATATAAAAGAAGTAAGAATTTAAAAATATTCTTGCTTGTTTGAAAGCGGCTTTCAAGATGCTTTGGATATTATAAGGAAATTAGTATTCTTGGCAAGTGAATCAACAAGCTTTTTTGAATGGCGGTTTTAAATCAACAATATTTCTTGCCAAGAATCCACAAAGACGCTTTGCTTGTTTTAAGAACACCAAAATTTATAGTGCGAATACAAGCTAGAACATTCACTTGTTTTAAGAAACTGTTATTCTTGCTTAGAACAAGTTTACTTATTTCAAGTAAAATTCATTCTTGATAAGAATAATTTATCCCCTTTTACTTATTTTAAGCACAATTTTGCTTAATATAAGAATTTCTCAAGAACTTTATTCTAGGTAAGATATATATATATATATATATATATATATATATATATATATATATATATATATATATATATATATATACACACCCATTTGCAAAAACGTTGGCTGCAGATAGATATATAGATAGATACTCGAAATCTAATTATAATTGCATAATTATGTTGTATAATTTTATAGAAATCCCATGCAAATGTAATCATATGCAATTCTAATTAGACTTCGAGTATCTATCTATCTATCTATCTGCGGCCAACGTTTTTGCAAATGGTGTATATATAATATATATATATATATATATATATATATATATATATATATATATATATATATATATATATATTTTTAGAAATTACTGATGTCAGTCGATTGCATCAAATCTTATGGGAGTGACAATATGCATGCATGTCAGCGTTAGTTCACAGCTGACATGCATAGTATTATCGCTCCCATATTTATAGTAATATGGACTACCGTATACCTATTATTATTATCTAACCATCGAACAGCTTACCTGGGGGTTTTGAAGTCTTAACACTTTTGCTCCAAGCCGTCGAATAGTATTCATTGTTATAGTCCTGAATGTCATATTCAAGAGAAATAAATATCAATCCAATACAGAGAAAATTCAATACAGAGAAAAATATAAAGAAACAACTGTGATTGCTTTCCCACCAAACATACCTCGCTTTCAAAAAATCTTAAAAACGCGACATATCTTGTATTGTTTTTTAAGGGTTGGTTCAAATATATTCTTTTCAGTTTAGAATTATATTCCTTGCCATCGCCGATCACAAACATCTTGGGTAGAACATCAGCTTTCAAATAGGCAGTGATATAAGGTTTGTCATAGCTTCCAGACCCGTAAGATCCGAGAGAGTTGGTTTTGATGTTTTCAACCGGTGTCGGTTCTCCCGAGTCAATTTTTACAATGATGATTACACTTCTACATAAAAGAGAGGACGACTAGAATTGTTAAACTCGATTTGAGTTTTAAGATCAAACTATCAAGTTTAGATGATCCCGTTTTTAGCCGAGATTCAACCAAACGCGCAAAATGATTTTAAGGTATTGAAATGAATATATAACATGATCCTGGCAGTTGTGTAGCCCATCCCGACAATAGCTTGTGCTTGTTTTGTTTTTTTTCATAACGACGTTTTTCAGTGCCTCAAAATCATCGCACGCTTCGTGACCCGGTAGCTCATGCAGGTATAAACAGCCCCTAACTGCGTGTAAACTTACTTGATATGATCTGCTTGTTTCGAAATGTTTATTCTTAGAGTTGAGGAGGTATCTTCGAAAAGTTTAACAGGCTCTATAAAATGTTAAATGATATATTAGATCTATATTTGATATATATAGATACGCAATTCCAGTTAAAGATCTGGCCTTTTACCTCCATCTGTTATTCCACTGACTGCTGTACTTTTCGGGCCAACACCGCCAACTGTAGCAGCCGAGACTGTCACGAAGTACTTAGTAGAAGATTAAAGTCCATCTATAGTATACGCAAATTTCCCGGTCGTGATGGCGGATGTCGTGATGACGGAAATGCATGTCAGACTATTTTTATTTTCATGAATATAATGGCAAACTTTAAATCCAGTCAGCTTCTCAGCATTCCATGTTCTTTCATGAGGAGCCGTCCAGGTTATAGCCAATGAGGTTTGACTACGGGCTGTGAGTTTAGCATTATAAGGGCGTCCACTGGGAGCTGAAACAGAGATAACAATATAGGCCTGCATGATGTCACACCAAGTTTGATTGGTTCCACATTCGACCTCAAAGGTTTACCGCGTTTGACGTCATTATGAGAAAGGTTTATTATTGCATGCTGTCATCTTAGATTAAAGGATTTACGTTGAAACGTAACTTGCGAACGAAACCAAACTTGCGACCAGTTTCTTTACACCTAAATAAAAACTATTTTGTTTTTGAACTGGCGTATTCTGCTGTGTTTATAATTACCTGCTTCTTTTGTCCTAAATCTTTTGTATTCTACTCCGCTCCTCCCACCGTAACTGTCTAAGGCTTCAATTCCAACTTGATACTCCGCATATGGCTGAAGATTACTGATATTATACTCATTTCCTCGTGAAACGGATACGGGATTCTTTCCGATCAAATATATGTAGAGATTTTTTATATAACTTGAGCTGGAGGAAGTTGGTAGTTTCCAAGTCACTAGTGCTGAATTCTTGGAAGGATTAATTCGAACATCGTACACGAAACCTGGACGTTGAACTAAATTCGGATGAAAAGAACACTCAGGACACAATTCTATATTTTCACTCAGTGTTTCAAAATTTTCACTGAACATCTTTTAATACGAAAGTGGCTACATCAAAACAAATCACAAATATTCATACCAAGAGTTCCGACATCAGACATGAACATATATACTCACCCACTCCACAGAGTTCTATTCTAAGACAAAAGTCTGTGTTTCCAGTTGATTCCATCTTGATATGTCTCACATTATAAATATCAACGTCCGTAGTCGATGCTTGATAACCGTTCTGGTTTCCTTTGATCTTATAAAAATTGAAAATGATAAAATGCTGGTAAAGTATGACGATAAAACACGAAACAACTACGTTTGCAGTTTTGGCGGCGTTATATCATGTGAAGTGAAAAACCTGCAGTAAACAAGTTGCGGAGAAATAGTTATAAAAATAGATATTATGTTATCATCGTTGTATTCCTTTAACTACCTGTACTACACGACTGCTATCCACCAAACTTCTATCATGGCTGTATTTCAATGAATATGATCCACTCCACTTCCTTCGATAATTACTACCCATGACTACAACTCGTGTTATGTGATATTCTTTTTGAAGGTCGAAGGTGAGATATGAGCCAGGCGTCGAGGAACACCAGCCACCTTTAGTAAACCTTGCTTCGTGAAAACTATTACCTCCACTGCCACCAAATATGTTATCAGGAAAAGTACTGTTGTTGTTTAGTAACTGATTGTCACAAATCTTACCTGCAGGTAAATAAATAAGAATCAATAATATGTTTAAATATATAACGGAAGGGTAACAAAGGGCGTTGTCTGAGGGAGAAAATAGGGTGCATGGATATAACTCTCGAGAAGTAAATTAATACATACTGAGCCAGTGGAGGGGCTTAATTAAGCCTCGAAAAGACATGAAAATGTCGTCAAATTACTGCTCTTCCGTTAAAATGCGAATTCATATTAGCAAATTTGAGTAGTGTATTGTGCAGATGTAAAGCATAGTTAATTATATTAATTCTGGGTACGAGCTGATCTAAAACACCATTCAGGATGGTTAAATTTAATGTATTCGCATATGACTGGAAAATCAGAATATATTTTTCGAAATTGCGAACCGGATTATGGCAATAATTACATCAGCAAGAAACCACAAGTAGATTTTTAGGCAGGCACCTTGGGTGTAATAAAACGTGTCAATCCCAATAATTAGAAATACTTACATTCAACATATGGTATTTTATCAGACGAGGTCGCTGTTTTAGGTTGAAGATCAACACAACACGACGTTTCTCCGGGCTGAGTGTTATAACAAACCAAGTCACCAGCTACGATACTCTCACCATTGCGAGCTCTACTAAAAGTAACTTTATTGTTGAGACGGTCTTGAAATTCCAAATGTTGACATATCCACCTCTCACTGTTTTCATCCAAATTTTCTTCAGATACTCTCACCCATGTTTTTTCGTATATGTAGAGGTAGCCTCTGTAGCCACTTGATAATTTAATTTGAAGTCCTGAAACTTGACGAATAAATTACAGAATTTATCATCCGAAAACGAACCAGTGTCTTCGGGGAATTTGAACGTCGAACTTTTTGGAACGGCAAATTTTGTATAAATATTACCCGTGAATATCGAAAGGCGATTTTTTTCACACTGCAAATTTTGGGCATAGCAGCTATAGCCTGATCAATGTGTATGACGTAACCGCATTGCGATCATTTGGGATGCCCTTTACAGCAAAATTGTCCATTCAAACGATTTCAGATATATTTAGAAAGTGTATATATAGTTAGATAAGCTACCTTGTAATTTTTTTAAATCAAAACGTCTGGTTGATACAAAAACTGAAGTTTGGTAGTTGCCAAATTTGCATCTCTCAAAAGAAAGATTGCAATGTGTAAAACGGCCTTGAAAGCTGATTTCCGTATTTATTCATAGGTAATAAGTAAAAATGGTTTAATTATATTGCGATAGTAATGTCTTTATTTACCCTCACAAATCAGATGATGGTGAAGTTGTGTACTTTACCTGTTGTTACGGAGCTTTTATAGTTATCCACACAAGTGTATTCGGTATAAAGTTCTTTCCTTGTGTTAGAACAGAGGTTTGGTAATAGTAAATTGTTGTCAACATTCAGTTCACAAGATCTCTTTCCACCACAAAGAGATTTCAACCTACAACTTGTCACTGCAGTACATTGTGCATCACTGTGGGCTCTGCTGTTAAATGTACCGCTATTGTTGAAGTTGCCATAATATGCTTTGTGGATCACCATACGTTGTTTTGGAGAACAATTAACATCTTTCATTTTGTTACCGTACTTTGTCACTGAACCTGAAATCCAGTTTCACAAAAAAATACAAATAATTTCGAATCAGATAGATAAAATCAGTTATCAAATAGACATAACAGAAATAGACCTTTTTAGCGACGGGCAGTTAACTACAACACGTTCCATGCCTTAATTATTATTTAATTATTTACTTACCAAAAGTAAACGTCTGCCACGATCCGTCGCAATATGTTCTTCTATACAGATAATCTCCAGAAAGCTCAGCACATATTCCACGACTTCCGTCATTGTAAAAATATAAAGATCCTGCGTCTGTTTGTTTCATATTTTGACTACTAAGTTTTTGGGTGTTTTTTGCTCTTGTTGATATTGCTACATATATCGCTAAACGATTCTGATAGCTGGAAGTTGCGGTAGAATGCAACGCTCCCCCAGACTCGATATGCCACAATATTTCTGTATCGTTGTAACGAAACTGTGCTTTATCATCCAAGCAGTTGTCAGTCATTATAACCAAGTAAGGAAGTGCATGATCAGGATCATCGTATATCAGACTATTCCTTCTAGTTATACACTTTCTCGGCGCAGTACTTTGCCGCATGAAAAAACCTCGACAATCTAAAAACAAGAAAGATGTTAAGAAAAATTAAATTATTAAATTCGATAAAAAATTAAAGTGAAAAAAAATTAAACCCGTTTTCCAATGAAAATTAATGGCAGCAAGCAACCCATACTGGTAAGAACGTTTGAAAAATAGTTGATTTGGTTGCATTACTTTAAGTGACATCAGTTGATCAAGATAATGGAAGAAACTGCAATTGAAAAATGTATAATACGAAATCGAGGTTCCAACGTTTCGCCTGGACGTCGGCCACTCGTGCCTAAAACGACTTCATAATTTATTGTCAAGTTTAACTATTCCAGAATGATGATATTAGTATGTAATGCATGATAATGACACATTCGTTGTTTTCGGCACAATTGTTCTACCATTTTGACACTTGCTGTCGCGTCATTCTTTCTGTCGCTGTCAGGAGGTGAAACAACTGGTTGCTATTTACTTCGATGAAAAACTCACGAAATCCGAGGGATCACGAACTTCTGTCGAAAACGTTCATGTGCTTAAACGTTCGTGTGTTTTTTTGCGCTTTTTTTCACACATCTATTTATATAAGGTGCCTGCAAAGGTCTGTAGGTAAATAAGCATGGGTGAATTTACCATGCAAGAACAACTC
The DNA here is from genome assembly GCF_004324835.1 of Dendronephthya gigantea. Taxonomy (NCBI): domain Eukaryota; kingdom Metazoa; phylum Cnidaria; class Anthozoa; order Malacalcyonacea; family Nephtheidae; genus Dendronephthya; species Dendronephthya gigantea. The sequence continues at coordinate 1,743,902 of NW_021163044.1, forward strand.
AAATGAAGAACTCCTGTCGGAGACGTTCATGCCTTTACGTGTTTTTTTTGCATTTTTTTCATGCATCTATGTAAGACACCAGCAAAGGATTGTAAGTAAATAAGCATGCCGCCTTGCTTTTCTTTAAGGCGAATTTGCCATACAACCGAGAATAACTCAAATGTTATATGATCAGTTTTTGATATTTGGAGAAGGATGAAATTTAAGTTATTCATCAGTGAAAATCGAAACCGCATGTATTTGCATGCAGATATGGCTCAGTGCTTGCCATTATCGCTGCACGGCCCTCGAGATCTCGCGTAAAACGTCTTCAAAAGATTTGCTACCTTAGTTGAGACTTCGAGCAATCTAGATAACTACTAAACGTGTTAATTAAACGTGTAGAAGCGAGGTATCATATTATCGACCTTGGCTATAAGTTTAATAGTTTGAATTTAACTTCCCTGATGAAACGAAAGTTGGTGTGAGTGGAATTTTATGCATCTAATAAAATTTCTCGCCTAATCTTTTTGGATTGCATGTGGGAAGTCTCCGAAGCGAATCCACATAAAGGATAAAAATTGAAAAGCGAAAAATTTGCCTCGTGGAAAACCGCCTTGAATTAAGCCGCTTCAATAAAAGTGGATTCATTTTGCAGGATTTTCAACGAGATAGTAAAATATTTTACCTTCAAACGCCAATAGCGACATACCACAGAAGATAAACCAGGTATAAAATAGCAAAGACATCTAGTCGCTGAGTTTTTATTTAGCACATCAATATCGTTATGCGAGGAGTGAAGATGAAAGTTTGAAACAGCGAGTCACTCTCAAGTGTCCGTGTTGGACTGAATAAACTCGTGCGAAAACAGGAAATGAGGGTGATAATTATGTTAATGAATATCAAGAGCTTCCATTTCATAAAATTCGGATTTCGGTGAAAATTTCTAAGCCATGCATTAATTTCTCGTTGTATCTTTCAGATATAAATTCTACTAGGATCTGGTATGGACCCAAAAACCATTATGTTTAGCTACAATCATAAACTGAAAAAGATGGTCCATCACAGGTTATGAACGCATGCACTATATGGTCAGCTGTTGCATGTCAACCCAAACAAGACATTTAAATTCACTCAAGCAATTTTTTTAATTCATGCATTTGGCCAATGAAAATGTTTCATTTCCTGGCTGAAATCAATGTTTCTAAAAAATGTATTGTTTCAAACAGCCTCTGAGGTCGTTTTTATTAAAAGAATGTAAGGAAAATATAGACCTTGTGGATAACTCGATAATTCAAATATTTTTTTTATCTTCAAAGTATAACCGCTTACGATTAAGATCGGTCCTCGTTCTTGACGTAAGGTTATAAAGGTTGATATGGGCTGGGTGGTTCTCGGTTGTCGTTTAAAGCGACGTAGCCCGAAACGTCATCATCAATCCTCCTCCTTTTGATGTGGGTTACTCGTATCTGATGGTAAAAGTGATTGGTAATTTGTGTTTTCTGGCTCTCTGGATTCTTTCAAAGTCATGTAATCCGATTATGTTGGTGCTGCAGAAATTCCTTCTGTAAGTTCAATCTCATTACCATTGAAAACACGATCCACAGGCTCATAATAGGTCGGATTCGAATTGTCTGGAGCAGCTTGTGTGATGTTCATCGATACCGGATTTTCAAACGAACCTGTTAAATTACGGAACTTGGTTAGTATTTTAAAATGAAACTATAGCTTACTTCTGTAGCTTGTACATTGTGCGAAGTCTCACCAGTTTGTCCTGTTTCGTCAACGTTTGTTTGGCTATTTAAAAATGCAAATAAATATTTTCAGAAAACTCTATCTTTACGACCTTACGGGCTGTTAATAGCATTGACATCAAGTCATTTGTGGAATAAAATAAACTGATGAAAGTGATGAAACGTGTCCCATCGGCAGATGAGACACGACAATGCACTACACTGCACTTCTTGTGCAGCTTATGCAACTTATGGAACTTGTTAGGGGCATGTCCTCCCCCCCCTTTTTGGCATAATAAAACGTTTTGTTAGGAAAACTATCACAACAACTTGACCCATCCAGTTCACACTTTTCAAGTAAGAGTTGCACCCTTTCTCTTTACATTGCACGTTTTAAACAATTATACAACAGTTCAAATGTTTTTACTGAATGTTAAATTGATTTTACAGACAAGACGAAAACCTGATTTTTGTAACCTTTCCTCAACCGACATGCATTATATGATTAGTACTGAAATAAACATTGTATCTATTAAATTCGTCGTCTGAAACCACCCTTTGTTTATGACCGGCTAAAAATCGATCACCATTTGAAATCTTCATTAGAAGGAAGGACATTCCATTGATTGACCATCCCCCTTGATATAATACCGAACATTATTGCCGGTAGAGGGTTGCAATGCATGGTAAACGTTGGCTGGTTCTCTGTTTTCTTTTAACGACATGTAATCCGATGATTTCTGTCCTTTGTCTGTTCCACGTACACCCTCATTTCGTACAATTTCTTTAATACCATAATCTGTAGTTTCGTATGCTCCCTCATCATTTATGGGCGTATCTGGTTCTTGACCATACTTTTCCCCTTTGCGGGTTTCCGAACCTAAGTTTTAGAATCGAAAATACAAAATTCTGCCCATCAAATGTTGCCTTTTGATACATTCGGAGTTGGTTTTAAAACTCAATAGTACCTACCGAAGTCTGTCATCTGGGTCATTTGTTTAGAGGTTTCACGGCCTTGGTTCGCTTTTCTGTTGTTATTTTGAATCAGACGACGTTGATAAACAACAACACCCAGTAAAATCATAAAACATAAAGCCAAAATAACCAGCGGTATGAGAAGTTCAATACGTGTTTCATCCTCGGTGGAATTTTGAGAATTTTTCCTCTTTAAGCCATCTATACAAAACACGATCAATTGGTTAAGATTTTTTGGCACTTCGTTCCATGAAGGATAATTTCTTTCTTCAAACAAAATTTCTTTCATCACAACAAAACTCACAGGCTCTATAAATACAATAGAAAAGAGCATTTCCGGCCCTGGCTCGTGTCTTGCTTTGCAAACACCCTTGTTATTGATCTTGCGCTAGCTTTGGTAAACTTCGGCGAAGTTTAGCATATTATTTGACGGCGTTTGGAATTGAAATTCTAAGTTACATGTTTCACAGATTCACTTGAATTAGACGCTGTATATTTTTTACTAATAAATAAGCATCGTATATGTTTAAAGCCCCGAATATAGTTGAAACAGAGATATCAATAGGCCTGATGTCATGCACACAAAGTTTGATTGGTTCCACATTCGACATCAAAGGCTTTCCGCGTTTGACGTCATTACGAGAAAGGTTTATTATTGCATGCTGTAATCTTAGATTAAAAGATTTATGTTCAGGATATGTGAATTTGAGATTAAGGTTAGATTAAGATTAAAAGATTAGTTAAATTAAAAATGCAGGATTTGAAACTGAAATTTCACCTCTAAACTCGCGACCGTTTCTTTAAACCTAAATAAAAACGATTTCATTTTTGAATTGGTGTATTCTGCTATGTTTATAATTACCTGCTTCTTTCGTCCTAAATGTTGTATACTGCTCCACTCCTCTGACGATAATCGTCTACGGCTTCAATTCCAACTTCATATGAAGTATATGGCTGAAGATTACTGATATTATACTTATTTCCTCGTGGAACAGATAGGAGATACCTTCGGTGCAAATATATGAAGAGATTTTTTATATAACTTGTGCTGGAGGAAGTCGGTAATTTCCAAGTCACTAGTGCTGAATTCTTGGAGGGATTAATTCGAACATCGTAGACGGAACCTGGACGTTGAACTAAATTCGGATTAAAAAGAAGATACAATTCTATATTCTCACTCAGTGTTTCAAAATTTTCACTGCACATCTTTTAATACGAAAGTGGCTACATCAAAACAAATCACAGAAATTTATACGAAGTGTTCCGACATGAACATATAAACTCACCCACTCCACAGATTTCTATTCTTAGACAAAAGTCTGTGTTTCCAGTTGATTCTATCTTAATATGTCTCACATTATGAATATCAACGTCTGTAGTTGACGCTTGGTAACCGTTCTTGTTTCCTTTGATCTTTTATAAAAATTGAAAAAAAATTATGCATGAAATGTTGTTAAAGTATGACGATAAAACAAGAAACAACTACGTTTGCAGTTTGGGCGGCGTTATATCATGTGAAGTGCAAAATCTGCAATAAACAAGTTGCGGAGAAATAGTTTCGATATTATGTTATCATCGTTGTATTCCTTTAACTACCTCTACTACACGACTGCTATTCACCAAACTTCTATCATGGCTGTATTTCAATGAATATGATCCACTCCACTTCCTTCGATAATCACTACCCATGACTACAACTCGTGTTATGTGATATTCTTTTTGAAGGTCGATGGTGAGATATGAGCCAGGTGTAGAGGAACACCAGCCACCTTTAGTAATCCTTGCTTCGTGAAAACTATTACCTCCATTGCCACCAAATATGTTATCAGGAAAAGTACTTTCGTCGTTTAGTAACTGATTGTCACAAATCTTACCTGCAGATAAATAAATGATAAGAATCAAAGATAGGCTTCAATAATCTAAAGGTAGCAAAGGGCGTAGTCAGAGGGAGAGGATAAGGGGTATAACGTAAATAACTACTTCTCCGCTGAAATGCGAAAGAAATATCCTATATTTTGACTGCAAAACAAATCAGTTAATTTTTGGGCAGGCATCTTGGGTGATATCCAACAATTGGTGAGTCCCAACAATTGGGTATACTCACATTCAACATATGGTATTCTATCAGCTAAGGCCGCTGTTTTTGGTTGAAGATAAACACAACATGATGTTCCTCCAGACGTAGTGTTATAACAAACCAAGTCACCAGCTACGATACTCTCTTTATCATGAGCTTCTCCAAATTCAACTCCATTGTTGCGACGGTCGTGAAATCCCAAATGTTGACATAACCACCTCTCACTGTTTTCATCCAAATTTTTTTCAGAGACGACTACCCATGTTTTTTCGTATATGTAGAGGTAGCCTTTGTAGCCGCTTGATAATCTAATTTGAAGTCTTGAAACTAGACGAATAAATTACAGAATTTATCATTCGAAAACGAACCAGTGTTTTCGGGGGGGAAGGGTTAAATGAATGAAACAATTTAAGACAATGATGTGGAAGTCAGTTCACAGGTTACTTTCCTTTTTTAAGCGACCCGCTCCATAAACAGCGCTAGCATGCGAAAGGATTTATAGAAGATGATGTCAAACATGCGCCAGATGTTGTGCAAGTATTGTGGAAAAAAACTTCATTTAAGAAGATATAAGTGGTAAGAGCCAGTGCAGCTAGTCAACGGGGGGGGGGGATGATTGATGGACAATTTCCTTATTTGACTAAATGTTTATTATGAATATTGAACGGCGATTTTTTTGACACCGCAATATTTTGGGCATAGCAATTTCTTCGTTTACCCTCACAAATCAGATGATAGTGAAGTTGTGCACTTTACCTGTTGTTGTTATGTGGCTTGTATAGTTATCCACACAAGTGTACTCGGTATAAAGCTCTTTCCTTGTGTTAGAACAGAGGCTTGGTAATAGTAAATTATTGTCAATGGTCTGTTCACAAGATCTCTTTCCACCACAAAGAGATTTCAACCTACAACTTGTCACTGCAGTGCATTGTGCATCACTGTGGGCTCTGCTGTTAAATGTACCGCTATTGTCGAAGTTGCCATAATAAGCTTTGTGGATCACTATACGTTGTTTTGGAGAACAATGAACATCTTTCATTTTGTCGCCGTACTTTTGGTCACTGAACCTGAAATCGAGTTTCACAGAAAAATACAAATTATTTTTAGACCACTACAAATAATTATCGATCAAATAGACATAACAGTAATTCCGTCATCTTCGATGGCGATGGACCCTAATCCCATATGACCTTCATATAAAACTGAGGAACAACAAGGTTATTTATTTACCAAAAGTAAACGTCTGGCCAGATCTGTCACAATATGTTCTTCTATACAGATCTTCTCCAGAAGGCTCAACACATATCCCATAAGTCCCATCATTGTAAAAATATAAAGATCCAGCGTTTGTTTGTTTCAAATTTTGACTTTTGTCTTTTTGGCTGTTTTTTGCTGCTGCTGATATTGCTACATATATCGCTAAATGATTTTGATATGAGTTAGAATTGGTAGAATGCAACGCTCCCCCAGACTCGATATGCCACAGTATTTCTGTATCCTTGTAACGAAACTGTGCTTTATCGTCCAAGCAATTGTCTGTCATTAAAACCCAGTAAGGAAGTGCATGACGATGATCATTGTATATATAACCATTCTTTCTAGTTATACACTTTTTGGGCGCACTACTTTCACGTATGAAAAAACTTTGGCAATCTGTAAAGAAGAAAGGTGGCAAGAAAAATTAAATTATTAAATTCGCTAAAAAATTAAAGTGAAAAAAATCTATAAAAAATTAAATCCGTTTTCCACCACGCAAAGTAAGTTATCATGCAAGAAAATTAACGGAAGCAAGCAACCTATACTGTATGGCAAGAACGTTTGAAAAATAGTTGGAAAGACAATGGAAGCAACTGCAATTGAAAAATGTAATAATACGAAATCGAGGTTCCAACCGGTTTCGCCTGGATGTCGGCGGCCACTCGTGCCTAAAACGACTTCATAATTTATTGCCAAGTTTAACTATTCTAGAATGATGATATTAGTATGTCATGCATGATAATGACATATTCGTTGCTTTCGGTACAATTTTTCTACCGTTTTGACACTTGCTGTCGCGTCATACTTTCTGTCGTCGCTGTCAGGAGTTGAAACAACTGGTTGCTATTTAGTTCAATGAAAAACACACGAAATCCGAGAGATATCATGTCCTTAAACGTTCATGTGTTTTTGGCGCTTTTTTTCACACATCTATTTAAGTTGCCCGCAAAGATCTGGTAAATAAGCATGGGTGAATTTGCCATACAAGGATAACTAAAATGTTATTATCAGTTTTTGATATTTGAAGAAAGATAAAATTGAAGTTATTATATACCACTTGTCAAAGTTTGGTGTTCGTAGCATTTCATTGATCGAGCGCGAATCACGTGAGAGTGACGAAATTTTGATGTCGCCAGCGCGACCCCCTGCAGAGTGAGATAACGTGTTATCTCATGGGAAATAACAACTTTAATCACGTGCGGCGCACCTGATTACCTGCTTTCGCCTCGTGAAATATCGACATAACGTTTCCTTTGTTCGCAGTGAATAAGTGTTAATTATCCGTCAGTGAAAAACGAAACCGCGTGTATTTGCAGATATACATGCATGGCTGCTTTCCATTATCGCTGCACGGCCCTCACGTGCATGGAAAACGTCTTCAAAAGATGTCAAAGATCTGTTACCTTAGTTGAGACGTTGAGCAATCTAGATAACTACTAAACGTGTAATTAAAACTTAGTTTTATTGAGGATTTTGAAAAACTCGCCCCTGCATGATAGGTGAAGCCAGAGATCAGAGATGTTTAAACATCGTTATTGGTGTTTAAACCAACTAGATATGGTCACTACAGTATATTTCGATTATGTAATTAGCATCCATTAGCCTCCATTGAGGCTTTGGGCCTATCGACCTTGGCTATCAGTTTAAGGGTTGTATAACTAACAGTTTAGTACCTTGATTAAACGAAAAGTTGGTCGGGGTGGAATTTTATCAATCTAAAGAAATTTTTCGCTTAATTTTTTGGAATTGCATGTGGGAAGTCTCCGAAGAGAATCCACATAAAGTATAAAAATTTCAGGCAAATTGCTGAGAAAAAGTATAAAAATTAAAAACCGAAAAATTTGCCTCGTGGAAAACCGCCTTGAATTAAGCCGCTTCAATAAAAGTGAATTCATTTTGCAGGATCTTCAACGAGATAGTAAAATATTTTACCTTCAAACGCCAATAGCGACATACCACAGAAGATTAACCATGTATAAAATAGCAAAGACATCTCGTTGCTGAGTTTTTATTTAGCACATCAATATCGTTATGTCAGGAGTGAAGATGAAAGTTTGAAACAGCGAGTCACTCTCAAGTGTCCGTGTTGGACTGAATAAACTCGTGCGAAAACAGGAAATGAGGTGTAAAATTCGGATTTCGGTGAAAATTTCTAAGCCATGGATCGATAACTTCTTTTAACAAAATACTTTGTCGGCGGCATTCAAACACGTCAAAAAAAGAGCTTTTGAACCGCAAGAAGATAGACAATTGATGAGCACTGTGTTGACGTCAGACGAGAGGAATCCCCAACATCTCTCGAGCACAAACTTTTCTTATTCTCCTTAATAAATACTTGATAATTAATTAGTGCTTGTATACAAATATTAACCAAGCTTAATTTAAATTTATAAATATGTATGTACAAAGTTAACGTCATTCTTGACAACAAATAATCCAAACTACGACAAATCTCTTTTCAAAAGTTTCAAACGTTGCCATTAAAGGATGCATTAAATTTACAACAAGAAATTTCTGGGAAATGATACGACATTACAAAGACGTGCCAAGAATGGCCTGAATACGACGAAATTCTTGTTTTTCCTGAAATATGAAAAGGTGCTTCGTGAACTGGTTTCATTGAGTTTTAATCCGTCTGTAAATATTTGCATTTGCCTGAGGCTGAGAGCTAAAACGTTGTGTGTTTTATATTTAACTAGATCGTTTCGATAGGTCTAACGGCAAGGTAACATGAAGTATGGTGTAGATATATAATACTTATATAACTACATAATAGTGTGTATAATAAATAATACGCCGCCAACTTACAACTTCCATTACTGCCTGATCGCGGTAGCGCTTTAACTCTTTTCGCAAGGAATTATGAAACTCCGTCTATGGAAGAGAAAATGTATATCAGTAAATTTGCACTTGCTTTCCGTTGTTTAGGAGAATCCGATAGAGACGATCATGCATGCATGCATGGATTATATCTAAACTATGCTATAATCAGTAAACAAACATAGCTACCTGTTTCGATTTTTCAGCCTCTTCGATGTTTCTAAACGTCTCTGCAAAACTTTTCTGCGTTTTAACTATCCCTCGGAGACTAGAACCCAGCATTTAACGATAGATGATAAGTTAAGAATGAAGTGCGTAATTGGTGTAATCTTGGAAAGGCGAGAAACTCACCATTTTTCTTGTTCCTTTCTGTGATTGGCTAATAATTCCAAGGAATCCTTCATTTGTGTCTATACAACAAAACAAGACACTGAATTTTGAGGGAATAATATGCTTAATAGAAATTCATTTTTGGTTGCTTCATATGACTGGGTAAAAGGCATCCAGCCGGCTGAGATTTTCAACTTAATCGCAAATTAGAGCACCCCTCCAGAAAATATGCACCTCTTTGAACAAATGTACCTAGATCCGGCCATAGATCGAAACAGATGAACCTGCATAACTTGTTATAAAGAACTATATACTCACGATCATCTCGTCTTCAATCTGCTGCCTTCTGGCTGTTATCTGCTGGTGTTCATCGATTGATTGACTAACACGGTTCTGGAATTCGTTCAAAAGCGTTCCCCTAGATACAAAAACATACAAAATATTTCCCTTAATTGTGAATCTATTTAAACTGGTGAAATTTGTGATCGCAACAATAGAACGCGATAGGATAGCTGCTCAGAAGGTAAGAGAGTGGATTCACGACTTAATCAAACTGTTTTTACAATGTATGAATACCTTTTGGAGGATTTTTTTGCCCACATCTCTTCACTCTTGGTCATAACCAACTTCATCATTGCTGTTGCCATTCGGTTTACGTAGTGCTGCCTTTGCTGAAACGGTGATGAGAAAAACGATACAGTACCCACTGGTTTAATTACGCAAATATACAAAATAGTGATCCAACAGAAAACATATCAAAAGCCATCAGGCAGAAGAGAAAACCTTTATGGTCTTTTTTACTTCTTTTCCTAAACTTGAAATTAAAGTTGATTGCATTTCCTCTCTGTGAAAAAATGAGAATATGTAGTCATTGGTGTATGATCCTAAAATTCAGTTTTAACTAAGAACTGCATTTTTTCATTGCGTGAAATGGAAATGTGACTAGATAGTTGCATTGCACTATTTGGATTGCAAATGAAAACACAGATTATGATTATCAAAATAAACAGATTATACCCTATCGAGACTACATCACCAACTTCTTCATCATCATCTTCTATTTGTTCATCGTCATCATCATCACTATCATCATTATCATGATGATGATCATCCTCATCGTCATCATCTTCATTCTCATCATCACGATGACTTTCCATTAAAGCTGAACAAAAGAACACAGAGGCAAAAAAATCATTCAGAATTCAAAAAAAGACTCGTGTGTTTAAAAGGAAAGTAGGTATTTCAGTTCTCCACGTAGTTCCTCGTAGCCACAATGAAATATCGAGAATAGCATATCTCTCATACCCTTGCGTCTCTTTTTAGCGACGGGATGGTCAGTAGATCTGAACAATTTCTTTGGCTGTAATGGCAAAGATTGACTGTCTGCAACAGGAGTCTTAAAACATTCTTCCAAAGAATCTTGATAATCTATTTCTTGTTCCAAGGCATTGTCCTTTGATGAGCCCTTTTTGCGATGCTGAACTTGTCTCTCCAACAAACCAGCAAGTTCCCCTCCTAGAGACCATGAAAACACGGGAATAAGTGCTGACTTCGTGACTGAAAGGATTACATTGGAGTCTACTATAAAAACCATGGCTAGCCGACAATTTAAAAAAGTAAAGTAAAAAGCAAATTCCGAATAAACAAGACATCTTGAGAATCAAAATATAGAATATCATTCTGTCTGAAAATGACTTTGTAATAAAGTCGAAAATTTACAGTCTTAATCTGTGTCTTGTTTGAATTATATTTCGATTCTCAAGATGTCTTGTTTATTCGGTGTCTACTATGTCAGTTCAATAGAACTTATATATTTTTACACATTCAAATCTAGGATCAACGTTTTCAGATAGGTTTACCTGGTTTAAACCAAACATTGTCGAGATTACTTCCTTTTCTTTTTCTGCTTCCCTGATTGAAAATAAATAGTTCAGTTGAGTATATACACGAGAAAATATTTATACCTAAATATGGATCCTTCTTAATCTCAAATGGTTATGAACTAATGCAGGATAAAGACCTTGTTTTTCTTTATAATTGATAGATACCTGCTTCGTAGACGTAGATGCCGGTTGGGAAAGAGAGAAGTTGAATTCTTCCTCCGTGGAATGATCTTCATCCTAGAAATGTTTATACAGAACAATCGTTCTCTGTGACTATACTTTCTCCTCTGCAAGGAGGGAACGAGCCAGGGGGCTACGACTGAGTCCGCATCGATATACCTGCAACATATCTTTGTTATCTGCTTAGATTTTTATATAAATACAGCTTACCTGGATTTTAGACGTTTGTTTGTCTGAAAATAGAAATATAATGAATAGATTTGAGGATGTTGTTTCCTGCTGCTTGGGCACAATGCAAGTTAAACCCTGTCACAGATATTTTCGAGAAATTTTCCTCTTTTGACGGATGTAAGCGAGCGATTAGTTAGAAACACCCCGATGTATACAGTATACGGTTCTTCTCTAAAAACTATGAACTGCGCACTCGTTCAGATCTACCAAAAGAGGAAAATCGGAGTAACAAGCAGCATCTTACCGTCGTTACTGCGATAACCTCGGGCACGAATACGAGGATTCTTTGACTGCATCTCAAGACGTCCGAGTCGTCTCATCTTTCTTGGAGTTTTACTCCCTGGTGTCTCGCTTGGTGTGATACTCTTCGCAGAACCTGGCGTTTGATCTCGTTTACCGTACGCTCTACTCTTTCCTAATGAGCTTCCAGTTTTATCAAAGAATCCTATGGCAATATAAGATTATATCTCTAGAGGATCGAGATAATCTTAATCCCCACCATAATACATCAAATATAATCCTAATCCTAATCTTAATCGTAAATCCTGATCACAAGAAAACCAAGCAGGTACCTGAATCACCAGCACCAGACAGGTTCGCCTTTGAAGACCTCATACCAAACGACTTGAAATGATCCTATAGGACATTATATAACCGCAATTACACCCCCATACTCTAATAATCAGCTCTCCCCCCGTGTACACCTAAGTACCTTTTCTACTACGGCTTCCGATTTTTTTCTCGAAGAGGAACTTTCGTCTGATTCTTCCAAAATTTTCTATGAAAATGAGAATTAATAAACAAAGCATAATAGTTCCAATGTCGTATCATTTATGGTACCCAATAGCACCCATTATGGTACCCAGTAATACCCATTATGGTACCAGTAGTACCCATTATGGTACCCAGTAATACCCTTTAATAGTACCCAGTAGTACCCTATATGAGATCCACTCCAGCCTACCAGGCAGACCTGCATACCTCAATATTCTTTCTGAATGCACTAACTATACCAGGGGTATGAGGGTGCGAAAAATTTTCTCTATCATCCTCGTCGGAATTTCCATCTTTATCATGTTGATCATTCCCAGGCCTTTTCATTGTATAACTCTCATCCTTCTCTAGTTCCAGGCCACTTTCTGCATCGTTAGCATCATCCCGTACGTCTGACCTACGCTGTGATTTCGTCCCAGCCTGCTTTTTACCCGAGGTAATAGCTTCAGAAACACTGTTGAGATCAGAGAGATATCGCTAGTGAATTAAGGGCGGTGTTACAGTATGCAACTTTCCTTTGCAACTTGTAATGCAATTCTACTTCTTAGGCATCAAAAGTTGACAAGTATGAACATTTCGCACGATAAATATTGTTTCCTGAGCATTTTGAACTCTTTACAAATTAACACCCTCAAAATTTCAATTGCATTGCAAGTTGCAAGGAAAGTTGCATAGTAGAGCCTTAAATATTCATCAAATTCCACCAACTTTTCGACGCTTTAACGCATAAACTTACTGTGCTTTAACGCATGACTTACTGTGTATTGCTTTAATGGCATTCAAAAAACCAGTTTGTTTACTTGGTTACCTTTTGATAGTTCGATTTGCACTGATATCAGTCTGTTTCATCTTTCTCTGCCTCTGTTTTTGCCCCAAACTCAAACAACTATCATCACTTTCAAAACGAAACAAGGCATCATTCAGACCTTTCCTTTCCACGTTGTTTTGCCTTGAGCCTGTTTTCTCTGCACTCGCTCCCTGAGATGGCCTCGCGACAGAAGTTTCCTGATTGGATTGAACCCGCCTTATTAACCTTGCTCGTTTCTGAACTTTCCCACTATTATTCTGCTTCTTATTTTTCTTGTCATCCCTCGTTTCTAAAGCCACATCTTCATCAAGTTTGTCAAACACATCGTCAACAAGCATTTTAGTGTCGCTGTGTTGTGCTCCACGCGTTCTGTCGGCACTGACAACATCGCGGGTTGATTTCTTGCCGGTTGTTTCTGGAGCAGATTTGGCACTTGGCTTCATTGCCCCGAGGGATTTCTTTCGAGAATCCTTCTCGGGATCGACAAACTTTTCCATAACTACAGGATAAGTTGAAAAAACCTGATGTCTTTGATATTCAAAATTGCCGCACGTTTTTTTCTCTCGTCGAGTCTCGCACGATGAGAATGCATTCAAAGTCCCACAGGGAGCAATATACAATGAAAGACAATAGATAATGAGCTGGAATGCCTCATTATTTATTGTTTTTGATGTATTTGACATTTTAATAAGTACGACGTGAGAAATGGGCCTTAACTGTGTGAAATCCCAACTGTATGAAATCTCAGCATCAATATGCGGCAAGTTTGCTTATGATAAGCATCAGGTTTATCTACTTATGTTGCAGTGTGATAATAACAGCATGCAGAAAATATGTTTCACTATGTTTGCGGGACCATTGGTTCCGATGCATTTGTGGCTTTGGCAGCGAGCTTGGACATACAAATTCTAGCATGTACAATAGCTAACTTTAAGATAGGAATGGGGTTTGGCACAAGGAATTCACCCCCAACCCCTGCATTCATCCCCCCCCTGCGCAAATTACCACTCTAATATACCTTTCTGTTCTTTCTTACCTTTCTTTTGTCTACTCATTTTCGCATCTCCGCTCTTGATTTCCTCGGCACCATCTATTTCTACTTGGTCATTAACACGAGTAGAAAATTCCTTATCACTTTTTTCATGATTCTCGATGTGATTTGGAAATGATTCTTTCTCAGGCAGGACATCGATTTCAGCTGGGATCTAGCATGAAGTTTTCAGTATGCTTGGTGTAATATACATCAAATCGAGTTTCATTTAGACTCAAAATGTGAGTTTAAATATCTGAAATACACATCTTGTATGACACAGGTTGATTACCGGGGACGCATGGGTGTGCTGTGTGCATACCCTATTATAGAAAATTAAAAATCCGCCCTTTCTAGAGAATAATGCATTGATTATAATCAGTCATCAGCTACAGATATTCCGTATAGAAAAGAGTTGTTTAACCTAATTTAACTTGGTTTTTCTAGTGCAACAGTTATACTGGATTTACAACGATTACCAGAAGAAATACTGACCGCTGTGGCAGTCTCAAAATAAATTTGGAAAATTTAAGAATTGGCGAAAAAACGGCAATCCGTTACCTGTGAATCTTCTACTTCAAATAGTACCCTAGTCACATTATCAATGGTCGAGCTGAAAACTGGTGGCCCAAGGGATAAATCTTCTTCCGCATCTGTAAGAAAAACGTCGACACGGTGTACAATTATATCGCAATTGGCCGATATCAAAGGTACATTGTTGAAGCCTCTAATCTCAATGACTTGGGAACATGACAATGAAAAAAGACTCAACAAAAATTATAAGACGAGCACCTTCTCCAGTGGGTTCCTTGTCACGTTTATTTTTTTCCAAGTCATCATCTTTCTCAGGACTCTTTCGTTTCCTAGATTCCGTTTTGTCCTCGCCAACAGCTTCTTCTGTCTTCTTGTGAAGTTCGGGTTGTTTGGAATTACTGTCCAGTAGCTCGCTTTCTGAATGATACTCTCCGAGTTGGTTTTCACTACGTCTTTGTTGAATCCTTAGTGCAATGTCTGAGAAAGACTCCTCAATCTAAATTATGTAACACAATATAAGATATACTTCAGAAAGAGGATATTAGAATAAGGGCGTATTAGAGTGATATATAT
This sequence comes from Dendronephthya gigantea, assembly GCF_004324835.1. Taxonomy (NCBI): domain Eukaryota; kingdom Metazoa; phylum Cnidaria; class Anthozoa; order Malacalcyonacea; family Nephtheidae; genus Dendronephthya; species Dendronephthya gigantea. Next base: position 1,759,086 of record NW_021163044.1, read on the forward strand.
TTGGGAAAGGGGTTAGTAGAGTAAGGTATGCTTTGGAAAGGGTTAAAAGGGTGAGGTGTACTTGTTAAAGGGGTTACGGAGTGAGGAGAGGAGTTACTAGAGTTGGGGGTACATGACACAGGCGATTATCAGCAAAAGCACGACAAATGCATGAGTTTACAAACTTATATCGTAAAGAATACTCGTCTTTGATCGACTAAGCATAGAGCAAGGAATAATACTAACCATCTCTTCTTCTTCTTCCATTTCGTTTGAACCATCCTGTCGGGCTCTCGTTTTACTTTTTTTGCGGACCTCGTTTTTTTTCTTGTTTTGATACGCTTTCAACGCGGGACGAAGAAGTTTCTTGCCCTGAGGAGATCTTTTAGCAGGAGGACTCTGGAAAAGATGAATTACATCATGGGAATTCTCTCTACGAGTTTGACAACCAGAAGGCTGTTTCCTTCTCAGCTTGGTTTTAAGGGATTGTCTATTATTGGGGGACACAAATATACTCTATCGTCCTCTTACACACATGGCGTGCTTACATGTTTGAATTCAAAAGGGCCAAGAAATTTTCTCTGTCTTATATGGCCGTTCCATTTATATTTTTCCCGAAATACGCTATTGACTAACGCCATGCGAGACTGCGGAAGATATCCTGAATTATTTATAACTTGTTTCTTTCCCGTTCTCCGTTCAGGATCCGAGTTTCCGAACACATAGTCTTCGGTATTGTAGCCCTAGAAATGGAAAGAATTTCGGAGAACTCAGTCGGTGCAGCCGTAGACGGACGATGTCAAATAAGCTTGGATTCATAAGAGATATGCAACCAGTACTCCAGGGCAAAACCATTACTCCAGGTCTTATCTTACACTGCCAAGTTTATTCCTTCTATCAAGCTCGTCCGCGCTGAGAGGACGTGGAAATGGTTTGGACCTCTCGCTATCCACAATCTCGCTCTTCGTGATAGGCTTACTCCACTTCAGACCATCAGTGATTTCAGACTCCGAAGTTGAAACACCAGCTAGAGACTGTCTTTTCTTCGCTTCTGCCCTGGTTCGAACTCCGCGAGTCTAAAAGTTGAACAGTAACGAGTAATCCCATTGTTGTAAAATAGTTAATTATGTACCTTTTTACCAGAAGTAGTCAATATTTATCCATTGTAATTAGGTTACTGAGAGTGGAAACAAATTTACTGATTGGTGGAAGTCCCTATCCACGGCCTAAAACGTTTGATAATACTGTTGGATGGATAGACGGACAAAAATCGTACTAAAATGATCATAACTTCACCTGTACTGCAGGTTTTCCTTTTACTGCTCTTGTTGTTTTCTTCTTAACAACAGTGCTGCTTTCACTATCGTCCATGGCTTTACTTTCCTTTCGTTTCAAACACAAGAATATAGGTAATTGAATAAAACTCGCAGCATGCAGGTAGACTCTAATCAACTACACTTGTATCGGTTTCCAGACGACTTAGAAAACATTGAACTCACTTTGCCTTCCGTTTTCTTGCTTATTTTAATAAAAGGCCCTGAACTATCCGCGCCATCAGCTGAACTCCTCTTCTTTCCCATATCAGCGACACCCCCACTCGCCTCAGGCAGCAGAACATGCAGAGGGTCCTCTTGAAAGACCGTCTCAACATTGGTCACTCCAAGCGCACCCTCCTGGCTGAGTGTCTGAGTTTCATTGATAACTGTTGGTTCCTCGTGACTCGTGTCCTTTTGCTCCTCTTTATCCTTTGTAACCTCCAAGGTGAGATTCTGTTTATCCAAACTTTTCCCTAATGCACTGTCAATACTCTTGCCTAATCCACTGTCATCCACGCTTGTTTCGAGGTAGCTTATGTTTTTCTTAACCTTACCTGTAAAACAAAATGATACATCCCTTACATCGTCGATCCCAAACAACTTCATGAAATTTTGTACGAAAACAAACACGGGTATCTTTTGCAAACTCGAGATTAAAACATTACCAGCATCGTTTCCTGGTGGTCGTGTTTGTTCATCGCTGGAAGAAATATGGACAACCACCACTGGAGGGGCGTCAACACCCACCGGATTATTGGATCCATCTGTTTCATTTTTGCTTACAATACCGGCATTCGACTCCGCTACCATCGGGGTTATCTCAGCCCTACCAGGCAGGCTACTGCTGATGGTATCCTCGTCAGGTACGACCGCACTTTCTGCGACGGGGGGGTTGTTATCGCCTTCGTTATCACGGCTCGAGCTTTCCACTTTATTTGAAACACTTTCCTCTCTTCCTTTGTCGTTTGCGGAACCAGTAACGCTCGACTTTAAAGCATCGTCGCTCGACCCCCGTTTTACCTTATGCTGGGAGTCTAAGACAGAAAAAATAAAACGAGTTTTTCTAGTATATGGAAGAAAATTGAAATATATATATATGTAGTATATTCTTAGCTAATTATTAGCTTATGAGATTAGGATTAGCTAATGAGATTAGGATTGGCTAATGAAGATTAGGATAGGCTAATGAGATTAGGATTGCCTAATGCGTGTAGTTTGGAGTTAACTACGATTAAACAATACTGGAAATGTAGTTGTGAGTTTTAAACAACCGGACCTTTGGCATAAAAATGTAGAAAAAGGTGTGACATATACCGAAAATTTGACCGTTTTAGAGCGACCTTTAGCACGACTCGAGAGATGGACGGCAGTAGATGTAACAGAAGCCTTTGGAGTGGAAGCAATAACATCTGGACTGAGCGGGGTGTTGGAAGAAAAATCCTGGGGAAACAATAAGCTTGCAGCCTTGATTGGATTATCTAAACTAGTTAAGGAATATTAACTCGCGCTAAAAACTTACATATTACAGTTACGATATATGTATAGAGAAATAATCAAGTATTTTTATATTGCTTTTCCTAGCTTTTAAAACTTCGCGAAGAAAGAGAAGGATATTTTTCTCGTCGTAGATGAACTTCACGTAAGCATCGTTTTGGTCGCAGGATGTTAGCATGGTATGAACGGCTTTGTTGAGACGCAAAACCAGGAGAACTTCATGGCTTTCTTTTTTTTCTAAAACAAGAATCCTGGATTATGAATGAAGGCTGCATGAGCTGGTGGTATCCATACGACAGCACCAAGTATCGACGTGGTCGTGAATCGCATGTGATTTGCTTTCAACTGGTCAGATTTGGCCGAAATGAAAAAGCCAAAGTTCATACGGACTATAGTGGACGACTGTACCTAGTATTTGCGATTGCAAAACGAGATTCCTCTTGATCGTCACAGTCTCCCAAACGTCGCCCTAAAACAGAGAAAAACAATCTATCATTTTGAAAGTGGTTTCTTAACCCTAGCGAAAGTGGCGTAGTACCTGAAAACAGGAGACCTAACTCGAAAAAGAGAAGAAAAGTAGTATATGTTAAGCATACAGTGTATTTCAACCTACCTCAGTATCGATGGCAAAAAAAGAAATAGATTCGCTTCCCAGACTGAAATCCGTCCAAAACATTCCGCTATCTCCATCAGTGGGACAATTCACCTGTTCAAAATATCAACGGTGAATCGTTCCTTCAATCATACCTGTGTAGCTACTAATCACATTTGATCTCACAAAATACCTTTTGTAAGCCAAGGTATACTTCTTTACAAAGAAATGAGTACACACTGAAATGAGAATTCAAATTAAAAATGCATATGGAGAGGTATTTTATTGAGATGTACAGTAAGCATGTGGAAATTGGAATCCCACTTAGGGCTAGTTTCCACTCCGGAAAAATCTCCTTTGGATCGGGACAGACAGGAAAATTTCCTTTGTCGGTGAGTTCTCAGGAGGGGTTTATACCAAGGAAACTTTCCTGTCCTCTCCGATTCAGAGGAGAATTTTTCTGAGTGGAAACTAGCCTTTAGAGTAATTAGAGAACGTCAGCCACTCGCACGAATCGGTCAGAATTCACACGTTCATAAAGACTTGCCAGTCTACAGCATTTTGACGTTATCTAAGCTTTTGGAGAATCGTGCACCTCATCCTTGAGAAAATCTCACCCTATTATTGTCAATTATTTCCTACCTTCTATTATCAAGTTGCCTTTCGTTTAAGTTATTTATAAATTTCCTGCAATCCTGAAATACAAAGATTAAAATTAAAATCGGGGACAGGGGAAACTCGGGAAACTAGGAGAAATTAGGGGAAACTCGGGGAAAGAAAATTTATCCAGATCTGTCAAGACTGAGTGACTGACTCAAGATTCTCAGTCTTACGGATTCAAATTCAGCATCTCTAATAGAAGCGAAATCATTTTGGGATTCAGGATTTCGCTTAAACCATTGTTGTACGTGAATCTTTCGTTTTTCCGCAGGCAAGATACGACAGACGAGCTCCGTCATGCACAATTGAACTTCCAAATCTGTAAGAAAGAAAAAGTGGAACGAAGACGATTGAAGTGCTCGTCAGAATATGATATGAATTTCAAAGAGGTCCAAAAAATTAATGGTGAAAAATCGGTGCTCAGAACAATAGAGACGCTGTGAGAAAATAAGTTAATATCTCGAAAATAAATTGTTGTTATATAAGTCAGGTTCAGAAAAAAAGTATGAATATAACGCAATTCCTACCACCAGCATCAGCTACGAGATTATCAAAGTTTTTCCTATAGAAAGAAAAAAACAAGGCACACTATAATCTCGGTAGAATATGCTAGCTACTCAATACAGTACTCGATACAGACACATACAGTATCATTTTTAAACCCATATCTGAATTCCATACTAGGGTTATCAATTTCCATGATCATATATGCACCGTACACTCACAAAATTAACAGGGATGACAGATTATGACGGACAAAGAATTCAAAACAAGCAGGTGTATGTACACTTACACAAACGCAGAGGAACTAAGATCGGATTGATTTTGACGCATGAATGACTCAATAATGGTATTGAGCAACTTGGTGGCCTGGAATATCGGGATAAACGGACAAAATGTTAAACTGCATGCCATAGAGCGTTTGATATGAATTTGGTAAAAAAACATCAATATGCATTTCGAAATTCTTAAGAGATCTTAGGAAATAGATCGCTGTAGATATTAACCTCAATTCAACTTATTCATGTAACGACTTTTGTGTTATAAATAAGTTGATTCAAACCAACCTCCAACCTCACAGTGACGTTGCATCCTTTGTCCACCAAAAGGTTAAGGCAGGGAAGAACAAAACAAGCAAAGGCTGATTTAGCTATATCAATTCACCAACAAAAACAAAAGACAATTAGCTTGTTCATAAAGAATTTGACTAGTAAATATGCAGAATCTTTATGAGACTGGCTGGTGCCCTGAATTTCTTTCATATAAACAATATACATTATATAGACCATGGTGCCACGTACCATTCTCACCAATATCAGATGATGTCTGTAAGAAGAAAGAGAAATTCATGAAACATACTATAAAACGGCATATGACGGTCCAGCATGTAGACTGGCAAATTTTAGCAGTCAGTCTCGGTTAGAAGGAAAACAGGGGGGGTGAAGGTAGGACGCGAAGAAATGGTGCGCGCTTTTAAAGAAGGTGTGGGGGTTATCAGAATAGTTTAAAAAAGTAAAGGTACAACGCTTGCAAAGTCACAAAACAAAGAAACTCGCGTTTTATACATACGGTCACAATATCCAAAATGTTGCTTATCATTGCATTGCGCCTTGATTCTTGCGTGTCTTTGAACTTTGATCCAAGAACTTTCTCAAAAACCTTCAAAATGTAATGGGGAAAAACACAGAGAAAAACATAACATCATTTAAATCTGCCGGCCTTGGCAATACATTCGTATTATACTAATTATCTGCATCGCGACGACGCCTATCAAGGTCAAGTCTAAGCATAGAATGGTATCAGTTGAGGTGTTTCACCATCGATGAACAGGCCAGGATTAGCGTTGGTGATTTGCAACGCAAGCTGAAGAGACTTTTCAATCTTCGCGTATTTCATTGGACCTTTCAAATCCTAAAAGAAAAACGGTTCGTTGCTCGATGTTCTGTGCATATTAGGAGGACTGGTACTGAGCGCTGTCTCTCATCAGGAACGTAAAACGAGATTGTTCGAATAAAGTCACAGCCTCGTTCCCAGGCACTTTAAATAAAATAAATATAGGAACACTGCAGGATTTTATATAGATCAGTGGCTAAGCTGAGCGAGCACTGATCTATTTGTAAAAGCCTGTAGTGTTCCTATATTTCATTTAGCGCCTGGCAACGAGGCTGATAAAGTCACCTAGTATTTGCATATCGGCAGTATTTGCAAACATGAATTGGAAACAAAGTAAGTTTTATATTTCATTTTTGCACCCCCTCAAAAAACGATTATAATTAATTGAAATCATTTGCTATTTGCAACAAACCCTCTTTAAATTTATCTTCATTTCGTTAAAAACTGTTTCCATCTCATCATCAAGAATCGCTGTTCTCTGTGGACTATAAAGGGTTTTGAAATCCACACAATCCACCATAGGATCATCAAAAGTATCACTTCCAAGTGGATTAAATAATGCCTCGATCTGAATAGAACACATAACAGAAAAACGATTAGATATTCTGAAAACGATACAAGGTGTATTATGGAACATGTATGGTTTGAATATATATCAGGGTGAATCATTTAAAAAATATTACTTTTAAAATTGTGAAAGCACATTTGAACTGCATTTATGATTTATCGATAATTTTAGGAAAGTTTAGGCCATGCAGCCAGTTATATTTCAAGCTTTAAGGTTTCAGGCAAAAATACACTTGAAAATTTAATTTGTGATGAAGCTCATGCCCAGGTGTAGTTGTTTCAGTTATTATATAGAGATCAGTGGCAATAAGGAGAGAGGACAGGTAGGTATTAAATAATTCTATGTCCAAAATCAGCAAATTTAATCCTTAATCTAATCCTTTTGGGGTAAGGATTGTGGTCATGTTTGGGATTAAAGTAAGGATTATATTTGCGAATTCTGGACATGATGTTATTACCAGAGCACACAGAGTGGTTTTAGCAACTGGTCTTCATATAGTAGCTCAATGCAGTCTGGGTAATGCAGAGACATCCCGGCAACTTTAACAAAATTGTAATTGTACGTCAGGGTGCCATTGTTTCAAAAGACTGCATTTTCAAATTTCAAACATGCACTATACTATTTTTGATACTTCAGAAAGCATCCCATTCAGAAGTGGATACCATACTGGTACTGGTATCATATATATAAACTTTGTTCAGTGTACAGCCAGTACAAAAAGGAAGCAAAATAGGATAACCCAAAGCACTTTCTTTAACATAACAAATAATTCTACATATATTTACCATTTGCACATTATCTCAACACAAATGAAGATAGTAACATAAAATTAAGCATCTAACACCTGCATTTTTAATTTAAAACAAGTTCAGTAATATATAAAAAACATATAAAACGACTGAAATGAACTTGTAATTGGTAAAAATAACGCAATTGGACGACCTACATAAACAATTTATTGACAAATTACACCTCGAGTAAATAAACGATAAGCTGTTTACATAAATTTTACTACGCTTGTCGACATACAAAACGACAACAATTCTGGAGATAAACAGCACAAATAAAGCGGTTTTTTCATTGTACCTCAAAATCTGTATTACTCATCTTTCCTCACAAATACTCCGCCAACTTATGTTATCCTTCTACACACAAAAGTGTCGAAAAAAAGCTAAACATCTTCAAAATAATTTCATAATTTTCGGACAAAAATAATCAAATTTCAATTTTTCGGAATTTCCCGCGCTCGCCCGGACTCCTTATATGGAGATTGATCGGAGGTATTCGTGAAATTGAATAACATCGGCGTGAGGCCGAAGTCAAAAATAAACTGCAAATCATGCGGAATATTAGCACTTTCTTGCAAAGATTCATCGGTGATATGGATAATTATTGGATACATTGCTAGGAAACCTAGTGCACTGTGCAATATCTGTGTTTCTTTGTCTGGTGTGCCGATTTCCGTAAAATGTGAGGTATTTCACCAATTTTTGCAATGACGACTGATTATATTATATTAAAGGGTAAATGTGAGAAAGATATGTTGAAAAACGGAGGATTTGCGAACGATTTGTACAGGATAAGATTCAAAAGCAGGAGAGTAAACCCCCATATCGTCTTTAGAGCGATGTTATTTATAAGCTTTTTGCAAAGCCTTGTGGGTAAGGAAGGCGTTGCAGCGTGGGCTCCGCTGACTGTCAGTTTTCGAGCGAAGCGAAAATTACTATTCAAATTTTGAATAAATAACCTCAATTCTGCAAGCTATATTTTGTAAAGCAACGTAACGATCGTCGTCGAAATTTCGGAAAAGAAACATGGATTAGTGGGCTACGCCAGGACCGCGTTTACGTTGCAATCGGACGTTTGGAAGCCAAGGTAATTGTAGTCTCAGCGCAGCTTCGTAACTTGATCGAGTTCGTTCGTTGGCATACTACACTGTGAAAAATAGCCACAAGCGAACTCCTGCCGTTTTGAACTTAAGACGTGGTCTTGTCTTGCATCTGGCTAACTTGTGTTATATTCAAGATTACGTCCAGCCGCAACACGGCAGATATAGGGACTGATATTGCCAGATTGTTGATATTTTGTGTAACAAACTGGCTGTAAACCAAGCGACCGGCTTCACTGGCAAAACTTCCTTCCGCCAAATTTGCAACTTTATCAAATTGTACATTTTGAAACGCAAATTTCGCTTCAAAATCGTCGTCTTCAAGTCTACGCATTCGAGTTTTATGTTGTCGAATAAATACCCTAACTTGGAAAAATTGAAGTTGAAAGTAAAACGGTATAGCGTGGCCATAATTTGCTCTTTTGTTTTTGAGTAGCAATGTGTTTGTTGCTCACTTCCGTGTGACGGTTAATTTGGAAAAACAGATATCAGGCGGCTTTGAAACGGCCATTTTGATAGCTCCAGGACTTCGTAGTTAATTAACAAATTGAAGCAGTTCAAAGTCCTTTGTTTTTGCTACGTTTTGAAATATACAAGTGCCTTCTAATTGGTGTTTATATGAAGTTAATATATCTCTGAACTTGCTCAAGTGAGTATACTGTGGAGAGGTGTAATTGGATAGCATAGTCTATACTCAGATATGTTCTGTGTACATTTATTAAATGCTAGGTATTAATCTGTCATTGATTACATACATGATAAACTGAATGATTGTAGTTCATAACAGAATGATTATGATTAGCTTGGTAACAGCATATTTGTGCTGTCAAACATTGAATTTCCTTCTGTTCATTCTGTGGAAATGTTTACCCTGTTGTTCTTGCAACCAAGCAATTACCATAATTCAAGAAAGCCAGTTTCTGCTATTGAGTCCGGACCAGTAGTACCAGAATCCTTTGGATTTGAATTTGAAAACGCTGTTAATGTTCAAGAACTCTATTGCAACTGTTTATGTGTGTGATGTATTTTGAAGCAAAGTGTATCCACACTAATATATTGGCATGTTCGTTTGTTTAGGAAAATATGGGTAATTTGCTGAGAATTTTATATGCCAAGGATGCGGACACCAACAAGTCGGACATCTTCCTTGACTTTGAAAGTAAGTTCTGTTTGTATGTTACAACACAAAGCCCAGGGGTGTGCACAAGTGAAATTGGAAGTTGAATTGTATTGTTCACTAATGCATATGTTCTTTTATGGTTACACAGATGCCCAACCAACATCATCAGAAGCAGAAATCTATGAAGTCGTGAAAGCAGTCCTGGACCAGTCCTCACAAATTGTTTATGATCTCAAGGAATATCGAGGGGCAAATGAACCAATAAGAGGGGTATGTTATAAATACTTATCTCTACACAAATACCATGTCCCATGTACATTGTATCCCCCCACTTAAAAACCATATAATATATTACTTTGCCAGGCAATATCAAATCCATCAAACGAGGAATTACAGGATGTTGCTTGGAAGGCAGTTATGCCTTTGGTGGGCCAGTTGAAAAAATTTTATGAATATGCAACAGAGTTAGGTAACTTGTTAGAAGTATCGTCAGATTAAAAGACTTAATCCTGTAATACTTGTAACTATGAGTGCCATTTTAAAACAGAATGTACTGTTGGATATGCAAAGATATTTGATATGCTGGATGTTATATTTGATGTAGACATGTTCTAATGTACTTAATGTTCTGTTTTCTTCAGAGGCTGTATTGCCACAACTGTTAAATGCATTATGTTCAGGAAACCTTACACCAGTTGAACATTTGGAGCAACAGCAGGTAGATTAAGTATTGCACCTTCATCAAAAGATCTTGTAAAAAGATCTCACACTCAGCATCCATTACCATTTAGGCACTTGCCAAACAGTTTGCAGATATCTTACACTTTACATTGAAATTTGATGACCTAAAGGTATGCCCATTCTATGACCTTTTCAAGCTTGAAATAATCTTGTTGTACTCAATATTTCCTATTAATTATCTACACTTCATCACACAATTTAAATTTTTCAGATGACCAACCCTTCAATTCAAAATGACTTTAGCTACTATAGAAGGACACTAAGCAGAAGGAAGTTGTCAAATTGTGTAAGTTCCTTGTGAGGATTTCGAACATTTTACTGTGTCCAGAATACAACCTAATTGTGTTGTTCTTTAGGATGACAATGAGGTTGATGAGAACGATGTGCAAGTTTCTAATGAAATGGCAAACAGAATGTCATTGTTTTATGCATATCCAACACCAATGCTAAAGACATTAAGTGATGCTACATCCAAGTTTGTTAGTGAAGTATGTGTGTAATTCAGGCTTTGGAGATGCTCAATATTTAGTAACGATACTAATAAAAGGTTGAAATTATCTCCCTTTCCAGAATAAAAACTTACCAATTGAAAACACAACAGAAATGCTTAGCACACTGGCCAATCTCTGTAGAATCATGACAGAAAATCCGTAAGTACACTGTTCTGCCCAGACTCTTGCTAGTTGCATTCTACGTGTTTCATCATATATGCCATATTTCATTGCAGAGAGTACAGTTCAAGATTTGAAAGTCAGGAAACAACTCTGTTTTGTCTTCGTATCATGGTAAGACTCATACCTTTTTGCATTTCATCAGATAATCTTTACAATTTGACAAAATATCCATAATAAAGCATGTTGTACATATCAGAACACATGCTGAATATATGCATCTTTGAATAAAAAAATCATTGGTATCTTTTAATGTTTATTAGGTTGGAGTCATAATTCTCTATGACCATGTACACCCATTAGGAGCCTTTGTAAAAACCTCTAATATTGATGTAAGTACCATACAAGAGCTTATTGTGCATGTGCTATTTTACTCACCAATGGATGCCATAATAAGGTCTTGAAATCACTTTGGTATTAAAGTCAGGCTTGCTCATGAAGTAAGACTTCATCAGGATGATGTTTCTTCATTCATTCTGCAGATGAAAGCAACTATTAAAGTTTTGAAAGATCAACCATTAAATTCTGTGGAAGGTCTTCTAAATGCCCTCAGGTAGGTCGACGGACAACTATTGTTTGTCATTGCTTAAGGCCATGTTACAATTGCAATGCAATTCTACTTTTGAGAGATGTATATTTGGGAACAACGAAACTTTTGTGGTTATTACACTTCATGCACTTTTCTTCTGCAAGACTCTTCACTAATTTACATCTCTTAGAAGTAAAATTGCATTGCAAGTTTCAAGAAAAATTGCACCGTGTAACAGCAGTAATAGAATTGAAAGAGAGAGTTGGAACATCTCTTTATACCTCTGAGTGGTTTTACAGTACTTGCAGTTTGATCCTTAGGATTTTCTTCTAAATTTAGATACACGACAAAGCATCTGAACGACGAATCAACACCCAAGAATGTCCGTGCTCTGCTACAACAATAGAACATAAAACCACGAATTAGTGCAGGAAATAAATTATCTCAGTTTTTCTCACCGCGATATGCCGCCGAACACTTGCGCTGGTTACAAATGTACAATCATGGTAAAACGGGGGCCTCTCGTGGTCCATTGTGGTTGAAATTGTGGTGTATGCCATTGAACTATATTCACACCTGGATGGCTAACTTATCGTAATACGTAAACATGCCTATTCTTACCAAAATGACTTCTAAAAGACGAGCTGAAATACCTCTTTCCAAAGTCATCAGTCCAGTTTACTTATAGTTCAGTGGTGTACACGGCAAAGGAGAATTGTTACATTTAGGGTAGAAATAGTGCAATATTTTTGATAGGAAGTTTTTTGTATATGTAAAAAAAAATTAGAGCTTTTTTGCTTCTTATATGGGTCGTTTACATGGGTAAATGTCTGTAGACTGAAACTTCAGTTCCTAAAAAGGAATAGTTTTACAACGTGGTATGTATTTACTTTTGATGGCTTCCATTCGCCCTTCCATTTCTCGTGGGGAAAAGAGGTCCCTTTTGCAACTATTTACAAAGATCCTTGGATCAGTTTGTAGTGCTGTTATCATCATCCATGCAACACTTGGTTAATTCAAGTAATGAAAACCTTTCAATAATCGCGGGTTTCAAGTGACTCTGCGTATCTCCATTATTCTGGTACTGAAGTCTTAGCCTACAGTCATATTACTTGAGTAAAGTTTGCAAATGGCATATTTTAACCATCCAGGGGTGTATTGCAAACATATAGCTCTCAGTTTTACGTTAGAATTTGACTCAAGCTTTGTCGGCAAAGTTTTACTTGAGTAGAAATGGCCGGGTTTTTAACGGGTACCAAAATAGGCATGATTTAAAAAGTAAGTTCAATGATTAGCGGATTAAAACACTCTGAACAGTTTGAACATCGTTACTGTGCAAAACGAAAAGAGGGCGAGTCGATTCTCCCTAATATAGGGCTCTTTAGCCTCTGCAATACACCTCCAAATTACAAACACAAATTCCTGTCAAAGTAGTGGTTATACTGAACAGTATGAAGTATGTGGCGTTATGTTATATTTTTGTAATTTTAAGTGTGATGGTTCGTACCACATGTGCTGATTGTTTTCTAACTTAATAAATACTAACATGAAATGCCTATGATTGGTTGTTACTGGATATTTTCTCCAAAAATTTCATTCTTTTTATGGTAAAATGATGAACTCTGGGTGTATTAGCCATCCAGTTTACTCACATAGCAAGTGCAGATCAGCGAGTTAGCGATCTCTATATAATCGGTTTTCTGGATAGTTCTGTATAGTATAGAATAATTCATCCAGGAACACTGACGAAGATCAGGGACCAAGGTATAAAACAAGTTATACTAGAAACCAGTTACAGGCAACAGGCATTTTTAATTTCATAATCGACGGTTAACATGATAACATGATATCATGGGTGGAAAAAGCTGGGGATTTTTTCAAATGTAGATTGAAAATTAATGTTCTAATCTCATTTTTGTAGGTATATTTTCGTTCTTATAGAAACTTCGTCGAGGTAGTTAAAATGATCAGATTACGTTTATTTCCTTCATGCTTCAACCTGAAAATCACCGTCCGAAAAATTTATACTAACAAGGGAAACAGAAGAGTGCTAGTTTCTAAACATCAAATAGTATTTTTTCCTTCATCTCAAAGTTCAATAATTTGAATTTAACAGTCGAAAAACTGAAGTATATAATTTTTAATGCTATTGACGGACGGTTTTTCCGAACGGTCGCATTAAAAAAACGAGGCTGAACAGAGAACCTATATAATCATATAAGTTATCGCAATTTCCTTCGTATTAATCTAAAATTACACCTATATTGAATAGAACAATACCTATTATTCGCTGCGAGCAAGCGTGTGTGTCTCCCCTTCCCCATCTTTCGGCGCCGTAGTTCGTTCTGAAATGAAGTAAGAAAGGAAAAACAAAATCAAGTTAACAGCTCACTCGTCATTTCACATTTTCAATCGAAATATACAAGACATAGCAATGAAAATCAACGAGATATGCCTCCAGTCGCTAATGTCTTCTGGCTATTCAAATCAACACAAGGATGAATTAATTTGCAAAGCCAAAGATCAAGCCAACCTGAAATTCTTCAAACCAACCACTATCATGTACCTGAGCATGATTCATTCAACGTTTCCCTAAACTTCTTCGAGTGATTCTTCCTTCTTCGAGAGCCCCAAGTTTGACTTCCTCCTCGGATTCAACCACCTTTTATTGCTTTAAAGAACATTCAACGGACAATGCACTTCATGCATCGATCACACCTAACAGTAAGGCTTGTTTTCCACTTCAACCGTTTCGTATCGTAACGTAGCGTATTTCTATGTTTCCGGACGGTTTTCGACCAGAACTAATGACTTTAAAACAATGAGATTTACAATGACAACAGCCAAACAGGCCTGTTTCAAACTTCGAGTGCTTCTCACGTGTCGAACGATTAACAACAATAGATAATGAACATCTCAATTGATTAACCATTGTTTTAAATGCGTTCTTCGTATGAAATGGACGAGGGATATATGTTTTGCCACGATGTTTTGCATATTTTCATTGCAAGTGATTAAGAATAATAAAATGCCGGTATAACGCAAATAGCTGCATGGGTGGCTCAAGAAAATATCTTATTCCATTTGGCCTGTGCTTTTCTTAAGAGTACCCATGAAATCAGCACCACAACTGGGTTTTGACAAACATTGCAATAATACATTTACGTGTATTTCTCGCATTTGCAACGCTACGAATCTCTTTTTTGGCCTCCAAATTAAGTGTTTCGCGTCAGTTGACTAGGCTGCAGTCACTGATCTATGTATAGTCCAGTTCAAATATATGTACTTCACCCTCTCGCCACAGATCTCCATATATATGGTACATTAACGAGAGAGTTTCTGCATCGAAGGGCCTGGGTGCTAGGCTAATCCAGCAATAGACGATGAGGATTAATCTTTAATTAGTTCTAATTATTGACATTCTTGTGAATACGACATGACATACGTACGTAATCAACAGTCGTGACGCTCGCCTCTAGGAATGCCTTAAGGAAAATCATCGAAGCGATGCCCGGTCGTGACATTAGTGATTTACCTCTCAAAACAATACGGATCTATTTCCGATCGGCATTAGAGAGCAAAGCCAAAATCAAATATCGGTAGTTGCGGTACCGCGGTACTTGCGGTGAACGTCTACAGATGACCACGGTTCTTGGAAGCTAGCGGGGGTCGTGCCCTTTGCCTTGGCCCTACGAGAAATCGTTGTCTCAAGCAGGGATTTACTATATTGGACCTGGGTGGGAATCGCTAAGTACCGATCGTGTAAGGGCTAGATTTGTGCCAAATTGGGTCGGAAAAGGCGCGATCACAGTAATATCCATCAATATATTCTCCTTACAAGAACACAAGAGTCGATATTACTGAGCAATCGGCAGACATAATTATCACTAGAATACAGTCCCGAGGTAGTGTATTTTTAGAGACAGTAACTTTAGGCTACTAAACGCTAAGTGATATTAGCTACATTGATTATCTCAACTCCTTGATTATCAGGTTGATATGTTGTATGTTTATCGCCGAGATTTACCAAAGTTATTCAAATTCTGAAACGCCCATTTCGGAATGCCCATCCCACCACCTTTACATAACAAATATTTTTTTATGATTTATTTCACTTTTAAACATTTGACGGCTACACTGCCCCCCCCCTCTCTTATCTTCAAACCACAACCCGTAGAACCAAGCAGTATTCATACAATTAAACATGATAACACGTTTCGAATTTTCCCCTCAAGGTTTAAACGCATTCGAACTTGAAAATTCCCTTATTTCCTAAGTGATATCAATACCATATGTCGGAATGGGAGGTCTCGAATTCCCAATAAAAGTTATGAAAAGAATGCATCTAAACAGGTTTTAGAAAAAGAAAGTTCGATTCGGTAAGGTTAATGTAGAACAGGTGGGATTCGTAGTGTTTTGCATAGCTTCTTTGAAAGGCATAGCAAGTTATTGACTCAATATCGAATAACAATTAGCAGTGTAAGATATTTTTGTTGATCGGCAGAGAATCGACGTTATTGAACCTTTGGCGACTTGTGGCTTTTTAGACCAGCTTTCTATCAGAGAGCCGGCTCTCACGATAGCTACAGGTAAGCTAACAACAGCAGATTTGAATACAATCTCTATGTAGATCAGTTTAAAGCAGGACTGTATGGGCTAAAAATAAATGGTGATAAACCAATGTTCACTCTTCGAGTCAAAACTAAAGTCTCCTATGAATAGTTACCTGCCATAAGTATACCAAATATATAAAATATAAATAAAACGCAAACGCATGTCAGCCGAATCAAACTATTAATCACGAGCGTCGATATGTACGATATCACTGATGTTCAATATTTATTTATGTTTTGGTTTGACTACTTAGAAACAGGTACATTCTAGGACGGCATGATTTGTTCAATGGAAACGTTGTTTTCTTGTTTTATTGATTTGTGCACGGTGAATTTGTTACTGCAGCTGTGTCCTCTACTAGACTTATTCTATTTTCCCTAGAATTGTTCTAATTTTCTTAGAATCGTTCTAATTTCCCTAGAATTGTTCTCAATTTTCTATTGTATTATACATTTAACTTTAATCTGTAGCAAGTACAAAATTCTTTTATTTATTAGATGTTATCGTTTCTATCGCAACAGCCTTTAAAAAACTTGTTTGTTTCAAAAATCTGATCCAGTCCACCCCTCGCTACAAGAAAGTGCACTATTTCGCAATACATTCAAATGAGTTGTGAAATAAATTCCATAAATTACCGCGTGTCTTAGTATTTACATTGAATAACACCATATGAATTGTAGTATTTCGCAAGCACATTAGCTCAGCCAAACTTGAACGTACGTTCTCAACATCTCGTTTATTAGAAAAATCAGTATTTTTTCACCCAAATCTGTCGTATATCCAGTGCTGCACAACGAAAACTACTTCACTTTAATTAAACCAAAGAGCTTTGTTTGTGAAAGGACGATCCAGCGCTTAGCAGAAAAACAAAACCACATACACTGTAATCCCACACAGGACTCGTGACCAGACAGGCAACTTCGGAGTTTTAATTAATCTTTTTACCATATATCCTGACCAGGAGGGGAAATAAACTTGATATTGTACTCATATACACACTGGAAACACGGCTGGCACACCATCATACGTACTTCAGTTTTTTGCCTGACTCCCGGGGAAAAATTGCTGATGTTGTTTCGTGTTCGGTAATATTTTTGTTGCGTCTGTGAAATATATTAACAATTAGTAATCAATTTTAAGCTATTGGCCTGCAGGCCAAATTGTGTAAGCGCAAAATAAATTAACATTTTTGTGAATGTTTAATGGCAATCTTCGTCGAAATTCCTCCCTTGAACTATCGTGGGAATACTTTTCGAACCTCGACATGGTCACAGAATATAGACATTCCTTGAGGCCATTTTTCCTTCAAATTCATTTACTCAACATTTATTACATCATTTCCCCCACAAAAAATAGTTATTAAACGGTGCCCTATCCTTCATAAATAGTCACGCAAAACGATTCTCATTTCCTAAAAGGAACTCTACATCATTAAACCGCGGTGTGAAATTCTCAACGCGTACACTCCTCGGGCGGGTTGTTCGAAAGGTGCATGGATAAAGTTATCCACTGAATAGTGACTATTTCAAACGTTAAAATAATCCTCACAACTTGGCATGGCTAAGACTAAACTTCACAATTTTCAAGTTCAAATTCTTTCTAACGATTATAAATTAATCTAAGTAACTTTATCGTTGTTCTAAGCTTTTTTACGACGGTTGAAAAAGCATGCACCTTTCATCCATCGGCATCCACCTTTCGTACAACCAGCCTCGGGATATCAAGTTACCCAATATTTCGGTTATCCAAGTCGTGTGGTTGTTGTAGGTTTTTTTACGGATACGATTTGAGGAAAAATTGTAATCACACAGCAAGATTGATACGGCACTGCAAATGCGCATGAAATTACACTCAATTTTTAATCAACTTCTCTAACAAGTCTATAATCTAGTCTATCCTACAGCATCCTATGAAATAAGCAAGGCCACATGCACTCCCCCTCCCGGTTAAAAAGTGACAGCTTCTCCATTCTCATGGCATGGCTTTGTATATGTCTCGTAACTGTCTAACGTCTTACAAACTACATCATTTGAAAGCGATTAACGGATTTTACAGGACCCAACGTATCCCAAAAATGAAATCTTACCCAACACCCCCATTGCCGTCATTATAGTTCGCTTCACATCTTGTACTTGCTTCAAAAGTTCCACAAATGATGGTAGCTTTGTATTCATTTATTGTGTACGATCTTTCCAACCATTTCAATGAAGTTTCCACATTTACTGAGAAGTTTCCGCGCCGCACGTCCCAAAATTATACAGCCAATAGTATAATGTAAATATTTGATGATTAATCTGATCTGATTTATGACTTAAGCCCTGAAAAAACTGTGCTTTCAAAATAAAACGCTTTTATGCGAGACTGATGATAGTGTATACTTCGCAGTCGCCTGAAGTGTTGCTCTCCGCACCTATAACAAAGGATTGGTTTTCTAGAAACATTTCTTTCAAGCAAGCGTTTGGCGATACGACGTTATAAAACGGCAAGTTTTACTCCATTTTTTCTACTCGTAAAGTACACAAGTAATTAAGAAGTCTAGAGATTTGCATTTTGCTTTTGGCATGCCATTCTACGGGCCTAGGCCATTCCTTGTAAAAAAATAATTCTAAATTACTGCGCAGAAACCCGTTCCAAATATGTAATAAGCACGTTATAAACTGGCTTTCTCGCGCGATCAAAAATATAAGCATATATGCAACCCAGTCAACTCGTCCTTTATCTATAAAATACTCCGTTTTACTGCTTTTCAATAAGTGTACGGAATATGTATAAAACCGCTGAAAGACTAATTCCCCATAATACCAAAGAGTTTGACATCAACTATACCTATATATACAGCTAACGATGAAATATAAATGCGCTTAGTAGATTTGTATGCGTAGAAAATTGTTCCAGCTCAGGTCTCAACTGATTGTCTGCGACTGCAAGGTCTACCAGCTAAGTTTTGAGTGCATACATATTGAATTTCTGTGCTGTACGGTTATCTTCAAGAGGTCTAAGGGGGCTGAGCTTTCATTCCGCAACGGATTTCACACAACTTTAATATGTTTCAACATATTTTTTATCTTAAATCTGGTTAGTGGTGTATTTTGGTCTTCGGTTACGAGGTTAAAATAAACCATTGAAAGGATTTGTCAGGAATGCTTTTAAAAGCAACACCTGTTATCAGAAGATATGGAAGATACACCAGGAAATTAATAGCTTCTAGTGGGCTTAGCTATAGAAGGTTTGCCTTCAGACAGACAGGTCAATGGTTTAACAACTTTATACAGGAATTTCTGGTAATGACTGCAGTTTAGGCGACGTCATATAACTCAGTAACTGGACGGATTGATAAATTATTCGACGAATACAAACAGCTATGGGGAAATCATGCCTGAAGCAAAGAGAAGCGACATTTCATGCATTTCAAATTTCCTGCTTTTTGCTGTGTTTCGTTTCCTGCAGTGCCGTAAAACCAGCGGCCTTCTCGAGGCAAAACAAGCTTACTTGATATAATTCAATGGCCTCTGATCTGTATTAATTTAATTTAATTAATTCAAACACGACGTCTTAAGATCAGAATACTTTGCGAGTAGATTATCTTTTAATTAACGTTGATTAGTTCTGGCAATAGGTGAGATCTGTTAACCCCAAATTGGTTACTACCAATTAAGTAGTGTACAACCACTTTTTCACTACAAGTCTACAACTAACCTCTGAAAGACAGACAGATGTGCTTACCTGCACCGGATGTTTGAAAATTAATTCCTTACAGCAGACATACAATAATTTGAATTTTTTGAAGAATTTTATTTTGACTTATAAGGGATGGTCGACAATACTACAGCCAACAGATGACCTATCAGTTCTATCTGTGTGGCTATCCCTTTTGCCCTTTGAAAGTGACGATGTTATGTGCCTGAAGGCATATATTCCCAAGCTCGAGGTAAAGAAGCACTACCAGCGCAGTGTGTAGAGACACTACGTTACTGGCTTTTGGTATATATAAGCTAGTAGACTTGTTGTGGCTGGAGGAACGTAGTATTCCATTGGATGTGTGTCTGTTTCCTCAAATGCTGGTCACATGCCTCACGTCAGTGGAATTGGACTTACGTCAGAAGACTGAGCTCTTTTACGTTTGATTATTTATTTAACCAAGTGCACTTGACTGAATTGTCTGGGAACTTAGTGGAGCTTCTCTAAATCGGCAGCCTGGTTGCTTATTTGCTTGCCTTCAGTCATCATTTACCGAACTCCGGTCTAGTCTTGCGCTGGTTTGAGAATTGAGATCAACCGCCAATTAATCCAATATAAATCCAACGAACATAAGACAAATCTATTTCTGTATATGACTTGGGTAAAAATAAGTTGAAAATCTGTCGGAATGGAGATATTGCACAATTTTCCTGTTTAAGTATATCGAGTCTTTACAATTAGCACTCGGATACGAAGAAATTATACTGTGAAACAAGAGGGCATTAAAATAGCCATAGTTCACGCCTGGGATATTGATTCTGAACTAAAAATATTTCCGCTTTTCGAGAGCGATTTAGGCTGCAAATGATTTGGCCGGTAGCGGGTTGATTTGCCAGGTATCGCTGCTCGAGACTCTTAGGCGTCAGAAGCAAAAGGGCCGCAGTGCTTTGCGGATGAGTATTGTATGATCAGGAAGTAGGGATTTGACGAATGTGAAAGAACGGAAGAAGGTACTAGGGAAGTTTTGTGAAGAAGGATGTTTGCACTAAGTGCGTGTCCAAGTGTTTGTCAGTGAGAAGAATGTTTGGTTATGGTATCAGGCTATTGACGATGATAAATACAAACGTCCTTCGTTTGCGACTAGTCTTTCGAAAACTAGCTTAAACGGCGAGTGATAAGACAAAGTAGGTAACTAATGTAATCACATTGTGTGAATGACTGTATTTTAAACTGACCGGCTAGATATGTACTTTGTCAAGAAAACTGTTCGAGTTAAAACGAAACCTTATACCTTGATATAAACTTGTATAAACTGGATCTCCGACTTGACCACAATTTAGCCTAGTTCCTAAACAAGTTACCAAAAACTGGCTCCATGCAAACGTTTGGTGGATATGACGAGAGAAAGATGAACAAGGCGACACGAGTATTGCATGTTTATAGGACAGAGAGAATTAATGAGGTATTGACTGAGAAAGGGACAGAGGTCTGTGCCCCCCTAGTTGTGTGGTCTATGCCCCAAGGCTATGGTCATTGAGCTAGGGGCAAAATAAGCGGAGGGTGATGAGATTTTTTAGATTATTTCATCTGCAAACTTCCCATAGCTAGGATTAGTAGAGATAGGTGGACATGGATTTGAGGAGGTCGCGAGAGCGTTTGTTTAGGTACTATAAGAGGCGTTACCTTTTCTTGTCAACGACTTTGATGATGCCGCGTTACACTAGTGTAAGAGCTTTATAGTAAGTGTCGGTGAATGAGAGAAGAAACTAGAAGAAACTATAACTAGCTCATAATCAACAATACAACCAATGATCTATCTTTTTACTAGCATACATACATATAGTATACTTCAGCTTGAATTACTGATACTCTGGCAGTTCACATGAAACTGCGGATAACGTATTTTTTCATTAGATTCGTAATTTCGTATATATATAACACAGTTGAATAACAATTTAAATGTAGTCAGTAGGGGCTCCATTGATTTAAACTCTGTAACAAGGTAATTTAATATATCTACAGTTTCTTTCGAGCTAAAGGACGTGATGTAATCGCAGCCTCACATTGTTACGATTGTAAACACCAGCAATAGGGAACCAGACACTGGTCTGTGGTTACCATGAAGCATCCGGCAAACGCTTAGTCATATAGGAAGTAAATTCCTCCATCCAACTGAAGGGGAGTGTTTGTTAACTTTATACCTAAACCGCAGCATTGAATTATAGGGGGAAGAAAATACGTATTATATCAGAAAAATAGTTAAATATATATACTACTTCTTGTCTTCTATAAATGTTCATATAAATCAACCGGCACTTTCTAGTAAGGTCATTTTGAATTGAGATTGGATTTGGTTTTATATCGACCAACGGCAAGCAAAAATTAGCGGTAGCTGAATGACGTCTCACAGTCTGTGGATTTAAACCAACTAAGAAGAAAAGAGTAGTTCAATGAAAAGTAAAACCCAGCAAATGACTTGCAAACAAGACACGACAAAATGCAAAAACTTATTGGCTACGATTTCGTCCTATTGCTCTGCCGGAAGATGTTGTGAACAATACAACGAAAAGATGTTGTGAACTAAAACAACAGGAAGATTTTGTGAACTGAATATACAACAAAATGTACATATTGTTATGACTTATTCCTTGAAAGTCGCTTGCTGTGCTTTAATTTAAAATTACACTAGAAAGGAACTAGATCTAGAATCATTTCCTGAGCAACTTTTCGCATTTTGAACTCATTGCAGTTCCTCCTTAATCCAAAGGACTATATATATATAAGATTCGATTAATTCTGCATGGGCCATGGCTATATATACGCGCTGCTTTGTGCTGCCTCAATATTGACTTCGTTTCATTGTAAATAAACAACGGCTGCATATCAGTTTGAGTGCACAGTAGGAACACTTATTCATTCCTTGATTCATCGGTCCTTCAGATATTGTGCAAGGGAAATAATAGTTGACCGAAACGCTTGGAGGAGTCAGGAGTCTGCATGTGCAAGGTTAAGTAGAGGTTTATTGATCCAAAACGAGTTATATTATTAGCCTATCATTATCGTTGTACATGCAACTGACTCAAAAGTCAAAATCTTATAACTGATCAAGCCAAGTCGCAATAAAACGTACCATATATAAATACAATACCACGAGAAGCTAAAAATTATTGTAAAATATGACGCAATACATACACCACACCTCCTTATAGTATAACATTGTTATCAAACTGGCTATAATTATACTATACTGCATGCAATAGTGGACTTTGTTATACGAATTTGTGCCCGATTTTACAGTATACTTTTAAAACGCGCGTGTGACATATTAATGCGACAAATTCCTATAAACCAAATCAGTTCATCATTCTAATTACTGCACACAACGCTCACAGACATATTTAACAGTTCAACTGCTCTTGCATAAAATTTCACGCTATATTGCGACTTCAAGCAGGCTAAGTAATGCATGTTGGGATATGCAATTTACATTGGCAAATTCACGGGCTATTGTAGGAAATTCCTTTGCGAGTATTTGCCGTTCTCTTTAAAAGACAGCGGCACGCAAAACCTTTTGCTTTTCCTGAGGCTATATACGTATGTATGTCATTTCACCAGCTTTCCGTGCACGAGGGCCATATGGAAAACACTTTTGCAAAATTGAAAGAGGAAATATGCCATGAATGGGAAAAAATGCATTCCAAAGCAACAAAAAACAGACCATGAGGGTCTCAATCCAAGGGCTAGGGAGATTACAGGGAGGGGCACGTACTTCCACCTTTATTTTAATATATATAATCTATATATATGCATACAAGAAAAATAGCTCTTGCAATTAATTGCCATAGGCCTCACCTCCCTTTTTA
The DNA here is from genome assembly GCF_004324835.1 of Dendronephthya gigantea. Classification (NCBI taxonomy): domain Eukaryota; kingdom Metazoa; phylum Cnidaria; class Anthozoa; order Malacalcyonacea; family Nephtheidae; genus Dendronephthya; species Dendronephthya gigantea. The sequence goes on from NW_021163044.1 coordinate 1,782,692, forward strand.
TGAAAGAATTATCACCCTTGGAACGGATGTACTATTGAAGTTACTATAAAAGCGAGGCAGTAATCGTAAAGCGCCTGAAATGCACGTTTTGTATACCAAAACTGATTGGATTGGACAATGTTCAAACCGAAAAACGAACAATATCCTTCTGTATGTGAAGGAATGATAAAAAAATTCAATTGATACAAGCGGGTGTCGGAGTGTATAACGGTAATAATTATGTGCCTGTAGTTATAATTAAATAGTAATGATAACAAATATATATTATTACTTGTTGTTATTATTATCATATTATTAGCATGTCCATAAAGCTCAGTGGAACTATTTTGAAAACCGACGATCATTGATTTGGGACTTCTCCCAAAGAAAACCGCAATACGGTAGCTACTTGGCACAGACATCTGTCCCGTGGAGACTAAGGAAAACTCCTGCATGCAAATTAGGGTATAGGAAGGATTGAGCGACTACCAAAGCTAGGATAAACATTCGAACTAAGCCAAATTGTAGACAATTGACGTGAGCGTGATGAAATTCCGGAGTTTGCGGACTGCGGTTAAACAAAATATACTGAATAATGCTGTGACGTGATGGCTACACTGGCCAGAGGAAATATTACCGTGATGATTCTAAATACATCAGGGGGGATTGGTTAGGGTCATCGCCATGATTATTAGATTTTAGGTTGAGGACGCGCCCATAACTCCAGGATTACGTTCACGATAACACTAATACCGTTGTGCACGATATGTGTAATTTAATTTTGGATGACTTTGTAAGAAATACCTCACGGAATAGCGAAGCAAGTGCGAATCGTATGGATTGATATATATTCATTATATTCCACGGGTTTATTGACACAATATTGTAACACGACTTATTAGCGCTGGCCTAACATGTTATTTTAAAGAACAAAAACTAACGTGAATTAGATCATAAACATGATTGCAGGTCAGAGGTGGTTGAAGTTAGGCCAGTTATCACTGACTCACACCTACTGGTAACGGAAACTGGAACAGCTGGTCGTAAACTCTTGAAGACGTGTACGTCAGGATGAACTTTGATGTACCCCGAAACCAGCGGTAGACGCGTGCCCAGCAACACAGGGGTCCCGGTCCGCCATTGTACAGCGTTATGTAACAACCCTATTTCGAGTTTATTAGCATTGTATACCAGTGTATTGATCTTTGTAAAATACAGCTGTGCGTTTGTGTTTGAGGCGATCGCAGCTTATTTTAGGCGGCAAATAAACTGTGGCCTCACCGGATACATTAGAAATAGGCAAGCGATTGCATTTCCCGATTATATTTGCCCGTTTGTGGGCGTTTGCAATCTTGTATTTCCGTTCGCGAGTTATTCAATTAGAACCCGTGTTTGTGTTTGTATCATATTCAGATTGAAATCGGGCTTAATTTGTCTACATTCGAGTTCATCGTTTGCACGGAGTGCGTTTTGGAAATCGACCAGGAATTGATTCACTCGAGCTAAAACTTAAACCAAGATTGGTTATGATAGGATAAGATTGGTAGCGAACAAACAAGTTGACAATTATACATATTAAATGCAAGTATAAGCAATATTAAGATTCAAACTAATTGGACAATGCGATGAAAAGGATTAAGTGAATGATTCACAGTGTAGTTCATTGAACATCGTGAAACGCCACCACCCGATTTTTGAAGTATTTGGGTATCTCGACAGATGCAGGAAATTCATATAGGCTATGATGGCGAGACGCAGACGATCTCGTTTCCTTTTCTCACAATGAACTGAAAAGCCAGGGTAGCCTGCATGGAAAGCTCTTAACCAATTGACCTGTATGTCTATATTGCTCTAATCCTAGACCCTAATCCTTCCTTTTTCCATGTGGACATGGTCTAGAATCGAATATAACCAATTATCACTTGCTTACGTATTAAATAACCAGGGTTGCCGTGGTTTAAAGAATAGAGGGAAAAAGTGTTCACAATTCATAAATTATACTTATGGTGTAATGCCACTGACATGATAGCGTAATTATTATTAATTCCGGCATGATGTAGTATTTTAGATTCCTCTGACACCGGAGAAACAGGTCTGTAGCCTTACATCAAACAACCTTTCAAACAAAAAATACAACAAGTTCAACTGAACAGTGAACATAAAGTTGCAAGGTAAAAAGACCTGACTTAATAGTTCCCTTGACCTTTCGCTAACTTCTTAACATCCCTACTCGAAAAGCATCATAAACTGTGACCAATTATATAGCTAGTGTGATGCACCAGACATAGCGTCGTACGTAAAATATTATAAAAAGACTTTCTTTGTGCGCTCTCCTTGTGTAAAATTGATATTAAAATATCACTGATTGAATAAAAAACAATGAAGGATGTTTCGCTACGGCCTCTGCAGGAGAGAAAAAAGACAATCATTCTGCTGGTACCTATATTTAAGTCCCAGTATTAGTTGAGTGTAAATGGTAATTTCAAAAACAGCAAGAGTTTATTTTGAAATGGATTAGCTTGAAAGGAAGTATTACATTAAAACTATGCTGTTACAAACAAGAATTCGCTAACATGTGTAGCTAATTATTTATGAACATCCAATATCAAGTACATGAATTATATCAACATTGTATCGTATGACCTTGTAAATGCTGGCGAAGCACGCAGATTAATTAATATTGCGTTAACACACAAAATTGGTCGTACAAAAGACTTTAGTTTTCCTGTCCTCTGACAGCACTCCTCCCTCATCGGAGCCAAAGGAAAAGCGAAAGGAAACTCGGTGTTTATTTATCGATTAAAAAGCCTTTATTATTTCGTTTTGGTTCGCTTCGTACACAAACAGAGAAGCGTTCAAAATTGAAAATATTTTAATCCCCCAAATGAATACGTCGTAAAGCCTACAAGCTATTTTTTCCGGTGTTGGCCGTTGGTTAATTCAAACGCTTGCTCTAGAGTATATATTACTTTAGCGTTGTTTCAGCGATGTTTTATCGCGATTTAAACTGCAAATGATTTACATAAACACGTCTAATTCATGATCAGTTGTTCCGTTCTTTTTTTATTCTGTCTGTGAAAGTCGTTTACTTTCATTTTCATTTCATATCAAATTAATATTCACTTTCCATTCACGGAATTTCTTTCAGTTTGACCAGAAAAAAATGTGGTTTATGTGTAGACAGACAAACATTTTCCCCATAGACAAAACAGAAATTACCAGTACCACTTAAATCCAATTTCGCACGGTATTGCCAAACACAACCGCAGCAGCGACGGAAGAATAAATAAAAAGTTTAATTACATTTTGTTAAAGGTTTACACAGCCATCGCGGAATCGCCGAAATGAGACAAAATCCAAAGACAGTATAGCTGTGTATCGTCAATTCATTTCACACATTTTAACCTTTCAACTACGACCCTCAAACGGGTGTTGTTTTCACAACCATTTCCTGTTGACTTACGAATTAAATCTAATAACCTAGCCACTTGACATAGCGTTGATTTTGGAGCAGTAACCCCCCTTCGTTTTGTATAACATGCAAACCCACATAACATTGCTAACCAACATTTCTGAATTGACATTATCAGGAAGTCGGTTTATCAGCAAAGTGCGAAAACGCCTGAACTACAAGGCACAAAGCCTCTCTGTCGGCATTTAGTGATTTACTGTCACAAAACCAACAAAAATATTTGGTATAGATCGACATCTCAAAAATAACTTACTTGTCAGTGTAAATCGATAGGGCAACATTTCCGTTCGTGAAAGACACGATTTTAAATGCCGGCGTTTAGGTGTATACCACCAAATAGGTTAAATAGCTCAATGGTATTTCACAACAACTAGATATTATGTGTGAATATTATATATTCACAAAGACATCTTAGGAAAAGCCCCAAGAGAGGAAATGTTTTGTTGTACGGTTTGAAAGAATTGTAGGTTTTATATTTCCTAGCTGGGCGCTAATGTTGTTAGCGATAATCACAGTAGGCGGAAAATCTATTCCTACGCAAGTTTCGTTATGTTTTTGTTGTTTGTTTTCAAAATGAATGATAGCTCGTAAAATTGTTCTACACAAGAGCATGAATATATGGACGTATTATGCACTTTACCTCTAAAATATAAATTATCATAATTTTTGCTTATGAATTGCTCAACCATTCTTCGCGTTTGCTGGGGGGTTACGTTGCCATGGCAACATTCGCTTCTGTGCGCTGATTGGCCGATAGAACGTTCAATGTGCTATTTTGAAGTGAAAATTACTTGTGAAAACCTGGCCTACCCTTTTATTCGCTGTGTCTTCCTCGTTAAGCTTGTGTCTTTTGCTCTCCTCATTACGAGAGTGACAGATCACTGTTGGCTTAAAGTCTTCGCTGTACGAGACTTAAGAGGTACGTTTAGGCATGAATATAAATCAAGACAGTGCCAAGTATTCTCGACGCACGTCTATCACAGAACTTGCGCTGACTCATTCATTTGGTTCAGGGGATTTAAATTGTAATGATAGATGATGATTGTTTTTGTGGGGGTTCATTATTCACCGTATCTCTTTATTGTTTAAAGGAACTCGGATTACATTCGAGTTAAACACAAGGCACAGCAACCAAGTCGAGAGTCGAATGTCGAACTTCACTTCGAAGGCTAAGGTAATGAAGCCAAATAACATGTTGTATAAAAAATACTTGAATAAAATAAATATATTAAATTACACATACGCGCGCGGAGTTTACACAAATTAAAAGGTTGCTTTTCTCGTTTCGTTGACAGGCAAACAGCAGAAAGAAAGAGATGGCGCTGCAATTAGAACTTTGTCCAGAAATATTTCTCCATTTCTCCGCACAGCAAGTACAAGGAGACGACGATGAAGTTTACGAGGCTAGTACCGGCGGTCCAGGATCAATTCGCGATATCTGGAAGAAGTTTATGGCTCCACTAACACCGCCGCTTTCTCCACCGCTTTCTCCCTCTCGACAAACTAGCGGGGCAGTCTCACCGACTTGTCTAACAGCGACGGCAGCAGATACGTTACAGTGTGTCTCAGATATATTAGATCTCGACAACTGCCGTACTTACGTGGCCGAACGCAGCTGTTCAAACCTTGCATCGAAGCTAATTCAAGATTGTATGTGGGGCTCCTCGACACTACAAGAGAAAGTACAGCGTAGAAAACGAGTAGAGGACATATATGATACTCCTTGTTCCACACCACCATCTCTCTACGTAGATTACGTTAGCGGTGAATGTGTCGATCCGTCGAGTGTGTTCCCATACCATATAAACAGTCAAGATTTTCCCAGCGGAGACTCATCGTCAGGTATGTGCGAATTTTAATTGTAATTTTTTAATTGCGCTTGGATAGACCTTAGCAATTTGTCATGAGGTGGTACAATTATTATAAAATCTCGTGTTAAATAATAATATGATGGTAACGGTTCTAAATCGGTGCTGAACTAGAGGCGAAATATTTTTTGTATATCAGTACTTCAATCCGGTCGTTCCTGAGATTTTTATACAACAACTATATTCATCTTATTTTACAGCAAGCGGAAGCGTTGATGAATTATATTTTTATTTGTGTTTCATTTCAGAAGACGAAATTGACGTTGTCACTATCGAGAAGCCTGTTAAGCGTAAAAGTCCAGCAACTTGTAGCAATGTAAACAACAACAACAACACAGAAATGAAGTCATTACGCGAAGACGAACCGACCGCAAAACGACCCAGAATGAATCTAAAACGATCCCGCGAGAATTCGAACAAGGAAGGCAAGGAGACTAGCCCCGATGCGGACTACGAACCATCAACTCGGCTTTCCGGGAAGGAAAAATTTGAAGAGTCCGATTGTAAACGCAATGTACACAACGTTCTGGAGCGCAAGCGAAGAAACGATTTAAAATATAGTTTTCAAGTTTTACGAGACAGTATACCAGACCTAAAAGGATCAGAACGGGCACCGAAAGTGGCGATACTTCGAAAGGCTACTGACTGTATATTGAATCTTCGCTCTGAACAGGAAAGATTACTTGAGGAGAAGAGTTTTCTCGAGAAGAGGCGTCAATCATTATTGCACAAGTTAAAAGCTCTCAAAGAATCCTCGTGAATCGTCTAATACACGCAGGTATTCTCCCTGGAAACATGTATCTGTGTTAAAGTTATTCTATTTAATATATCTTATGTATACAGATGTGTGACTTGGATTTTGGCCAAACTTCAGGCCTATATTGGTCTGGTTTTCGTCCACGGAGAAAACTACTTCCGCTTGTTCGGCGAAAACCAGTCACACGTTATGGCTTATATATAATCCATTTGCTATACGTCTATCCGAGAGAAATCTCTGTATTTTAAAACGACGAGCGTCATTCGCAGTAAACGTTTATAGTTATGAAGTCTCAAGTACTAGTGAAACGATAATGTGTGATTGTTTTCATTCAATGAATTTCTTGATTAGCATATTGATTAAAAAAGCGCGGGAAACGACGTCATAAATTAGCATAAAATATTTTCATACTTTGCATTCATGGCGTCCTGACCCAAATCAAAAAATTTACTTGTGGTGATTTGAAAGATATTTTTGTATACAATGTAAACTAATGAGTATTAATGAAACTAGCCCGCTTTAAAGGGAGTACTTTATATAAATAGTTCGTATATAACTAAGTTTATAAATATTAAGCTCTGGTGGACGTTTTTACAATGTAAAAAAACGGAGGACGCTAAATCCGTGATTTGAACCGTATTGGTAACTTGTATCAAGCATATGTGAACAGCACGTTTTGTTTTTGTGGACGGTATAAATGCCACTACATATATTTATGTTAAAGGGTGTTGCGTGTAAATAATAAAGGCTGACAGTCTGCAAGCACAAAACTTGTATAAACAATGATATTGTTAAGAACATAAATTATATATTGGTTATTTTGTTAAAGTTGCGAGTAAGGAAAATAATTAGAATGTTTCCACAATAGTGTTGTGTCATTGCTTATTTTGGCGGGTCTTTATCACAAATCTATATACATTCGATATTGTGCCTTGTCGGACATGGAGGTATTTTTAACGGAACATTAAATATGCAAGCTCTTTCATGGTACAGTCTCGAGTTTCAAATGGGTTTACCCTGCTTAAACTTTGACCTTCAGCGTTTACCCGCGATAAATTCTTCGCATAGCATCGAGATTTTTTTGGGCGCTTTACACCGCGAAATACCACCCTGAATAACATGTTGGCGGGCAAGGTCAAATAGAACTTGTTATCAGTCGGAATTCGAAGCGTTTGAGCGTTTCTCTTTCATAAGCTTTAACGACTTATTAAATTTCGTTTTTGCAGTGAACAAGAGGAATCCGGAATTATGTGGGCGCTATGGTATTGTGTAATTTCCTGTGAATTATGTTTTTAAACCAATCAGCCAGGTGGTCCCCCCGTCAAAGGCGCACTGAGATGCTATGCTGAGCCCTGTTTATCGCTATAAACCTCTCAAAATTTTTGTGGTATGAAAGATCCGTTGGGATTCGCCCGTACGCATCTCCCCGACCTTTTGACCGCATGAAAAGGCATGTTTTTAGACCGAATAGTTTTACATTGTTTAGTGTGCTCTGAAAAGCTCTATTTACATTAATGCATTTTATAAATCCAAGCGTAATCCCCATGTACCACTTTATAAATAGCCAACAGTTTTTAATGGCATCTGCTTGTGTGCATTCAAATCAATTAGTTTTCGGGACAAAAACTATTTAAGCCCTCATAAAAGTAGCAAACAAAGGCAAAGCGTGTCCCAGTCCAAATTCATCAAGTCCAAGGGCAAAGGGGATTTTGACAATTTGACTTGGCGTCCAAAATTGAAACGCCGTTTATTACCGCAGGCGATATTTGTTCTGATATAATTGAGCATATTTGATACGGATCATATGAAGCCCTGCTACTTATTCGTACGACGGAATCTCGGGCAGTTATGGAGAAACAGTTTTGCCATGTAAATGCAATTCGTTTAAACCAATATTCAATCAATGCTGAACCGTTGGAGAGGTCTATTTGTTTTCACAAAAGTCTTTGTTTCGTGTTATATATATGGAGTGACGCTTCCATTCGTCCTTGGATCGGAATTGATGACTGTAAACAGTTTGAAGTAGAAGTGTCAAAAATATTGGCAATTGAACGAGCGTTTCCGCTGCAATTACGCATGCATAACAAATAGGTATAGACTATAGGGCAAAATTTTTCCCAACCGGTAGCGAGGAGAGTGTAAATTCCTGGTGAAAAATACCTGATTTTCTTTCTAATAACGGAGTCCAGTTATTTAAATCTAATCGAAAGTAAAAACTGGGAATACTTGTTTTTTTTTGCCTTACTGAGAGCTTTTTGATGTATAATTATAGAAGTTTAACTGTGTAAAAGTTAAAAGACAAAGGCCATCTTTTTGTTATATTATACTACAAAGTATAATATTAATGATAAAATACGAAAGTGCTATAAAGATTCGAAACTGATATAGTAACATGAGTTGAGATGTTTCGAAATTTCAAAATTTAGCTTCGCGCAAATCTGTGATTGGACCGCGAGCTTTAAACGAGAATTAGCATAATTTCCATAATTGCGAACGAGAATTGCGTCACTGATAGAATCAAAACTGTATTGTCTATTCATTCGATTTGATACCAGATGATAAGGGTTTAATCCTATAACGAACCTTGATATCTTTTTTTATGGTAATTTCATTTGCCATATTTTGTCTGTAGCGAGTGATAAGTTCCTATAATTCGCATTTTACGCGATAATATTGTATTTCCTTCTAAGTTACACTTTCGTTATTTCCCCTCGCACTTATATTGTGTTCTCTTTTGTCACTTAGTCACTTTCGACTTTGTTTTAGTACTGAGAGCGACACGCAAGAGTATATAGATCCTATATTATCAACTATGAATAGATCGATATCGGTCGTGTCTTAATATAAGAATATCAGGATCCTGTATTTGGCTGAAAAATTCCCAAGTTAATTCGAATGAGGCATGTTAAGCTTTTTGATTTATTCTCATGTGATATGCGATGATTCATTTTGCCCCCAAGTCATCAGTAATCTCTTTTGCAAGATAATCCCCTGCCCAAGTTTCCGTTATGGGTCATTTTTAAGCCAGCCACGCAACAAATCACCATGCACAATATCTGATTGTTTGGCACGATTGATTCGAAATCTTTCTGTTAATAATACATATATAGCTGCAGCCATTTTCATCGCTAGACCACTGAAGCCACCAAAAAACAAGAGTGCACGATATAAGAGCTAAAAGGGTGCAGTCTCTCGTTGGTAGAGATCTGCTCCGGGCGACTAAAACACCGACTGACGGGGGTCATACCATACATAAACCGGTCTCACACGAGTAGGAGACAACGGTAGAAGATCGTTTTAGTCTTTTTCATATTTAGAAAAATCGTCTTCTAGGACTTAGCTGCATGAGGACGATAATGAATTAATGAATTAACCGCTCTATATAAAGGCATGCACCAGTAAAGCTACGAGTGATATAAATATATATAAGGCTATTTGGTCTGCTTTAATTCGTTAAATATGTTTGAATGCGATGAAATCTTCAACTATATATAGTCCTGTATACTTCTCAATGCGCAGTCCAGGTTAATTTACTCCGACGAGGTCCTTCCAAACTTGTTACGAACAGGATCTGAAGCAGGATTATCAGGTCTTCAGTATATTAAGTGATTAATTAAGGGTAGGTTAAGTACCCATGTCCTCGTGTCTCTCTCAAGACTCCTCCTTCACTTGAGTACTTCTCCCTCACCCCTCCCCCTGAGGGCTAAATATAATGACTTTAAATACATTTAGTTTGTATAAGCTTCGCGCGCCTTGACAATGATCAAGGCCAATCATCGCTTTCATGTGTATTATTGTAAAAATAACATGCATAACTTTCCGTACATTTTCCGAACATCAAAATTCTTAGTTTATTTGTCACGCAATTTAAGTATTCAAGAGCTGTGGTACGACAAATATGACATCCTATTGTGCATAAATATCTGTACTGACTAGACACGGCTAACTGAAACGCTCAAATTTTTCTCGGTTTATCAAAAAGCAGGATTGAATAATGTGACCACAATGGCAGAATATGCACAATGTGATTGCCATTTGCAGTATTTCTGCAAATGTTGCCTATTTAGAAACGATGTGGCGCCAAGGTGCAAGGCAGGTTTACTATATATATGCACGAATCGTACTCATATAGTTGCAATGGACAATCTTATTCTCCTAAGAACATATGCATGCAATATTGATATGCTTTAAATACCATGCGATTAGTTGGTGCTCTTTTTATTTGTAATGATTTGTACTGATAGCATTTTTCTTCGCATTATATGCATAAAGATAACATATTGTCAAACACACACACATGCAAGTATATAAATATATTCAAACCAATTATTGCTATATTGGATTTGGATGAACGCGACATAAACCTCCTCTTTGATTATCCCACTCGATCAAGGAGTATGTTGAAGGCTTTAGCAGTTTAGCTCACATCATGTGCAGTTGTGTAAAAATTTGTGCTATTGATAAAATATGTAAAATAAAAACAGTAAAAGTATGTTTAATTATTCCGCCAGGGTACGTACTGTAATTGATCTGTCACGGGGAGAAAAGTCTTTATATCATGTACTCTGACAAGAATTTATGCTATGCTAAGTAGAGAATACTTGAACATCAATGGTAGACTTTCCACAATCTTGACTTTCAATGGAGCACTGTCTGTCTATCTTGCACGTAGCATGTCCGTTGTAATTGGTTAACGGTCCCTGAACGTAACAACTATTCTTTAATCTCCACGTGGACATGAAGATTGACATTCCATGAGAAACATCAGGGACTTAAAGAAAATCTTAGCATCGGCCGGAAATCAGTTATATAAACGTCAAAAAGCCATTATATCTTTGACCAAGGTGTAGCCCACGTGTGGAACACGTGCTTTGAAACTTCCTAGGGTTTATCAAGAAAACTCATCACTATGCACGCATTCAGCCCACACATCCCCTCAAGAATGATCGCTCGTGAATGACAAATGCCTTGCACATGTTCCAGATCAATCCAAAAAAAGATAAATGATCTTTTTCCAGGTGGTCGATTATATCGTTGTGGCATGTGCAATCATCAAAACTTCCTTGGATCTGCACGCGTTAAAACGCAAGGCTCGTACCGACAGGCGCTTTTTCGAATAACATTAATTACGGCGCATTTAGCTACGCTCCGGCCCGGCCACTGATCGCTATACGTACGAGGCTGTTGAAACGTACTCACGTCTGCTTACAAACTATTAGAAGCTGCTGAAGCACGCGTTGCTTGCTCCAGCTGTTGTGAGAAGTTAAGAATAAGTTGCCAGCAACTTGTAATTCGTAACATCCCCGGTGGAATTATTAGACCTATTGCAAGGTTGCTTTCTGATGCAAAGTCTGGTGCATGCAGTCAATGCCAGTCATGATATCATGATATAGTAACATTGCTCTCGAAGCCAACGACGTGATATTGCTGCACTAATACAAGTTTGAAGTCGCAAAGTTGACACATCTGGCCAACATGTTTTTCCATGCTTAACGACAGTTGCCGGGGCTAGCATTAGGAAAACAACTTGTTCGCATTGGACAAAGCTTGCTTGCTTTCATGTAATGGTAGAATTTATGTGGGTGTTGCAAACGTAATCATTCAAATCCAATTTAACCCACGCATCTTCTTAAGGAGGGCTTGGTCACTGACAAACGACTTGCACATGTTTAAGATATCCAAACAATTTATTTAATTCCTAGCTAATTTTGTATTTTATAATGGCCGATTTGCACTGCAAAAGTTCCTGCATAACAACAATATTGAGTATTGACAGTCAATGACAGACTATTACTGGAATTTGGTCTGGTCAGAGGCGAATTTATTAAAAAAAAATTGACAAATACGAGCGTGGATATAGAACAGCGAATTAATCACTATTTTAGCCCCTCTCAATTTATTCAGCAAATACGTGGAAATTCTCTACAGGATATTCCATTTGTGACCCTGCAAATGTTGCTGCAGGATGAAAAACGTGCAAAAACAATTAAAGACTGCAAATGCTATCGGCAATGTCTATGTGTTAACAGTTTGAAAGTTATGCCTGATGATGGGCAGCAACCTATTTTTGGTGATCACTCAAGAATGAAATGCTTTGTTATTTTGAAACAGTTTTCTTCGCGACTGGGCACAAACAATAACCCGGCGTTTCTCGGTGACATACAGGAACCAGACAGGTTTTATTAATTTTAGGAACGATATATGTTAAAACAGATCTATACGTCCTAAAAGGTGAATTAAAATGTGCCATGTGCAATACGTTGTTTTTCTATCGGAAAAATTCTGAGATAAGTTAGATCTTTAATGCATATTTTTGCACTTAAAATATCTGAAACTCAGTTGTGTACATATTTTGCCGATTTTCGTTGACCAGCGTTGGCTTGCAATGCGTTACTAGAATTGTTGATAATTTGACCTCTTGATCTATGGCAGGCAACTCTGTTATGCAATAGGTAACCAATGCGACATAAAAGAACCTTTTAAAACTTTTGTATACATGGTTACGTGTCGAAAGCATGTATTAAACCCTTGAAAGGATATCTCAAGTGTTGCGACTTCTAGGGAAATCTAGTAACTATTACGAGGAAAGCTAAAAACGCGGAGACTTGGGCATCGTTTTTTAGGGTAAAGGGATATGTATCTGGTTATCATGCATGCCCAGTTGCATTTTGAAATGGTCATGGCCCCAATTAAATGCTGCTTTTCATCAATAAAAAAAAACATCTGACAAAGATCAAATGCATATATCTTCGAATTGCCATTTTGTTCTATACCAAGAAGCGCTCTCGTATTCCTCAGCGAGTTCAAGAAAATTTTAATTGAGATTTATAGATATCGCATGTTTCTGGGAATGCCCTTGAGTGTCCTAGAAGTCCTTGACTTCGATAAGTAACTGAATGGGTAATTTGAAACGCTATATGTGAATTCCATGACAGTAGAAAGGCCAAAGGATTCCCGATTCTTATCAGTTAATCTGTTAAACGCCACACCATATATCATACCGACTGAAGAATCACGGTCGCAATGATTTTCATCAAAATATTGGCCTTTTCTGTTTGATTAATTAACATAGTAAATTTTAAATTACCTCTTCAATAGGTAACAAAAGTTAAAGACTTTTTTAGAATTGTAAGGATTATAAAAAACGTTTACCAACAATGCAACTCATTAATTACTATATCTAAATGGAATTTTCGTTTTTAATTGTTTTAAAAGGAAGTTATATTCTTTTGACAGCCGTCTTTCCATCAGCTTACGAACGCTGGTAAACATGTTTACGCGTTTTTAATTAAGAAGCACCTTGGGAGATCCGCAGCATTCTAGAATTCGCATAACTTACAAGTACCACTCGTGATATTGTATTGAAATCTCGTTCTCACCCCCCTCCCGACCACTCCTATAGGACTTGTTTCGGCGGGATTGCTTTTTTTTAATTCAAAGCTATTTTTTCCGCATACCAACTTCCTCTGTCTGCGCAAATGTTTTTTTTTTAATGGAACTCGATCTTAATTCAACACGGGAGCCTTTCATGCCCTATATGTAAGACCTTTATGAAATAACTTCCTTCTCTCAAGATGTATATTCTGAACTCTTCTCACAAGCACTCGTTTCATTTTGAGTGGATTTTCATTCTGTTTCCAACACAGAATTAAGTATTAACTATGCGAAAATGTGAAACGGAGAACAAATATTTAAGTTAAGTATCAAAACGGCCACGCTAATGATTGTAAAGAGCGTATAGTCAAAATATTGGATTTAAGGCGTTGATTGTTTTTCCAGAACGAATCCAGGCAGTAGCGACGATTTGTCAGTCGGGTGGAAATATGAATGAACCTTGAGGCGAAAAAGTCGTAGTCAAAAGCTAATATAAATAATCTCCGCCAATTGTCTATACGTCGCTTCAAGAATTTAATAAAATTAGGTCCAGGTCAAACATCTCACTTCTCATCAATCTTATGTGTCAACCGTTAAAAAACAATAGATGAGGCATCCCAGCTTTCTTTCTATTGTTTGGAACAAGAGCATGAGAAAGCCTAAAGCCTAGGCTTTAGTTATATATGAAACAGAATTGCACTCTTCTGGAGCGTAAATAAATATTTATACCCAACTTAGTTCAACATTTGTTTTATCAACATTAGCTGTAGTACCACCTCTGGGTATAAATAAAGCAGTCTCATATAACACTATTTTGATAGTCTAACGTTTACATCAAGCCTAAAAAACAAGACCACTTCGTTTCAAAAAAACTATTTTGTTTAAGATCAATGAGTTCACGAAGGCTTGGAACCACCCATACTTAAAAATTGTTTGTTGCGAAAGAAGCTTTTGTGGACTTGTTTCTGCAGGAATCGAAGGAACGAGCCCTAAAATATCATCGTCATCAACCGCACTCAATGATGTATTTTTAGTAGGGAAACGCGATATCTCCATTTAACTCTAAAAGCTTTATATTCTTTAAAATTTAATATATTTTGCGACACAAAATAAATTAAAACAACTTTGAAGAACTCTGTTTAAGAGAAAGTACACGTCACGAAACTACTTCCACGCGTGTTTCACGCGCGGGTTAGTAGCCAGCCGCTGCATGAATCATAATTAATGTGCTAGAAAGGGGCATTTCAGATTGTTTTTTTTGCATGTTTCCCCTCCACACGACCATTACGTAGGCCCATAGCTAGACCGCTTAATTGGGGGGAGGGTATTCATATATTCATGTTTATATACACCGCAGGAGCAATAGGGTACAATGCAAAGAAATCTGTCGGGCATAAGACGAATATATAAATACACCCTCCCGATAAATACATCTCCCAAGCTACGGCCCTGCCTTGGCTTATGTTTACAATACGACCTCCAAAGCTCCGATAAAAAATTGGGTACTACACGTGTGAATACTAATTATATTTTTATTCAATAAATTAATTACCATTGTGCTAAACAATCGCACATATTATAAACATTTCAATTCAATGCAATATGGGTTAAAAATATTCGAACAGTTAAACTACGACGCCCGAATGCTTTGGCCGGACATCTCTGAGAAATTTTTTACATCTAGTGCGAATAAAATACAATCTCAAGGACGTGTGTTACATTAGGATATATAGGAACAATTAGCGAGTTAGACTCTCTTGTGCATTGTATTATAATCATGTCCTTATTGTATAGTCGATTGATATAATGGGATGATAAAGGTGACGGTGGGATTACGAAGTACGTTGACACACAGCGATTTTTACGGCTAATACAGTAATAAATGATACTTGAAATATATTCGTTGTTTGGCGTCATAATATATCAGGCACCATCTTGGCTGAATATGCGAGGTTTGCTTCTGTTTTTGAGTTTTCTTTTTTCACATTTTTCTCGTTTATTTTTTAACAACTTAACACCTCTGTCGTAATACAGGGTCGCCAGCAAAATACAACAACGATGATAACATGAAGTACACATATTTTTAAATATAATTCAAAATGGCGGCAATTGCAAACCACCTACACGTGGAAAAGTGCTGCTATTGACTACAAAATTTCGTTGCATTATACAAAAATAATTCCGAAAAAATCGCAGTGCGTGAACTTGCTTTAAAAAATCTCCGGTATTCCGATTAATGGAAAGACGATGCTATGGCAAGGGGCTCGTTATATC
Organism: Dendronephthya gigantea; assembly: GCF_004324835.1. Classification (NCBI taxonomy): domain Eukaryota; kingdom Metazoa; phylum Cnidaria; class Anthozoa; order Malacalcyonacea; family Nephtheidae; genus Dendronephthya; species Dendronephthya gigantea. Next base: position 1,798,416 of record NW_021163044.1, read on the forward strand.
GTGTGAATTTTATTAAATTTAACAACTTCTAAGAATTTTTATGAGCCGCAAAAATCGGCTTCTTAACAATAAATAACATTCACGATGGATTACAAACGCTTTCGGGAAAAACACGGCTGCGGCCGAAAACTCGGCGAACGGCCAACGAGGGATCACGAATGTCAGCGCACGGCCTTCTGGGGCGGTAACATTGACGCCGGAAGTAAAGCTTCGAGTTCATCTGCTGACCGATATAAAAATGCCGCAGACTCGCGATAGCTTGCGATCAGCTGACGTATCGCAGTCACTTCGGTTGTATTAAGCTTATACTCGGCACCAGCTTTCGCTCGTGCTGCAGCGAGCGACTCTACAAAATAGCGGGAAAAGTAAAATTATTGCAATGAAATTTAGTGAAAAATCTAGCAACTGATCCAACAAAAATCACAATGAACCTATGACAAATATGTTTAAATGAAGCAACAATCAAGCTCATAATTCACAAAGTAACGAAATTAACTTTCAAATCTCAAAGCCAAGAACAAATTATATGAACTGAAGCCGCGTTTACACTACGTGCTTTGACCTGGCCTGGACCAGGCTTAGGCCTAGATGTGAACGTTATTTATCCGCAAAATCCAGGCCAACAACAGAAGGTGGCCTGGACCAGGCCTAGGCCTAGATATTAAGGTTGTTTATCCGCAAAATCCAGGCCAACAACAGAAGGTGGCCTGGGCCGGACCTGGGGCAAGATTTTGGTAATGTGAATGTTCAGGCTTTACCTAGTCCTGACAAATTTTGAACTTAATGGTATGATTTGTATAGGATACATACAATAGTGACAGTGTGAACGTGGCACATATTACCTAGAGTTGTCCTAGACATAGTCCAGTCAGGTCTAGGCCTGAAGTGTAAACGCGGCTCGAGAAAAGTATTAGCTTTTCTGGTGTAACATTGTGGAATGACGATTGTTCACATTGAGGTGATTGTTTTTAGTGCTGAAACGTTACTGTTTTTGTATATAAGATTAACCAATAATAATAAAACAACGCAAGGTACAGAAACTCACCTGGTGCGACGGCAGCGAGGGGTAACCTTGACATGGTTGAGACCATTGACCTGGGGGCAGGTGGAGGGGGTGTGCTAGATGATGATGTCATAGTTGATACACTCTGTCTGCTGGTTTCGACAGGTGATACGGCGCGACCGTTGGTAAGCGACGATTTATTTGATGACGCTTGCGCCGGGATGGGCGGTGTTTGTACCGCGGAAACTTCAGCCCGATCACCGAGATTCGCCTCGTTTGCACATGCCGAAGCAAGGATATTCTGAAAAAAAGCAAAACGTTCAAGAGATGTAACGGATACGATCGTAAATAGGGATAAACACGCCTAGAGATAATGACCCTAGCGAGTGCAGTTGATCTCGTATGATGGTCAAATTGATGGAGATATTTATTTATCATTTAGCGGTTTTAGGAGAACGACTGGCTACTTCAGAGACCGGACCGACTTTCAACTCGTGTGACTGCAAGATAGATATCTGCAATATATACTTGCCCAGGGCTGTATTTTAATATGAAAGCACACAATTTTACAACCCAAATCGA